>NW_027490113.1:549150-915850 GCF_050948175.1 Xylocopa sonorina | reverse complement strand
AAAGATATAATACGATTTGCGGAGTGTTATGTACTCCTCGTCTACACTTCAAATGAATGTAAATGCGACACTTCCTTGCAAGGAAATAGCGTTTGCAAATGTCTACCTATCGTAGCAGTAGTGTTCTAATACTTCTTAGAACGCGATGTCGCATCTCATTTCTATGTTTCATGGTAAGATATAGTATGATTTGCGAAGTGTTATGTATCCGTCGTCTACACTTCAAATGAATGTAAATGCGACACTTTCTTGCAAGGAAATAGCGTTTGCAGATGTCTACGTATCGTAGCAATGGATTTCTGATGCTTCTTAAAACGCGATATCGCTTGTCATTTCTATGTTTCATGGTAAGATATAATATGATTTGCGGAGTGTTATGTATTCCTCGTTTACACTTCAAATGAATGTAAATGCGACACTTCCTAGCAAGGAAATAGCGTTTGCAGATGTCTTCGTATCGAAGCAATAGAGTTCAAATGCTTCTTAAAACGAGATATTGCATCTCATATATATGTTTCATGATAAGATATAATATTCATTGCGAAGTGTTATGCATTCCTCGTCTACGATTCAAATGAATGTAAATGCGACACTTCCTCGCAAGGAAATAGCGCTTGCAGATGTCTACGGATCGTAGCAATAGAGTTCTAATGCTTCTTAAAACGCGATATCGCACCTCATTTCTATGTTTCATGGTAAGATATAATACGATTTGCGAAGTGTTATGTATTCCTTGTCTGCACTTCAAATGAATGTGAATGCGACACTTCCTCGCTAGGAAATAGCGTTTGCAGATGTCTACGTATCGAAGCAATAGAGTTCAAATGCTTCTTAAAACGAGATATCGCATCTCATTTCTATGTTTCATGGTAAGGTATAATATGATTTGCGAAGTGTTATGTATCCGTCGTTCTACACTTCAAATGAATGTAAATGCGACACTTTCTTGCAAGGAAATAGCGTTTGCAGATGTCTACGTATCGTAGCAATGGATATCTGATGCTTCTTAAAACGCGATATCGCATCTCATTTCTATGTTTCATGGTAAGATGTAATACGATTTGCGAAGTGTTATGTATTCCTCGTCTACACTTTACTCGTCTACGTGTCGTAGCAATAGAGTTCTTATGATTCTTAGAACGCTATATTGCATCTCATTTTTACGTTTCATGGTAAGATATAATATGATTTGCGAAGTGTTATGCACTCCTCGTCTACGGTTCAAATGAATGTAAATGCGACACTTCCTTGCAAGGAAATAGCGTTTGCAGATGTCTACGTATCGTAGCAATAGAGTTCTTATGATTCCTAGAACGCTATATTGCATCTCATTATTACGTTTCATGGTAAGATATAATATGACTTGCGAAGTGTCATGTATTCCTCGTCTACGATTCAAATGAATGTAAATGCTGCACTTCCTTGCAAGGAAATAGCGTTTGCAGATGTCTACGGATCGTAGCAATAGAGTTCTAATGCTTCTTAAAACGCGATATCGCATCTCATTTCTATGTTTCATGGTAAGATGTAATACGATTTGCGAAGTGTTATGTATTCCTCGTCTACACATCAAATAAATTTAAATGCGACACTTCCTTGCAAGGAAATAGCGTTTGCAGATGTCTACGTATCGTAGCAATAGAGTTCTAATGCTTCTTAAAACGAGATATTGCATCTCATATCTATGTTTCATGATAAGATATAATATTCATTGCTAAGTGTTATGCATTCCTCGTCTACGATTCAAATGAATGTAAATGCGACACTTCCTTGCAAGGAAATAGCGTTTGCAGATGTCTACGTATCGTAGCAATAGAGTTCTTATGATTCTTAGAACGCTATATTGCATCTCATTTTTACGTTTCATGGTAAGATATAATATGATTTGCGAAGTGTCATGTATTCCTCGTCTACGATTCAAATGAATGTAATTGCGACACTTCCTTGCAAGGAAATAGCGATTGCAGATGTCTACGTATCATAGCAATAGGGTTCAAATGCTTCTTAAAACGCGATATCGCATCTCATTTCTATGTTTCATGGTAAGATATAATATGATTTGCGAACTGTTATGTATTCCTCGTCTACACTTCAAATGAATGTAAATGCGACACTTTCTTGCAAGGAAATAGCGTTTGCAGATGTCTACGTATCGTAGCAATAGAGTTCTTATGATTCCTAGAACGCTATATTGCATCTCATTATTACGTTTCATGGTAAGATATAATATGACTTGCGAAGTGTCATGTATTCCTCGTCTACGATTCAAATGAATGTAAATGCTGCACTTCCTTGCAAGGAAATAGCGTTTGCAGATGTCTACGGATCGTAGCAATAGAGTTCTAATGCTTCTTAAAACGCGATATCGCATCTCATTTCTATGTTTCATGGTAAGATGTAATACGATTTGCGAAGTGTTATGTATTCCTCGTCTACACATCAAATAAATTTAAATGCGACACTTCCTTGCAAGGAAATAGCGTTTGCAGATGTCTACGTATCGTAGCAATAGAGTTCTAATGCTTCTTAAAACGAGATATTGCATCTCATATCTATGTTTCATGATAAGATATAATATTCATTGCTAAGTGTCATGTATTCCTCGTCTACACTTCAAATGAATGTAAATGCGACACTTCCTCGCAAGGAAATAGCGTTTGCAGATGTCTACGTATCGTAGAAATAGAGTTCTTATGATTCTTAAAACGCGATATCGCATCTCATTTCTATGTTTCATGGTAAGATATAATATCATTTGCGGAGTGTTATGTACTCCTCGTCTACACTTCAAATGAATGTAAATGCGACACTTCCTTGCAAGGAAATAGCGTTTGCAAATGTCTACCTATCGTAGCAGTAGTGTTCTAATACTTCTTAGAACGCGATGTCGCATCTCATTTCTATGTTTCATGGTAAGATATAATATGATTTGCGAATTGTTATGTATTCCTCGTCTACACTTCAAATGAATGTAAATGCGACACTTTCTTGCAAGGAAATAGCGTTTGCAGATGTCTACGTATCGAAGCAATAGTGTTCAAATGCTTCTTAAAACGAGATATTGCATCTCATATCTATGTTTCATGATAAGATATAATATTCATTGCGAAGTGTTATGCATTCCTCGTCTACGATTCAAATGAATGAAATTGCGACACTTCCTTGCAAGGAAATAGCGTTTGCAGATGTCTACGTATCGTAGCAATAGAGTTCTAATGCTTCTTAAAACGCGATATCGCATCTCATTTCTATGTTTCATGGTAAGATATAATATGATTTGCGAAGTGTTATGTATTCCTCGTCTACACTTCAAATGAATGTAAATGCGACACTTCTTTGCAAGGAAATAGCGTTTGCAGATGTCTACGTATCGTAGCAATAGAGTTCTTACGATTCTTAATACGCGATATCGCATCTCATTTCTATGTTTCATGGTAAGATATAATATTATTTGCGAAGTGTTATGTATTCCTCGTCTACAAATCAAATGAATGTAAATGCGACACTTTCTTGCAAGGAAATAGCGTTTGCAGATGTCTACGTATCGTAGCAATGGAGTTCTAATGCTTCTTAAAACGAGATATTGCATCTCATATCAATGTTTCATGATAAGATATAATATTCATTGCTAAGTGTTATGCATTCCTCGTCTACGATTCAAATGAATGTAAATGCGACACTTCCTTGCAAGGAAATAGCGTTTGCAGATGTCTACGTATCGTAGCAATAGAGTTCTTATGATTCTTAGAACGCTATATTGCATCTCATTTTTACGTTTCATGGTAAGATATAATATGATTTGCGAAGAGTCATGTATTCCTAGTCTACACTTCAAATGAATGTGAATGCGACACTTCCTCGCTAGGAAATAGCGTTTGCAGATGTCTACGTATCGAAGCAATAGAGTTCAGATGCTTCTTAAAACGAGATATTGCATCTCATATCTATGTTTCATGATAAGATGTAATATTCATTGCGAAGTGTTATGTATTCCTCGTCTACACTTCAAATGAATGTGGATGCGACACTTCCTCGCCAGGAAATAGCGTTTGCAGATGTCTACGTATCGTAGCAGTTGAGTTCTAATGCTTCTTAAAACGCGATATCGCATCTCATTTCTATGTTTCATGGTAAGATATAATATGATTTGCGAAGTGTTATGTATTCCTCGTCTACACATCAAATGAATGTAAATGCGACACTTCCTTGCAAGGAAATAGCGTTTGCAGATGTCTACGTATCGTAGCAATAGAGTTCTTATGATTCTTAAAACGCGATATCGCATCTCATTTCTATGTTTCATGGTAAGATATAATATTATTTGCGAAGTGTTATGTATTCCTCGTCTACACATCAAATGAATGTAAAAGCGACACTTCCTTGCAAGGAAATAGCGTTTGCAGATGTCTACGTATCGAAGCAATAGAGTTCAAATGCTTCTTAAAACGAGATATTGCATCTCATATCTATGTTTCATGATAAGATATAATATTCATTGCGAAGTGTTATGCATTCCTCGTCTACGATTCAAATGAATGTAAATGCGACACTTCCTTGCAAGGAAATATCGTTTGCAGATGTCTACGTATCGTAGCAATAGAGTTCTTATGATTCTTAAAACGCGATATCGCATCTCATTTCTATGTTTCATGGTAAGATATAATATGATTTGAGAAGTGTCATGTATTCCTCGTCTACACTTCTAATGAATGTAAATGCGACACTTCCTTGCAAGGAAATAGCGTTTGCAGATGTCTACGTATCGTAGCAATGGATTTCTGATGCTTCTTAAAAGGCGATATCGCATTTCATTTCTATGTTTCATGGTAAGGTATAATATGATTTGCGAAGTGTTATGTATTCCTCGTCTACACTTCGAATGAATGTAAATGCGACACTTCCTTGCAAGGAAATAGCGTTTGCAGATGTCTACGTATCGTTGCAATAGAGTTCTTATGATTCTTAAAACGCGGTATGGCATCTCATTTCTATGTTTCATGGTAAGACATAGTATGATTTGCGGAGTGTTATGTATTCCTCGTCTACACTTCAAATGAATGTAAATGCGACACTTCCTTGCAAGGAAATGGCGTTTGCAGATGTCTACGTAACGTAGCAATAGAGTTCTTATGATTCTTAAAATGCGATATCGCATCTCCTTTCTATGTTTCATGGTAAGATATAATATGATTTGCGAAGTCTTATGTATTCATCGTCTACACTTCAAATGAATGTAAATGCGACTCTTCTTTGCAAGGAAATAGAGTTTGCAGATGTCTACGTATCGTAGCAATAGAGTTCTTATGATTCTTAAAACGCGATATCGCATCTCATTTCTATGTTTCATGGTAAGATATAATACGATTTGCGGAGTGTTATGTACTCCTCGTCTACACTTCAAATGAATGTAAATGCGACACTTCCTTGCAAGGAAATAGCGTTTGCAAATGTCTACCTATCGTAGCAGTAGTGTTCTAATACTTCTTAGAACGCGATGTCGCATCTCATTTCTATGTTTCATGGTAAGATATAATATGATTTGCGAAGTGTTATGTATCCGTCGTCTACACTTCAAATGAATGTAAATGCGACACTTTCTTGCAAGGAAATAGCGTTTGCAGATGTCTACGTATCGTAGCAATGGATTTCTGATGCTTCTTAAAACGCGATATCGCTTGTCATTTCTATGTTTCATGGTAAGATATAATATGATTTGCGGAGTGTTATGTATTCCTCGTTTACACTTCAAATGAATGTAAATGCGACACTTCCTAGCAAGGAAATAGCGTTTGCAGATGTCTTCGTATCGAAGCAATAGAGTTCAAATGCTTCTTAAAACGAGATATTGCATCTCATATCTATGTTTCATGATAAGATATAATATTCATTGCGAAGTGTTATGCATTCCTCGTCTACGATTCAAATGAATGTAAATGCGACACTTCCTCGCAAGGAAATAGCGCTTGCAGATGTCTACGGATCGTAGCAATAGAGTTCTAATGCTTCTTAAAACGCGATATCGCACCTCATTTCTATGTTTCATGGTAAGATATAATACGATTTGCGAAGTGTTATGTATTCCTCGTCTGCACTTCAAATGAATGTCAATGCGACACTTCCTCGCTAGGAAATAGCGTTTGCAGATGTCTACGTATCGAAGCAATAGAGTTCAAATGCTTCTTAAAACGAGATATCGCATCTCATTTCTATGTTTCATGGTAAGGTATAATATGATTTGCGAAGTGTCATGTATCCGTCGTCTACACTTCAAATGAATGTAAATGCGACACTTTCTTGCAAGGAAATAGCGTTTGCAGATGTCTACGTATCGTAGCAATGGATATCTGATGCTTCTTAAAACGCGATATCGCATCTCATTTCTATGTTTCATGGTAAGATGTAATACGATTTGCGAAGTGTTATGTATTCCTCGTCTACACTTTACTCGTCTACGTGTCGTAGCAATAGAGTTCTTATGATTCTTAGAACGCTATATTGCATCTCATTTTTACGTTTCATGGTAAGATATAATATGATTTGCGAAGTGTTATGCACTCCTCGTCTACGATTCAAATGAATGTAAATGCGACACTTCCTTGCAAGGAAATAGCGTTTGCAGATGTCTACGTATCGTAGCAATAGAGTTCTTATGATTCCTAGAACGCTATATTGCATCTCATTATTACGTTTCATGGTAAGATATAATATGACTTGCGAAGTGTCATGTATTCCTCGTCTACGATTGAAATGAATGTAAATGCTGCACTTCCTTGCAAGGAAATAGCGTTTGCAGATGTCTACGGATCGTAGCAATAGAGTTCTAATGCTTCTTAAAACGCGATATCGCATCTCATTTCTATGTTTCATGGTAAGATGTAATACGATTTGCGAAGTGTTATGTATTCCTCGTCTACACATCAAATAAATTTAAATGCGACACTTCCTTGCAAGGAAATAGCGTTTGCAGATGTCTACGTATCGTAGCAATAGAGTTCTAATGCTTCTTAAAACGAGATATTGCATCTCATATCTATGTTTCATGATAAGATATAATATTCATTGCTAAGTGTCATGTATTCCTCGTCTACACTTCAAATGAATGTAAATGCGACACTTCCTCGCAAGGAAATAGCGTTTGCAGATGTCTACGTATCGTAGAAATAGAGTTCTTATGATTCTTAAAACGCGATATCGCATCTCATTTCTATGTTTCATGGTAAGATATAATATCATTTGCGGAGTGTTATGTACTCCTCGTCTACACTTCAAATGAATGTAAATGCGACACTTCCTTGCAAGGAAATAGCGTTTGCAAATGTCTACCTATCGTAGCAGTAGTGTTCTAATACTTCTTAGAACGCGATGTCGCATCTCATTTCTATGTTTCATGGTAAGATATAATATGATTTGCGAATTGTTATGTATTCCTCGTCTACACTTCAAATGAATGTAAATGCGACACTTTCTTGCAAGGAAATAGCGTTTGCAGATGTCTACGTATCGAAGCAATAGTGTTCAAATGCTTCTTAAAACGAGATATTGCATCTCATATCTATGTTTCATGATAAGATATAATATTCATTGCGAAGTGTTATGCATTCCTCGTCTACGATTCAAATGAATGAAATTGCGACACTTCCTTGCAAGGAAATAGCGTTTGCAGATGTCTACGTATCGTAGCAATAGAGTTCTAATGCTTCTTAAAACGCGATATCGCATCTCATTTCTATGTTTCATGGTAAGATATAATATGATTTGCGAAGTGTTATGTATTCCTCGTCTACACATCAAATGAATGTGAATGCGACCCTTCCTTGCAAGGAAATAGCATTTGCAAATGTCTACCTATCGTAGCAGTAGTGTCCTAATGCTTCTTAGAACGCGATATCGCATCTCATTTCTATGTTTCATGGTAAGATATAATATGATTTGCGAAGTGTTATGTATTCCTAGTCTACACTTCAAATGAATGTGAATGCGACACTTTCTCGCTAGGAAATAGCGTTTGCAGATGTCTACGTATCGTGGCAATAGATTTCTAATGCTTCTTAAAACGCGAGATCGCATCTATATTTCTATGTATCATGGTAAGATATAATATGATTTGCGAAGTGACACGTATTCCTCGTCTACACTTCAAATGAATGAAAATGCGACACTTCCTTGCTAGCAAATAGCGTCTGCGGATGTCTAGGTATCGTAGCAATAGATTTCTAATGCTTCTTAAAACGCGATATCGCATTTCGTTTCTATGTTTCATTGTAAGATATAATATGATTTGCGAAGTGTTATGTATTCCTCGTTTACACTTCAAATGAATGTAAATGCGGCACTTCCTTGCTAGGAGATAGCGTCTGTAGATGTCTAGGTATCGTAGCAATAGTGTTCTAATGCTTCGTAAAACGTGATATCGCATCTCATTTCTATGTTTCATGATAAGATATAATATTCATTGCGAAGTGTTATGCATTCCTCGTCTACACTTCAAATGAATGTAAATGCGACACTTCCTTGCAAGGAAATAGCGTTTGCAGATGTCTACGTATCGAAGCAATATAGTTCAATTGCTTCTTAAAACGAGATATTGCATCTCATATCTATGTTTCATGATAAGATATAATATTCATTGCGAAGTGTTATGCATTCCTCGTCTACGACTCAAATGAATGTAAATGCCACACTTCCTTGCAAGGAAATTGCGTTTGCAGATGTCTACGTATCGTAGCAATAGAGTTCTAATGCTTCTTAAAACGCGATATCGCATCTCATTCCTATGTTTCATGGTAAGATATAATATGATTTGCGAAGTGTTATGTATTCCTCGTCTACACTTCAAATGAATGTGAATGCGACACTTCCTCGCTAGGTAATAGCGTTTGCAGATGTCTGCGTATCGTAGCAGTAGAGTTCTAATGATTCTTAAAACGCGATATCGCATCTCATTTCTATGTTTCATGGTAAGATATAATATGATTTGCGAAGTGTCATGCATTCCTCGTCTACGATTCAGATGAATGTAAATGCGACACTTCCTTGCAAGGAAATAGCATTTGAAGATGTCTACGTATCGTACCAATGGATTTCTGATGCTTCTTAAAACGCGATATCGCATCTCATTTCTATGTTTCATGGTAAGGTATAATATGATTTGCGAAGTGTCATGTATTCCTCGTCCACGCTTCAAATGAATGTAAATGCGACACTTCCTTGCAAGGAAATATCGTTTGCAAATGTCTACCTATCGTAGCAGTAGTGTCCTAATGCTTCTTAGAACGCGATATCGCATCTCATTTCTATGTTTCATGGTAAGATACAATATGATTTGCGAAGTGTTATGTATTCCTCGTCTACACTTCAAATGAATGTGAATGCGACACTTCCTCGCTAGGAAATAGCGTTTGCAGATGTCTACGTATCGAAGCAATAGAGTTCAAATGCTTCTCAAAACGCGATATCGCATCTCATTTCTATGTTTCATGGTAAGATATAATCCGATTTGCGAAGTGTTATGTATTCCAAGGCTACACTTCAAATGAATGTAAATGCGACACTTCGTTGCAAGGAAATAGCGATTGCAGATGTATACGTATCGTAGCAATAGAGTTCTTATGATTCTTAAAACGCGATATCGCATCTCATTTCTATGTTTCATGGTAAGATACAATATGATTTGCGAAGTGTTATGTATTCCTCGTCTACACTTCAAATGAATGTGAATGCGACACTTCCTCGCTGGGAAATAGCGTTCGCAGATGTCTACGTATCGTAGCAATGGCTTTCTGATGCTTCTTAAAACGCGATATCGCATGTCATTTCTATGTTTCATGGTAAGATATAATATGATTTGCGAAGTGTTATGTATTCCTCGTCTACACTTCAAATGAATGCAAATGCGACACTTCTTTGCAAGGAAATAGCGTTTGCAGATGTCTACGTATCGAAGCAATAGAGTTCTTATGATTCTTAAAACGCTATATTGCATCTCATTTCTATGTTTCATGGTAAGATATAATATGATTTGCGAAGTGTTATGTATTCCTCGTCTACACTTCAAATGAATGTAAATGCGACACTTCTTTGCAAGGAAATAGCGTTCGCAGATGTCTACGTATCGAAGCAATAGAGTTCAAATGCTTCTTAAAACGAGATATTGCATCTTATATCTATGTTTCATGATAAGATATACTATTCATTGCGAAGTGTTATGCATTCCTCGTCTACGATTCAAATGAATGTAAATGCGACACTTCCTTGCAAGGAAATAGCATTTGCAAATGTCTACCTATCGTAGCAGTAGTGATCTAATGCATCTTAGAACGCGATGTCGCATCTCATTTCTATGTTTCATGGTAAGATATAATATGATTTGCGAACTGTTATGTATTCCTCGTCTACACTTCAAATGAATGTAAATGCGACACATCCTTGCAAGGAAATAGCGTTTGCAGATGTCTACGTATCGTAGCAATAGAGTTCTTATGATTCTTAAAACGCGATATCGCATCTCATTTCTATGTTTCATGGTAAGATATAATATGATTTGCGAAGTGTTATGTATTCCTCGTCTACACTTCAAATGAATGTAAATGCGACACTTCTTTGCAAGGAAATAGCGTTTGCAAATGTCTACCTATCGTAGCAGTAGTGATCTAATGCTTCTTAGAACGCGATATCGCATCTCATTTCTATGTTTCATGATAAGATATAATATTCATTGCGAAGTGTTATGCATTCCTCGTCTACGATTCAAATGAATGTAAATGCGACACTTCCTTGCAAGGAAATAGCGTTTGCAGATGTCTACGTATCGAAGCAATGGAGTTCAAATGCTTCTTAAAACGAGATATTGCATCTCATTTCTATGTTTCATGGTAAGATATAATATGATTTGCAGAGTGTTATGTATTCCTCGTCTACACTTCAAATGAATGTAAATGCGACACTTCCTTGCAAGGAAATAGCGTTTGCAGATGTCTACGTATCGAAGCAATAGAGTTCAAATGCTTCTTAAAACGAGATATTGCATCTTATATCTATGTTTCATGATAAGATATACTATTCATTGCGAAGTGTTATGCATTCCTCGTCTACGATTCAAATGAATGAAAATGCGAAACTTCCTTGCAAGGAAATAGCGTTTGCAGATGTCTACGTATCATAGCAATAGAGTTCTAATGCTTCTTAAAACGCGATATCGCATCTCATTTCTATGTTTCATGGTAAGATAGAATATGATTTGCGAAGTGTTATGTCTTCCTCGTCTACACATCAAATGAATGTAAATGCGACACTTCCTTGCAAGGAAATAGCGTTTGCAGATATCTACGTATCGTAGCAATAGAGTTCAAGTGCTTCTTAAAACGAGATATTGCATCTTATATCTATGTTTCATGATAAGATATAATATTCATTGCGAAGTGTTATGCATTCCTCGTCTACGATTCAAATGAATGAAAATGCGACACTCCCTTGCAAGGAAATAGCGTTTGCAGATGTCTACGTATCGTAGCAATAGAGTTCTAATGATTCTTAAAACGCGATATCGCATCTCATTTCTATGTTTCATGGTAAGATACAATATGATTTGCGAAGTGTTATGTATTCCTCTTCTACACTTCAAATGAATGTAAATGCGACACTTCCTTGCAAGGAAATAGCGTTTGCAGATGTCTACGTATCGAAGCAATATAGTTCAATTGCTTCTTAAAACGAGATATTGCATCTCATATCTATGTTTCATGATAAGATATAATATTCATTGCGAAGTGTTATGCATTCCTCGTCTACGACTCAAATGAATGTAAATGCCACACTTCCTTGCAAGGAAATTGCGTTTGCAGATGTCTACGTATCGTAGCAATAGAGTTCTAATGCTTCTTAAAACGCGATATCGCATCTCATTCCTATGTTTCATGGTAAGATATAATATGATTTGCGAAGTGTTATGTATTCCTCGTCTACACTTCAAATGAATGTGAATGCGACACTTCCTCGCTAGGTAATAGCGTTTGCAGATGTCTGCGTATCGTAGCAGTAGAGTTCTAATGATTCTTAAAACGCGATATCGCATCTCATTTCTATGTTTCATGGTAAGATATAATATGATTTGCGAAGTGTCATGCATTCCTCGTCTACGATTCAGATGAATGTAAATGCGACACTTCCTTGCAAGGAAATAGCGTTTGAAGATGTCTACGTATCGTACCAATGGATTTCTGATGCTTCTTAAAACGCGATATCGCATCTCATTTCTATGTTTCATGGTAAGGTATAATATGATTTGCAAAGTGTCATGTATTCCTCGTCCACGCTTCAAATGAATGTAAATGCGACACTTCCTTGCAAGGAAATATCGTTTGCAAATGTCTACCTATCGTAGCAGTAGTGTCCTAATGCTTCTTAGAACGCGATATCGCATCTCATTTCTATGTTTCATGGTAAGATACAATATGATTTGCGAAGTGTTATGTATTCCTCGTCTACACTTCAAATGAATGTGAATGCGACACTTCCTCGCTAGGAAATAGCGTTTGCAGATGTCTACGTATCGAAGCAATAGAGTTCAAATGCTTCTCAAAACGCGATATCGCATCTCATTTCTATGTTTCATGGTAAGATATAATCCGATTTGCGAAGTGTTATGTATTCCTCGGCTACACTTCAAATGAATGTAAATGCGACACTTCGTTGCAAGGAAATAGCGATTGCAGATGTCTACGTATCGTAGCAATAGAGTTCTTATGATTCTTAAAACGCGATATCGCACCTCATTTCTATGTTTCATGGTAAGATACAATATGATTTGCGAAGTGTTATGTATTCCTCGTCTACACTTCAAATGAATGTGAATGCGACACTTCCTCGCTGGGAAATAGCGTTCGCAGATGTCTACGTATCGTAGCAATAGAGTTCTTATGATTCTTAAAACGCGATATCGCATCTCATTTCTATGTTTCATGGTAAGGTATAATATGATTTGCGAAGTGTTATGTATTCCTCGTCTACACTTCAAATGAATGTGAATGTGACACTTCCTCGCTAGGAAATAGCGTTTGCAGATGTCTGCGTATCGTAGCAGTAGAGTTCTAATGCTTCTTAAAATGCGATATCGCATCTCATTTCTATGTTTCATGGTAAGATACAATATGATTTGCGAAGTGTTATGTATTCCTCGTCTACACTTCAAATGAATGTGAATGCGACACTTCCTCGCTGGGAAATAGCGTTCGCAGATATCTACGTATCGTAGCAATAGAGTTCTTATGATTCTTAAAACGCGATATCGCATCTCATTTCTATGTTTCATGGTAAGGTATAATATGATTTGCGAATTGTCATGTATTCCTCGTCCACACTTCAAATGAATGTGAATGCGACACTTCCTCGCTAGGAAATAGCGTTTGCAGATGTCTAGGTATCGTAGCAGTTGAGTTCTAATGACTCTTAAAACGCGATTTCGCATCTCATTTCTACGTTTCATAGTAAGATATAATATGATTTGCGAAGTGTTATGTATTCCTCGTCTACACACCAAACGAATGTAAATGCGACACTTCTTTGCAAGGAAATAGCTTTTGCAGATGTCTACGTATCGTAGCAATGGCTTTCTGATGCTTCTTAAAACGCGATATCGCATGTCATTTCTATGTTTCATGGTAAGATATAATATGATTTGCGAAGTGTTATGTATTCCTCGTCTACACTTCAAATGAATGCAAATGCGACACTTCTTTGCAAGGAAATAGCGTTTGCAGATGTCTACGTATCGAAGCAATAGAGTTCTTATGATTCTTAAAACGCGATATTGCATCTCATTTCTATGTTTCATGGTAAGATCTAATATGATTTGCGAAGTGTTATGTATTCCTCGTCTACACTTCAAATGAATGTAAATGCGACACTTCTTTGCAAGGAAATAGCGTTCGCAGATGTCTACGTATCGAAGCAATAGAGTTCAAATGCTTCTTAAAACGAGATATTGCATCTTATATCTATGTTTCATGATAAGATATACTATTCATTGCGAAGTGTTATGCATTCCTCGTCTACGATTCAAATGAATGTAAGTGCGACACTTCCTTGCAAGGAAATAGCGTTTGCAAATGTCTACCTATCGTAGCAGTAGTGATCTAATGCATCTTAGAACGCGATGTCGCATCTCATTTCTATGTTTCATGGTAAGATATAATATGATTTGCGAAGAGTCATGTATTCCTCGTCTACACTTCAAATGAATGTAAATGCGACACTTCCTTGCTAGGAAGTAGCGTCTGCAGATGTCTAGGTATCGTAGCAATAGGGTTCTAATGCTTCTTAAAACGCGATATCGCATCTCATTTCTATGATTCGTGGTAAGATATAATATGATTTGCGAAGTGTCATGTATTCCTCGTCCACGCTTCAAATGAATGTAAATGCGACACTTCCTTGCAAGGAAATAGCGTTTGCAGATGCTTACGTATCGTACCAATAGAGTTCTTGTGATTCTTAAATCGCGATATCGGATCTCATTTCTATGTTTCATGGTAAGATATAATATGATTTGCGAAGTGTTATGTATTCCTCGTCTACACTTCAAATGAATGTAAATGCGACACTTCTTTGCAAGGAAATAGCGCTTGCAGATGTCTACGTATCGTAACAATAGAGTTCTTATGATTCTTAAAACGCGATATCGCATCATATTTCTATGTTTCATGGTAAAATATAATATGATTTGCGGAGTGTTATGTATTCCTCGTCTACACTTCAGATGAATGTGAATGCGACACTTCCTCGCTAGGAAATAGCGTTTGCAGATGTCTACGTATCGTAGCAGTAGAGTTCTAATGCTTCTTAAAATGCGATATCGCATCTCATTTCTATGTTTCATGGTAAGATATAATATGATTTGCGAAGTGTTATGTATTCCTCGTCTACACTTCAAATGAATGTAAATGCGACACTTCCTTGCAAGGAAATAGCGTTTGCAAATGTCTACCTATCGTAGCAATAGTGTTCTAATGCTTCTTAAAACGCGATATCGCATCTCATTTCTATGTTTCATGGTAAGATATAATATGATTTGCGAAGTGTTATGTATTCCTCGTCTACATATCAAATGAATGTAAATGCGACACTACCTTGCAAGGAAATAGCGTTTGCAGATGTCTACGTATCGTAGCAATAGAGTTCTTATGATCCTTAAAACGTGATATCGCATCTCATTTCTATGTTTCATGGTAAGGTATAATATGATTTGCGAAGTGTTATATATCCGTCGCCTACACTTCAAATGAATGTAAATGCGACACTTTCTTGCAAGGAAATAGCGTTTGCTGATGTCTACGTATCGTAGCAATGGATTTCTGCTGCATCTTAAAACGCGATATCGCATCTCATTTCTATGTTTCATGGTAAGATATAATATGATTTGCGACGTGTTATGTATTCGTTGTCTACACTTCAAATAAATGTAAATGCGACACTTCCTTGCAAGAAAATAGCGTTTGCAGATGTCTACGTATCGAAGCAATAGATTTCAGATGCTTCTTAAAACGAGATATTGCATCTCATATCTATGTTTCATGATAAGATATAATATTCTTTGCGAAGTGTTATGCATTCCTCGTCTAGGATTCAAATGAATGTAAATGCGACACTTCCTTGCTAGGAAATAGCGTTTGCAGATGTCTACCTATCGTAGCAATAGAGTTCTAATGCTTCTTAAAACGCGATATCGCATCTCATTTCTATGTTTCATGGTAAGATATAATATGATTTGCGAAGTGTCACGTATTCCTCGTCTACACTTCAAATGAATGTAAATGCGACACTTCCTTGCTAGGAAATAGCGTCTGCAGATGTCTAGGTATCGTAGCAATAGAGTTCTAATGCTTCTTAAAGCGAGATATTGCATCTCATATTTATGTTTCATGATTAGATATAATATTCATTGCGAAGTGTCACGTATTCCTCGTCTACACTTCAAATGAATGTAAATGAGACACTTCCTTGGGAGGAAATAGCGTTTGCAAATGTCTACGTATCGTAGCAATAGAGTTCTAATGCTTCTTAGAACGCGATATCGCATCTCATTTCTATAATTCATGGTAAGATATAATATGATTTGCGAAGTGTTATGTATTCCTCTTCTACACTTCAAATGAATGTAAATGCGACACTACCTTGCAAGGAAATAGCGTTTGCAAATGTCTACCTATCGTAGCAAAAGTGTTCTAATGCTTCTTAAAACGCAATATCGCATCTCATTTCTATGTTTCATGGTAAGATATAATATGATTTGCGAAGTGTCATGTATTCCTCGTCTACACTTCAAATGAATGTAAATGCGACACTTCCTTGGAAGGAAATAGCGTTTGCAGATGTCTACGTATCGTAGCATTAGAGTTCTTATGATTCTTAAAACGCGATATCGCATCTCATTTCTACGTTTCATGGTAAGATATTATATGATTTGCGAAGAGTCATGTATTCCTCGTCTACACTTCAAATGAATGTAAATGCGACACTACCTTGCTAGGAAGTAGCGTCTGCAGATGTCTAGGTATCGTAGCAATAGGGTTCTAATGCTTCTTAAAACGCGATATCGCATATCATATCTATGTTTCGTGGTAAGATATAATATGATTTGCGAAGTGTCATGTATTCCTCGTCCACGCTTCAAATGAATGTAAATGCGACACTTCCTTGCAAGGAAATAGCGTTTGCAGATGTTTACGTATCGTAGCAATAGAGTTCTTGTGATTCTTAAATCGCGATATCGGATCTCATTTCTATGTTTCATGGTAAGATATAATATGATTTGCGAAGTGTTATGTATTCCTCGTCTACACTTCAAATGAATGTAAATGCGACACTTCTTTGCAAGGAAATAGCGCTTGCAGATGTCTACGTATCGTAACAATAGAGTTCTTATGATTCTTAAAACGCGATATCGCATCACATTTCTATGTTTCATGGTAAAATATAATATGATTTGCGGAGTGTTATGTATTCCTCGTCTACACTTCAGATGAATGTGAATGCGACACTTCCTCGCTAGGAAATAGCGTTTGCAGATGTCTGCGTATCGTAGCAGTAGAGTTCTAATGCTTCTTAAAACGCGATATCGCATCTCATTTCTATGTTTCATGGTAAGATATAATATGATTTGCGAAGTTTTATGTATTCCTCGTCTACACTTCAAATGAATGTAAATGCGACACTTCCTTGCAAGGAAATAGCGTTTGCAAATGTCTACCTATCGTAGCAATAGTGTTCTAATGCTTCTTAAAACGCGATATCGCATCTCATTTCTATGTTTCATGGTAAGATATAATATGATTTGCGAAGTGTCATGTATTCCTCGTCTACACTTCAAATGAATGTAAATGCGACACTTCCTTGGAAGGAAATAGCGTTTGCAGATGTCTACGTATCGTAGCATTATAGTTCTTATGATTCTTAAAACGCGATATCGCATCTCATTTCTACGTTTCATGGTAAGATATTATATGATTTGCGAAGTGTCATGTATTCCTCGTCTACACTTCAAATGAATGTAAATGCGACACTTCCTTGGAAGGAAATAGCGTTTGCAGATGTCTACGTATCGTAGCATTAGAGTTCTTATGATTCTTAAAACGCGATATCGCATCTCATTTCTACGTTTCATGGTAAGATATTATATGATTTGCGAAGAGTCATGTATTCCTCGTCTACACTTCAATTGAATGTAAATGCGACACTACCTTGCTAGGAAGTAGCGTCTGCAGATGTCTAGGTATCGTAGCAATAGGGTTCTAATGCTTCTTAAAACGCGATATCGCATATCATATCTATGTTTCGTGGTAAGATATAATATGATTTGCGAAGTGTCATGTATTCCTCGTCCACGCTTCAAATGAATGTAAATGCGACACTTCCTTGCAAGGAAATAGCGTTTGCAGATGTTTACGAATCGTAGCAATAGAGTTCTTGTGATTCTTAAATCGCGATATCGGATCTCATTTCTATGTTTCATGGTAAGATATAATATGATTTGCGAAGTGTTATGTATTCCTCGTCTACACTTCAAATGAATGTAAATGCGACACTTCTTTGCAAGGAAATAGCGCTTGCAGATGTCTACGTATCGTAACAATAGAGTTCTTATGATTCTTAAAACGCGATATCGCATCACATTTCTATGTTTCATGGTAAAATATAATATGATTTGCGGAGTGTTATGTATTCCTCGTCTACACTTCAGATGAATGTGAATGCGACACTTCCTCGCTAGGAAATAGCGTTTGCAGATGTCTACGTATCGTAGCAATAGAGTTCTTATGATTCTTAAAACGCGATATCGCATCTCATTTCTAGGTTTTATGGTAAGATATAATATGATTTGCGAAGTGTTATGTATTCCTCGTCTACACTTCAAATGAATGTGAATGCGCCACTTCCTCGCTAGGAAATAGCGTTTGCAGATGTCTACGTATCGTAGCAATAGAGTTCTTATGATTCTTAAAACGCGATATCGCATCTCATTTCTATGTTTTATGGTAAGATATAATATGATTTGCGAAGTGTTATGTATTCCTCGTCTACACTTCAAAGGAATGTAAATGCGACACTTCCTTGCAAAGAAATAGCGTTTGCAGATGTCTACGTATCGTAGCAATATATTTCTAATGCTTCTTAAAACGCGATATCGCATCTCTTTTCTATGTTTCATGGTAAGATATAATATGATTTGCGAAGTGTCAGGTATTCCTCGTCTACACTTCAAGCGAATGTAAATGCGATACTTCCTTGCAATTAAATAGCGTTTGCAGATGTCTACGTATCGAAGCAATAGAATTCCTATGATTCTTAAAACGCGATATCGCATCTGATTTCTATGTTTCATGGTAAGATATAATATGATTTGCGAAGTGTTATGTAGTCCTCGTCTACACTTCAAATGAATGTGAATGCGACACTTCCTCGCTAGGAAATGGCGTTTGCAGATGTCTAGGTATCGTAGTAATAGAGTTCTTATGATTCTTAAAACACGATATCGCATCTCATTTCTATGGTTTATGGTAAGATATAATATGATTTGCGAAGTGTCATGTATTCCTCGTCTACACTTCATACGAATGTAAAAGCGACACTTCCTAGCAAGGAAATAGCGTTTGCAAACGTCTACCTATCGTAGCAATAGAGTTCCTATGATTCTTAAAACGCGATATCGCAACTCATTTCTATGTTTCATGGTAAGATATAATATGATTTGCGAAGTGTTATGTATTCCTCGTCTACACTTCAAATGAATGTGAATGCGACACTTCCTCGCTAGGAAATAGCGTTTGCAGATGTCTACGTATCGTAGCAATAATGTTCTTATGATTCTTAAAACACGATATCGTATCTCATTTCTATGTTTCATGGTAAGATATAATATGATTTGCGAAGTGTCATGTATTCCTCGTCTACACTTCAAATGAATGTAAATGCGACACTTCCTTGCAAGGAAATAGCGTCTGCAGATGTCTACGTATCGTAGCAATAGAGTTCTAATGCTTCTTAAAACGCGATATCGCACCTCATTTCTATTGTTCATGGTAAGATATAATATGATTTGCGAAGTGTCATGTATTCCTCGTCTACACTTCAAATGAATGTAAATGCGACACTTCCTAACAAGGAAATAGCGTTTGCAGATGTCTACGTATCGTAGCAATAGATTTCTAATGCTTCTTAAAACGCGATATCGCATCTCATTTCTATGTTTCATGGTAAGATATAATATCATTTGCGAAGTGTCATGTATTCCTCGTCTACACTTCATATGAATGTAAAAGCGACACTTCCTTGCAAGGTAATAGCGTTTGCAAAGGTCTACCTATCGTAGCAATAGAGTTCTTATGATTCTTAAAACGCGATATCGCATCTCATTTCTATGTTTCATGGTAAGATATAATATGATTTGCGAAGTGTCATGTATTCCTCGTCTACACTTCAAATGAATGTAAATGCGACACTTCCTAGCAAGGAAATAGCGTTTGCACATGTCTACGTATCGTAGCAATAGATTTCTAATGCTTCTTAAAACGCGATATTGCACCTCATTTCTATGGTTCATGGTAAGATATAATATGATTTGCGAAGTGTCATGTATTCCTCGTCTACACTTCAAATGAATGTAAATGCGACACTTCCTTGCTAGGAAATAGCGTCTGCAGATGTCTAGGTATCGTAGCGATAGAGTTCTAATGCTTCTTAAAACGCGATATCGCATCTCATTTCTATGTTTCATGGTAAGATATAATATGATTCGCGAAGTGTCATGTATTCCTCGTCTACACTTCAAATGAATGTAAATGCGACACTTCCTAGCAAGGAAATAGCGTTTGCAAATGTCTACGTATCGTAGCAATAGATTTCTAATGCTTCTTAAAACGCGATATCGCATCTCATTTCAATGGTTCATGGTAAGATAGAATATGATTTGCGAAGTGTCATGTATTCCTCGTCTACACGTCATATGAATGTAAAAGCGACACTTCCCTGTAAGGAAATAGCGTTTGTAGATGTCTACCTATCGTAGCAATAGAGTTCTTATGATTCTTAAAACGCGATATCGCATCTCATTTCTATGTTTCATGGTAAGATATAATATGATTTGCGAAGTGTCATGTATTCCTCGTCTACACTTCAAATGAATGTAAATGCGACACTTCCTAGCAAGGAAATAGCGTTTGCACATGTCTACGTATCGTAGCAATAGATTTCTAATGCTTCTTAAAACGCGATATCGCACCTCATTTCTATGGTTCATGGTAAGATATAATATGATTTGCGAAGTGTCATGTATTCCTCGTCTACACTTCAAATGAATGTAAATGCAACACTTCCTTGCTAGGAAATAGCGTCTGCAGATGTCTAGGTATCGTAGCAATAGAGTTCAAATACTTCTTAAAACGAGATATTGCATATCATATTTTTGTTTCATGATAAGATATAATATTCATTGCGAAGTGTTATGCATTCCTCGTCCACGATTCAAACGAACGTAAATGCGACACTTCCATGCAAGGAAATAGCGTTTGCAGATGTCTACGTATCGTAGCAATGGAGTTCTTATGATATTTAAAACGCGATATCGCATTTCATTTCTATGTTTCATGGTAAGATATAATATGATCTGCGAAGTGTCATGTATGCCTCGTCTACACTTCAAATGAATGTGAATGCGACACTTCCTCGCTAGGAAATAGCGTTTGCAGATGTCTACGTATCGTAGCAATAGAATTCTTATGATTCTTAAAACGCGATATCGCATCTCATTTCTATGGTTTATGGTAAGATATAATATGATTTGCGAAGTGTCATGTATTCCTCGTCTACACTTCAAATGAATGTGAATGCGACACTTCCTTGCAAAGAAATAGCGTTTGCAGATGTCTACGTATCGTAGCAATAGATTTCTAATGCTTCTTAAAACGCGATATCGCATCTCATTTCTATGTTTCATGGTAAGATATAATATGATTTGCGAAGTGTCATGTATTCCTCGTCTACACTTCAAACGAATGTAAATGCGATACTTCCTTGCAATTAAATAGCGTTTGCAGATGTCTACGTATCGAAGCAATAGAGTTCAAATGCTTCTTAAAACGAGATATTGCATCTCATATCTATGTTTCATGATAAGATATAATATTCATTGCGAAGTGTTATGCATTCCTCGTCTACGATTCAAATGAGTGTAAATGCGACACTTCCTTGCAAGGAAATAGTGTTTGCGGTTGTCTACGTATCGTAGCAATAGAGTTCTTATGATTCTTAAAACGCGATATCGCATCCCATTTCTATGTTTCATGGTAAGATATAATATGATTTGCGAAGTGTTATGTATTCCTCGTCTACACTTCAAATGAATGTGAATGCGACACTTCCTCGCTAGGAAATAGCGTTTGCAGATGTCTACGTATCGTAGCAATAGAATTCTTATGATTCTTAAAACGCGATATCGCATCTCATTTCTATGGTTTATGGTAAGATATAATATGATTTGCGAAGTGTCATGTATTCCTCGTCTACGCTTCAAATGAATGTGAATGCGACACTTCCTCGCTAGGAAATAGCGTTTGCAGATGTCTACGTATCGTAGCAATAGAGTTCTTATGATTCTTAAAACGCGATATCGCATCTCATTTCTAGGTTTTATGGTAAGATATAATATGATTTGCGAAGTGTTATGTATTCCTCGTCTACACTTCAAATGAATGTGAATGCGCCACTTCCTCGCTAGGAAATAGCGTTTGCAGATGTCTACGTATCGTAGCAATAGAGTTCTTATGATTCTTAAAACGCGATATCGCATCTCATTTCTATGTTTTATGGTAAGATATAATATGATTTGCGAAGTGTTATGTATTCCTCGTCTACACTTCAAAGGAATGTAAATGCGACACTTCCTTGCAAAGAAATAGCGTTTGCAGATGTCTACGTATCGTAGCAATATATTTCTAATGCTTCTTAAAACGCGATATCGCATCTCTTTTCTATGTTTCATGGTAAGATATAATATGATTTGCGAAGTGTCAGGTATTCCTCGTCTACACTTCAAGCGAATGTAAATGCGATACTTCCTTGCAATTAAATAGCGTTTGCAGATGTCTACGTATCGAAGCAATAGAGTTCAAATGCTTCTTAAAACGAGATATTGTATCTCATATCTATGTTTCATGATAAGATATAATATACATTGCGAAGTGTTATGCATTCCTCGTCTACGATTCAAATGAATGTAAATGCGACACTTCCTTGCAAGGAAATAGCGTTTGCTGATGTCTACCTATCGTAGCAATAGAGTTCTAATGCTTCTTAAAACGCGATATCGCATCTCATTTCTATGTTTCATGGTAAGATATAATATGATTTGCGAAGTGTTATGTATTCCTCGTCTACACTTCAAATGAATGTAAATGCGACTCTTCCTTGCAAAGAAATAGCGTTTGCAGATGTCTACGTATCGTAGCAATAGAGTTCTTATGATTCTTAAAACGCGATATCGAATCTCATTTCTATGTTTCATGGCAAGATATAATGTGATTTGCGAAGTGTTATGCATTCCTCGTCAACGATTCAAATGAATGTAAATGCGACACTTCCTTGCAAGGAAATTGCGTTTGCAGATGTCTACCTATCGTAGCAATAGATTTCTAATGCTTCTTAAAACGCGATATCGCACCTCATTTCTATGGTTCATGGTAAGATATAATATGATTTGCGAAGTGTCATGTATTCCTCGTCTACACTTCAAATGAATGTAAATGCAACACTTCCTTGCTAGGAAATAGCGTCTGCAGATGTCTAGGTATCGTAGCAATAGAGTTCAAATACTTCTTAAAACGAGATATTGCATATCATATTTTTGTTTCATGATAAGATATAATATTCATTGCGAAGTGTTATGCATTCCTCGTCCACGATTCAAACGAACGTAAATGCGACACTTCCATGCAAGGAAATAGCGTTTGCAGATGTCTACGTATCGTAGCAATGGAGTTCTTATGATATTTAAAACGCGATATCGCATTTCATTTCTATGTTTCATGGTAAGATATAATATGATCTGCGAAGTGTCATGTATGCCTCGTCTACACTTCAAATGAATGTGAATGCGACACTTCCTCGCTAGGAAATAGCGTTTGCAGATGTCTACGTATCGTAGCAATAGAATTCTTATGATTCTTAAAACGCGATATCGCATCTCATTTCTATGGTTTATGGTAAGATATAATATGATTTGCGAAGTGTCATGTATTCCTCGTCTACACTTCAAATGAATGTAAATGCGACACTTCCTAGCAAGGAAATAGCGTTTGCACATGTCTACGTATCGTAGCAATAGATTTCTAATGCTTCTTAAAACGCGATATCGCACCTCATTTCTATGGTTCATGGTAAGATATAATATGATTTGCGAAGTGTCATGTATTCCTCGTCTACACTTCAAATGAATGTAAATGCAACACTTCCTTGCTAGGAAATAGCGTCTGCAGATGTCTAGGTATCGTAGCAATAGAGTTCAAATACTTCTTAAAACGAGATATTGCATATCATATTTTTGTTTCATGATAAGATATAATATTCATTGCGAAGTGTTATGCATTCCTCGTCCACGATTCAAACGAACGTAAATGCGACACTTCCATGCAAGGAAATAGCGTTTGCAGATGTCTACGTATCGTAGCAATGGAGTTCTTATGATATTTAAAACGCGATATCGCATTTCATTTCTATGTTTCATGGTAAGATATAATATGATCTGCGAAGTGTCATGTATGCCTCGTCTACACTTCAAATGAATGTGAATGCGACACTTCCTCGCTAGGAAATAGCGTTTGCAGATGTCTACGTATCGTAGCAATAGAATTCTTATGATTCTTAAAACGCGATATCGCATCTCATTTCTATGGTTTATGGTAAGATATAATATGATTTGCGAAGTGTCATGTATTCCTCGTCTACACTTCAAATGAATGTGAATGCGACACTTTCTCGCTAGGAAATAGCGTTTGCAGATGTCTACGTATCGTAGTAATAGAGTTCTTATGATTCTTAAAACGCGATATCGCATCTCATTTCTAGGTTTTATGGTAAGATATAATATGATTTGCGAAGTGTTATGTATTCCTTGTCTACACTTCAAAGGAATGTAAATGCGACACTTCCTTGCAAAGAAATAGCGTTTGCAGATGTCTACGTATCGTAGCAATAGATTTCTAATGCTTCTTAAAACGCGATATCGCATCTCATTTCTATGTTTCATGGTAAGATATAATATGATTTGCGAAGTGTCATGTATTCCTCGTCTACACTTCAAACGAATGTAAATGCGATACTTCCTTGCAATTAAATAGCGTTTGCAGATGTCTACGTATCGAAGCAATAGAGTTCAAATGCTTCTTAAAAACGAGATATTGCATCTCATATCTATGTTTCATGATAAGATATAATATTCATTGCGAAGTGTTATGCATTCCTCGTCTACGATTCAAATGAGTGTAAATGCGACACTTCCTTGCAAGGAAATAGTGTTTGCGGTTGTCTACGTATCGTAGCAATAGAGTTCTTATGATTCTTAAAACGCGATATCGCATCCCATTTCTATGTTTCATGGTAAGATATAATATGATTTGCGAAGTGTTATGTATTCCTCGTCTACACTTCAAATGAATGTGAATGCGACACTTCCTCGCTAGGAAATAGCGTTTGCAGATGTCTACGTATCGTAGCAATAGAATTCTTATGATTCTTAAAACGCGATATCGCATCTCATTTCTATGGTTTATGGTAAGATATAATATGATTTGCGAAGTGTCATGTATTCCTCGTCTACGCTTCAAATGAATGTGAATGCGACACTTCCTCGCTAGGAAATAGCGTTTGCAGATGTCTACGTATCGTAGCAATAGAGTTCTTATGATTCTTAAAACGCGATATCGCATCTCATTTCTAGGTTTTATGGTAAGATATAATATGATTTGCGAAGTGTTATGTATTCCTCGTCTACACTTCAAATGAATGTGAATGCGCCACTTCCTCGCTAGGAAATAGCGTTTGCAGATGTCTACGTATCGTAGCAATAGAGTTCTTATGATTCTTAAAACGCGATATCGCATCTCATTTCTATGTTTTATGGTAAGATATAATATGATTTGCGAAGTGTTATGTATTCCTCGTCTACACTTCAAAGGAATGTAAATGCGACACTTCCTTGCAAAGAAATAGCGTTTGCAGATGTCTACGTATCGTAGCAATATATTTCTAATGCTTCTTAAAACGCGATATCGCATCTCTTTTCTATGTTTCATGGTAAGATATAATATGATTTGCGAAGTGTCAGGTATTCCTCGTCTACACTTCAAGCGAATGTAAATGCGATACTTCCTTGCAATTAAATAGCGTTTGCAGATGTCTACGTATCGAAGCAATAGAGTTCAAATGCTTCTTAAAACGAGATATTGTATCTCATATCTATGTTTCATGATAAGATATAATATACATTGCGAAGTGTTATGCATTCCTCGTCTACGATTCAAATGAATGTAAATGCGACACTTCCTTGCAAGGAAATAGCGTTTGCTGATGTCTACCTATCGTAGCAATAGAGTTCTAATGCTTCTTAAAACGCGATATCGCATCTCATTTCTATGTTTCATGGTAAGATATAATATGATTTGCGAAGTGTTATGTATTCCTCGTCTACACTTCAAATGAATGTAAATGCGACTCTTCCTTGCAAAGAAATAGCGTTTGCAGATGTCTACGTATCGTAGCAATAGAGTTCTTATGATTCTTAAAACGCGATATCGAATCTCATTTCTATGTTTCATGGCAAGATATAATGTGATTTGCGAAGTGTTATGCATTCCTCGTCAACGATTCAAATGAATGTAAATGCGACACTTCCTTGCAAGGAAATTGCGTTTGCAGATGTCTACCTATCGTAGCAATAGATTTCTAATGCTTCTTAAAACGCGATATCGCACCTCATTTCTATGGTTCATGGTAAGATATAATATGATTTGCGAAGTGTCATGTATTCCTCGTCTACACTTCAAATGAATGTAAATGCAACACTTCCTTGCTAGGAAATAGCGTCTGCAGATGTCTAGGTATCGTAGCAATAGAGTTCAAATACTTCTTAAAACGAGATATTGCATATCATATTTTTGTTTCATGATAAGATATAATATTCATTGCGAAGTGTTATGCATTCCTCGTCCACGATTCAAACGAACGTAAATGCGACACTTCCATGCAAGGAAATAGCGTTTGCAGATGTCTACGTATCGTAGCAATGGAGTTCTTATGATATTTAAAACGCGATATCGCATTTCATTTCTATGTTTCATGGTAAGATATAATATGATCTGCGAAGTGTCATGTATGCCTCGTCTACACTTCAAATGAATGTGAATGCGACACTTCCTCGCTAGGAAATAGCGTTTGCAGATGTCTACGTATCGTAGCAATAGAATTCTTATGATTCTTAAAACGCGATATCGCATCTCATTTCTATGGTTTATGGTAAGATATAATATGATTTGCGAAGTGTCATGTATTCCTCGTCTACACTTCAAATGAATGTGAATGCGACACTTTCTCGCTAGGAAATAGCGTTTGCAGATGTCTACGTATCGTAGTAATAGAGTTCTTATGATTCTTAAAACGCGATATCGCATCTCATTTCTAGGTTTTATGGTAAGATATAATATGATTTGCGAAGTGTTATGTATTCCTTGTCTACACTTCAAAGGAATGTAAATGCGACACTTCCTTGCAAAGAAATAGCGTTTGCAGATGTCTACGTATCGTAGCAATAGATTTCTAATGCTTCTTAAAACGCGATATCGCATCTCATTTCTATGTTTCATGGTAAGATATAATATGATTTGCGAAGTGTCATGTATTCCTCGTCTACACTTCAAACGAATGTAAATGCGATACTTCCTTGCAATTAAATAGCGTTTGCAGATGTCTACGTATCGAAGCAATAGAGTTCAAATGATTCTTAAAACGAGATATTGCATCTCATATCTATGTTTCATGATAAGATATAATATTCATTGCGAAGTGTTATGCATTCCTCGTCTACGATTCAAATGAGTGTAAATGCGACACTTCCTTGCAAGGAAATAGTGTTTGCGGTTGTCTACGTATCGTAGCAATAGAGTTCTTATGATTCTTAAAACGCGATATCGCATCCCATTTCTATGTTTCATGGTAAGATATAATATGATTTGCGAAGTGTTATGTATTCCTCGTCTACACTTCAAATGAATGTGAATGCGACACTTCCTCGCTAGGAAATAGCGTTTGCAGATGTCTACGTATCGTAGCAATAGAATTCTTATGATTCTTAAAACGCGATATCGCATCTCATTTCTATGGTTTATGGTAAGATATAATATGATTTGCGAAGTGTCATGTATTCCTCGTCTACGCTTCAAATGAATGTGAATGCGACACTTCCTCGCTAGGAAATAGCGTTTGCAGATGTCTACGTATCGTAGCAATAGAGTTCTTATGATTCTTAAAACGCGATATCGCATCTCATTTCTAGGTTTTATGGTAAGATATAATATGATTTGCGAAGTGTTATGTATTCCTCGTCTACACTTCAAATGAATGTGAATGCGCCACTTCCTCGCTAGGAAATAGCGTTTGCAGATGTCTACGTATCGTAGCAATAGAGTTCTTATGATTCTTAAAACGCGACATCGCATCTCATTTCTATGTTTTATGGTAAGATATAATATGATTTGCGAAGTGTTATGTATTCCTCGTCTACACTTCAAAGGAATGTAAATGCGACACTTCCTTGCAAAGAAATAGCGTTTGCAGATGTCTACGTATCGTAGCAATATATTTCTAATGCTTCTTAAAACGCGATATCGCATCTCTTTTCTATGTTTCATGGTAAGATATAATATGATTTGCGAAGTGTCAGGTATTCCTCGTCTACACTTCAAGCGAATGTAAATGCGATACTTCCTTGCAATTAAATAGCGTTTGCAGATGTCTACGTATCGAAGCAATAGAGTTCAAATGCTTCTTAAAACGAGATATTGCATCTCATATCTATGTTTCATGATAAGATATAATATACATTGCGAAGTGTTATGCATTCCTCGTCTACGATTCAAATGAATGTAAATGCGACACTTCCTTGCAAGGAAATAGCGTTTGCTGATGTCTACCTATCGTAGCAATAGAGTTCTAATGCTTCTTAAAACGCGATATAGCATCTCATTTCTATGTTTCATGGTAAGATATAATATGATTTGCGAAGTGTTATGTATTCCTCGTCTACACTTCAAATGAATGTAAATGCGACTCTTCCTTGCAAAGAAATAGCGTTTGCAGATGTCTACGTATCGTAGCAATAGAGTTCTTATGATTCTTAAAACGCGATATCGAATCTCATTTCTATGTTTCATGGCAAGATATAATGTGATTTGCGAAGTGTTATGCATTCCTCGTCTACGATTCAAATGAATGTAAATGCGACACTTCCTTGCAAGGAAATTGCGTTTGCAGATGTCTACCTATCGTAGCAATAGAGTTCTAATGCTTCTTAAAACGCGATATCGCATCTCATTTCTATGTCTCATGGTAAGATATAATATGATTTGCGAAGTGTTATGTATTCCTCGTCTACACTTCAAATGAATGTAAAAGCGACTCTTTCTTGCTAGGAAATAGCGTTTGCAGATGTCTACCTGTCGTAGCAATAGTGTTCTTATGATTCTTAAAACGCGATATCGCAACTCATTTCTATGTTTCATGGTAAGAAATAATATGATTTGCGATGTGTTATGTATTCCTAGTCTACACTTCAAATGAATGTGAATGCGACACTTCCTCGCTAGGAAATAGCGTTTGCAGATGTCTACGTATCGTAGCAATAGTGATCTTATGATTCTTAAAACGCGATATCGCATCTCATTTCTATGTTTCATGGTAAGATATAATATGATTTGCGAGGTGTTATGTATTCCTCGTCTACACTTCAAATGAATGTAAATGCGACACTTCCTTGCTAGGAAATAGCGCCTGCAGATGTCTAGGTATCGTAGCGATAGATTTCTAATGCTACTTAAAACGCGATATCGCATCTCATTTCTATGTTTCATGGTAAGATATAATATGATTTGCGAAGTGTTATGTATTCCTCGTCTGCACTTCAAATCAATGTAAATGCGACACTTCCTTGCAAAGAAATAGCGTTTGCAGATGTCTACGTATCGTAGCAATAGATATCTAATGCTTCTTAAAACGCGATATCGCATCTCATTTCTATGTTTCATGGTAAGATATAATATGATTTGCGAAGTGTCATGTATTCCTCGTCTACACTTCAAATGAATGTAAATGCGACACTTCCTTGCAAGGAAATAGCGTCTGCAGATGTCTACGTATCGCAGCAATAGAGTTCTTATGATTCTTAAAACGCGATATCGCATCTTATTTCTATGGTTTATGGTAAGATATAATATGATTTGCGAAGTGTCATGTATTCCTCGTCTACACTTCATATGAATGTAAATGCGACACTTCCTTGCAAGGAAATAGCGTTTGCAGATGTCTACCTATCGTAGCAATAGAGTTCTAGTGCTTCTTAAAACGCGATATCGCATCCCATTTCTATGTTTCATGGTAAGATATAATATAATTTTCGAAGTGTCATGTATTCCTCGTCTACACTTCAAGCGAATGTAAATGCGATACTTCCTTGCAATTAAATAGCGTTTGCAGATGTCTACGTATCGAAGCAATAGTGTTCAAATGCTTCTTAAAACGAGATATTGCATCTCATATCCATGTTTCATGATAAGATATAATATTCATTGCGAAGTGTTATGCATTCCTCGTCTACGATTCAAATGAGTGTATATGCGACACTTCCTTGCAAGGAAATAGCGTTTGCAGATGTCTACGTATCGTAGCAATAGAGCTCTTATGATTCTTAAAATGCGATATCGAGTCTCATTTCTATGTTTCATGGCAAGAAATAATGTGATTTGCGAAGTGTTATGCATTCCTCGTCTACACTTCAAATGAATGTAAAGGCGACACTTCCTTGCAAGGAAATAGCGTCTGCAGATGTCTAGGTATCGTAGCAATAGAGTTCGAATGCTTCTTAAAACGAGATATTGCATCTCATATCTATGTTTCATGATAAGATATAATATTCATTGCGAAGTGTTATGCATTCCTCGTATACGATTCAAATGAATGCAAATGCGACACTTCCTTGCAAGGAAATAGCGTTTGCAGATGTCTACCTATCGTAGCAATAGAGTTCTAGTGCTTCTTAAAACGCGATATTGCATCTCATATCTATGTTTCATGATAAGATATAATATTCATTGAGAAGTGTAATGCATTCCTCGTCTACGATTCAAATGAATGTAAATGCGACACTTCCTTGCCAGGAAATAGCGTTTGCACATGTCTACGTATCGTAGCAATAGATTTCTAATGCTTCTTAAAACGCGATATCGCACCTCATTTCTATGGTTCATGGTAAGATATAATATGATTTGCGAAGTGTCATGTATTCCTCGTCTACACTTCAAATGAATGTAAATGCAACACTTCCTTGCTAGGAAATAGCGTCTGCAGATGTCTAGGTATCGTAGCAATAGAGTTCAAATACTTCTTAAAACGAGATATTGCATATCATATTTTTGTTTCATGATAAGATATAATATTCATTGCGAAGTGTTATGCATTCCTCGTATACGATTCAAATGAATGTAAATGCGACACTTCCTTGCTAGGAAATAGCGTCTGCAGATGTCTAGGTATCGTAGCAATAGAGTTCAAATGCTTCTTAAAACTAGATATTGCATTTCATATCTATGTTTCATGATAAGATATAATATTCATTGCGAAGTGTTATGCATTCCTCGTATACGATTCAAATGAATGTAAATGCGACACTTCCTTGCAAAGAAATAGCGTTTGCAGATGTCTGCGTATCGTAGCAATAGATTTCTAATGCTTCTTAAAATGCGATATCGCATCCCATTTCTATGTTTCATGGTAAGATATAATATGATTTGCGAAGTGTCATGTATTCCTCGTCTACACTTCAAACGAATGTAAATGCGATACTTCCTTGCAATTAAATAGAGTTTGCAGATGTCTACGTATCGAAGCAATAGTGTTCAAATGCTTCTTAAAACGAGATATTGCATCTCATATCTATGTTTCATGATAAGATATAATATTCATTGCGAAGTGTTATGCATTCCTCGTCTACGATTCAAATGAGTGTAAATGCGACACTTCCTTGCAAGGAAATAGCGTTTGCAGATGTCTACGTATCGTAGCAATAGAGTTCTTATGATTCTTAAAACGCGATATCGAATCTCATTTCTATGTTTCATGGCAAGAAATAATGTGATTTGCGAAGTGTTTTGCATTCCTCGTCTACGATTCAAATGAATGTAAATGCGACACTTCCTTGCAAGGAAATAGCGTTTGCAGATGTCTACCTATCGTAGCAATAGAGTACTAATGCTTCTTAAAACGCGATATCGCATCTCATTTCTATGATTCATGGTAAGATATAATATGATTTGCGAAGTGTTATGCATTCCTCGTCTACACTTCAAATGAATGTAAATGCGACTCTTCCTTGCAAAGAAATAGCGTTTGCAGATGTCTACGTATCGTAGCAATAGATTTCTAATGCTTCTTAAAACGTGATATCGCATCTCATTTCTATGTTTCGTGGTAAGATATAATATGATTTGCGAATTGTTATTTATTCCTCGTCTACACTTCAAATGAATGTAAAGGCGACACTTCCTTGCAAGGAAATAGCGTTTGCAGATGTCAACCTGTCGTAGCAATAGAGTTCTAATGCTTCTTAAAACGCGATATCGCATCTCATTTCTATGTTTCATGCTAAGATATAATATGATTTGCGAAGTGTTATGTATTTCTCGTCTACACTTCAAATGAATGTAAATGCGACACTTCCATGCAAGGAAATAGCGTTTGCAGATTCCTACGTATCGTAGCAATAGATTTCTAATGCTTCTTAAAACGCGATATCGCATCTCATTTCTATGTTTCATGGTAAGATATAATATGATTTGCGAAGTGTTATGAATTCCTCGTCTACACTTCAAATCAATGTAAATGCGACACTTCCTTGCAAAGAAATAGCGTTTGCAGATGTCTACGTATCGTAGCAATAGATTACTAATGCTACTTAAAACGCGATATCGCATCTCATTTCTATGTTTCATGGTAAGATATAATATGATTGGCGAACTCTTATGCATTCCACGTCTACACTTCAAATGAATGTAAATGCGACACTTCTTTGCTAGGAAATAGCGTCTGCAGATGTCTAGGTATCGCAGCAATGGAGTTCGAATGCTTCTTAAAACGAGATATTGCATCTCATATCTATGTTTCATGATATGATATAATATTCATTGCGAAGTGTTATGCATTCCTCGTACACGATTCAAATGAATGTAAATGCGACACTTCCTTGCAAGGAAATTGCGTTTGCAGATGTCTACGCATCGTAGCAATAGTGTTCTTATGATTCTTAAAACGCAACACCGCATCTCATTTCTATGTTTCATGGTAAGATATAATATGATTTGCGAAGTGTTACGTATTCCTCGTCTACACTTCAAATGAATGTAAATGCGACACTTCCATGCAAGGAAATAGCGTTTGCAGATTTCTACGTATCGTAGCAATAGATTTCTAATGCTTCTTAAAACGCGATATCGCATCTCATTTCTATGTTTCATGGTAAGATATAATATGATTTGCGAAGTGTTATGTATTCCTCGTCTACACTTCAAATGAATGTAAATGCGACACTTCCTTGCAAAGAAATAGCGTTTGCAGATGTCTACGTATCGTAGCAATAGATTACTAATGCTACTTAAAACGCGATATCGCATCTCATTTCTATGTTTCATGGTAAGATATTATATGATTTGCGAAGTGTCATGTACTCCTCGTCTACACTTCAAATGAATGTAAATGCGACACTTCTTTGCTAGGAAATAGCGACTGCAGATGTCTAGGTATCGTAGCAATAGAGTTCAAATGCTTCTTAAAACGAGATATTGCATCTCATATCTATGTTTCATAATAAGATATAATATTCATTGCGAAGTGTTATGCATTCCTCGTATACGATTCAAATGAATGTACATGCGACACTTCCTTGCAAGGAAATAGCGTTTGCAGATGTCTACGCATCGTAGCAGTAGAGTTCTTATGATTCATAAAACGCAATACCGCATCTCATTTCTATGTTTCATGGTAAGATATAATATGATTTGCGAAGTGTCATGTATTCCTCGTCTACACTTCAAATGAATGTAAATGCGTCACTTCCTTGCTAGGAAATAGCGTCTGCAGATGTCTAGGTATCGTAGCAATAGAGTTCAAATGCTTCTTAAAACGAGATATTGCATCTCATATCTATGTTTCATGATAAGATATAATATTCATTGCGAAGTGTTATGCATTCCTCGTATACGATTCAAATGAATGTAAATGCGACACTTCCTTGCTAGGAAATAGCGTCTGCAGATGTCTAGGTATCGTAGCAATAGAGTTCAAATGCGTCTTAAAACGAGATATTGCATCTCATATCTATGTTTCATGATAAGATATAATATTCATTGCGAAGTGTTATGCATTCCTCGTATACGATTCAAATGAATGTAAATGCGACACTTCCATGCAAGGAAATAGCGTTTGCAGATTTCTACGTATCGTAGTAATAGGTTTCTAATGCTTCTTAAAACGCGATATCGCATCTCATTTCTATGTTTCATGGTGAGATATAATATGATTTGCGAAGTGTTATGTATTCCTCGTCTACACTTCAAATGAATGTAAATGCGACACTTCCTTGCAAAGAAATAGCGTTTGCAGATGTCTACGTATCGTAGCAATAGATTACTAATGCTACTTAAAGCGCGATATCGCATCTCATTTCTATGTTTCATGGTAAGATATAATATGATTTGCGAATTGTTATTTATTCCTCGTCTACACTTCAAATGAATGTAAAGGCGACACTTCCTTGCAAGGAAATAGCGTTTGCAGATGTCAACCTGTCGTAGCAATAGAGTTCTAATGCTTCTTAAAACGCGATATCGCATCTCATTTCTATGTTTCATGCTAAGATATAATATGATTTGCGAAGTGTTATGTATTTCTCGTCTACACTTCAAATGAATGTAAATGCGACACTTCCATGCAAGGAAATAGCGTTTGCAGATTCCTACGTATCGTAGCAATAGATTTCTAATGCTTCTTAAAACGCGATATCGCATCTCATTTCTATGTTTCATGGTAAGAGATAATATGATTTGCGAAGTGTTATGAATTCCTCGTCTACACTTCAAATGAATGTAAATGCGACACTTCCTTGCAAAGAAATAGCGTTTGCAGATGTCTACGTATCGTAGCAATAGATTACTAATGCTACTTAAAACGCGATATCGCATCTCATTTCTATGTTTCATGGTAAGATATAATATGATTGGCGAACTCTTATGCATTCCACGTCTACACTTCAAATGAATGTAAATGCGACACTTCTTTGCTAGGAAATAGCGTCTGCAGATGTCTAGGTATCGCAGCAATGGAGTTCGAATGCTTCTTAAAACGAGATATTGCATCTCATATCTATGTTTCATGATATGATATAATATTCATTGCGAAGTGTTATGCATTCCTCGTACACGATTCAAATGAATGTAAATGCGACACTTCCTTGCAAGGAAATAGCGTTTGCAGATGTCTACGTATCGTAGCAATGGAGTTCTTATGATTCTTAAAACGCGATATCGATCTCAATTCTATGTTTCATGGTAAGATATAATATGATTTCCGAAGTGTTATGTATTCCTCGTCTACACTTCAAATGAATATAAATGCGACACTTCCTTGCAAGGAAATAGCGTTTGCAGATGTCTACCTATCGTAGCAATAGCGTTCTAATGCTTCTTAAAACGCGATATCGCACCTCATTTCTATGTTTCATGGTAAGATATAATATGATTTGCGAAGTGTTATGTATTCCACGTCTACACTTCAAATGAATATAAATGCGACACTTCCTTGCAAGGAAATAGCGTTTGCAGATGTCTACCTATCGTAGCAATAGCGTTCTAATGCTTCTTAAAACGCGATATCGCACCTCATTTCTATGTTTCATGGTAAGATATAATATGATTTGCGAAGTGTTATGTATTCCTCGTCTACACTTCAAATGGATGTAAATGCGACACTTCCTTGCAAGGAAATAGCGTCTGCAGATGTCTAGGTATCGTAGCGATAGTGTTCTAATGCTTCTTAAAACGCGATATCGCATCTCATTTCTATGTTTCATGGTAAGATATAATATGATTCGCGAAGTGTTATGTATTCCTCGACTACACTTCAAATGAATGCAAATGCGACACTTCCTTGCAAGGAAATAGCGTTTGCAGATGTCTACCTATCGTAGCAATAGGGTTCTAATGCTTCTTAAAACGCCATATCGCATCTCATTTCTATGTTTCATGGAAGGATATGATATTCATTGCGAAGTGTTATGCATTCCTCGTATACGATTCAAATGAATGTAAATGCGACACTTCCTTGCAAGGAAACAGCGTTTGCAGATGTCTACGTATCGTAGCAATAGATTTCTAATGCTTCTTAAAACGCGATATCGCATCTCATTTCAATGTTTCATTGTAAGATATAATTTGATTTGCGAAGTGTTATGTTTTCCTCGTCTGCACTTCAAATGAATGTAAATGCGACACTTCCTTACTAGGAAATAGCGTCTGCAGATGTCTAGGTATCGTAGCAATAGAGTTCAAATGCTTCCTAAAACGAGATATTGCATCTCATATCTATGTTTAAGGATAAGATATAATATTCATTGCGAAGTGTTATGCATTCCTCGTCTACGATTCAAATGAATGTAAATGCGACACTTCCTTGCAAGGAAATAGCGTTTGCAGATGTCTACGTACCGTAGCAATAGAGTTCTTATGATTCTTAAAACGCGATATCGCAACTCATTTCTATGGCTCATGGTAAGATATAATATGATTTGCGAAGTGTTATGTATTCCTCGTCTACACTTCAAATGAAAGTAAATGCGACACTTCCTTGCAAGGAAATAGCGTTTGCAGATGTCTACGTATCGTAGCAATGGAGTTCTTATGATACTTAAAACGCGGTATCGATCTCAATTCTATGTTTCATGGTAAGATATAATATGATTTGCGAAGTGTTGTGGATTCCTCGTCTACACTTCAAATGAATGTAAATGCGACACTTCCTTGCAAGGAAATAGCGTTTGCAGATGTCTACCTATCGTAGCAATAGGGTTCTGATGCTTCTTAAAACGCGATATCGCATCTCATTTCTATGTTTCATGGTAAGATATAATATGATTTGCGAAGTGTTATGCATTCCTCGTCTACGATTCAAATGAATGTAAATGCGACACTTCCTTGCAAGGAAATAGCGTTTGCAGATGTCTACGTATCGTAGCAATAGAGTTTTTATGATTCTTAAAACGCGATATCGCATCTCATTTCTATGTTTCATGGTAAGATATAATATGACTTGCGAAGTGTTATGTATTCCTCGTCTACACTTCAAATGAATGTAAATGCGACACTTCCTTGCAAGGAAATAGCGTTTGCAGATGTCTACGTATCGTAGCAATGGAGTTCTTATGATTCTTAAAACGCGATATCGATCTCAAATCTATGTTTCATGGTAAGATATAATATGATTTGCGAAGTGTTATGTATTCCTCGTCTACACTTCAAATGAATATAAATGCGACACTTCCTTGCAAGGAAATAGCGTTTGCAGATGTCTACGTTTCGTAGCAATAGATTTCTAATGCTTCTTAAAACGCGAAATCGCATCTCATTTCTATGTTTCATGGTAAGATATAATATGATTTGCGAAGTGTTATGTATTCCTCGACTACACTTCAAATGAATGCAAATGCGATACTTCCTTGCAAGGAAATAGCGTTTGCAGATGTCTACCTATCGTAGCAATAGGGTTCTAATGCTTCTTAAAACGCGATATCGCATCTCATTTCTATGTTTCATGGTAGGATATGATATTCATTGCGAAGTGTTATGCATTCCTCGTATACGATTCAAATGAATGTAAATGCGACACTTCCTTGCAAGGAAACAGCGTTTGCAGATGTCTACGTATCGTAGCAATAGATTTCTAATGCTTCTTAAAACGCGATATCGCATCTCATTTCTATGTTTCATGGTAAGAAAATATATGATTTGCGAAGTGTTATGTATTCCTCGTCTACACTTCAAATGAATGTAAATGCGACACTTCCTCGCAAGGAAATAGCGTTTGCAGATGTCTACCTATCGCAGCAATAGGGTTCTAATGCTTCTTAAAACGCGATATCGCATCTAATTTCTATGTTTCATGGTAAGATATAATATGATTTGCGAAGTGTTATGCATTCCTCGTCTACACTTCAAATGAATGTAAATGCGACTCTTCCTTGCAAAGAAATAGCGTTTGCAGATGTCTACGTATCGTAGCAATAGATTTCTAATGCTTCTTAAAACGTGATATCGCATCTCATTTCTATGTTTCGTGGTAAGATATAATATGATTTGCGAATTGTTATTTATTCCTCGTCTACACTTCAAATGAATGTAAAGGCGACACTTCCTTGCAAGGAAATAGCGTTTGCAGATGTCAACCTGTCGTAGCAATAGAGTTCTAATGCTTCTTAAAACGCGATATCGCATCTCATTTCTATGTTTCATGCTAAGATATAATATGATTTGCGAAGTGTTATGTATTTCTCGTCTACACTTCAAATGAATGTAAATGCGACACTTCCATGCAAGGAAATAGCGTTTGCAGATTCCTACGTATCGTAGCAATAGATTTCTAATGCTTCTTAAAACGCGATATCGCATCTCATTTCTATGTTTCATGGTAAGATATAATATGATTTGCGAAGTGTTATGAATTCCTCGTCTACACTTCAAATCAATGTAAATGCGACACTTCCTTGCAAAGAAATAGCGTTTGCAGATGTCTACGTATCGTAGCAATAGATTACTAATGCTACTTAAAACGCGATATCGCATCTCATTTCTATGTTTCATGGTAAGATATAATATGATTGGCGAACTCTTATGCATTCCACGTCTACACTTCAAATGAATGTAAATGCGACACTTCTTTGCTAGGAAATAGCGTCTGCAGATGTCTAGGTATCGCAGCAATGGAGTTCGAATGCTTCTTAAAACGAGATATTGCATCTCATATCTATGTTTCATGATATGATATAATATTCATTGCGAAGTGTTATGCATTCCTCGTACACGATTCAAATGAATGTAAATGCGACACTTCCTTGCAAGGAAATTGCGTTTGCAGATGTCTACGCATCGTAGCAATAGTGTTCTTATGATTCTTAAAACGCAACACCGCATCTCATTTCTATGTTTCATGGTAAGATATAATATGATTTGCGAAGTGTTACGTATTCCTCGTCTACACTTCAAATGAATGTAAATGCGACACTTCCATGCAAGGAAATAGCGTTTGCAGATTTCTACGTATCGTAGCAATAGATTTCTAATGCTTCTTAAAACGCGATATCGCATCTCATTTCTATGTTTCATGGTAAGATATAATATGATTTGCGAAGTGTTATGTATTCCTCGTCTACACTTCAAATGAATGTAAATGCGACACTTCCTTGCAAAGAAATAGCGTTTGCAGATGTCTACGTATCGTAGCAATAGATTACTAATGCTACTTAAAACGCGATATCGCATCTCATTTCTATGTTTCATGGTAAGATATTATATGATTTGCGAAGTGTCATGTACTCCTCGTCTACACTTCAAATGAATGTAAATGCGACACTTCTTTGCTAGGAAATAGCGACTGCAGATGTCTAGGTATCGTAGCAATAGAGTTCAAATGCTTCTTAAAACGAGATATTGCATCTCATATCTATGTTTCATAATAAGATATAATATTCATTGCGAAGTGTTATGCATTCCTCGTATACGATTCAAATGAATGTACATGCGACACTTCCTTGCAAGGAAATAGCGTTTGCAGATGTCTACGCATCGTAGCAGTAGAGTTCTTATGATTCATAAAACGCAATACCGCATCTCATTTCTATGTTTCATGGTAAGATATAATATGATTTGCGAAGTGTCATGTATTCCTCGTCTACACTTCAAATGAATGTAAATGCGTCACTTCCTTGCTAGGAAATAGCGTCTGCAGATGTCTAGGTATCGTAGCAATAGAGTTCAAATGCTTCTTAAAACGAGATATTGCATCTCATATCTATGTTTCATGATAAGATATAATATTCATTGCGAAGTGTTATGCATTCCTCGTATACGATTCAAATGAATGTAAATGCGACACTTCCTTGCTAGGAAATAGCGTCTGCAGATGTCTAGGTATCGTAGCAATAGAGTTCAAATGCGTCTTAAAACGAGATATTGCATCTCATATCTATGTTTCATGATAAGATATAATATTCATTGCGAAGTGTTATGCATTCCTCGTATACGATTCAAATGAATGTAAATGCGACACTTCCATGCAAGGAAATAGCGTTTGCAGATTTCTACGTATCGTAGTAATAGGTTTCTAATGCTTCTTAAAACGCGATATCGCATCTCATTTCTATGTTTCATGGTGAGATATAATATGATTTGCGAAGTGTTATGTATTCCTCGTCTACACTTCAAATGAATGTAAATGCGACACTTCCTTGCAAAGAAATAGCGTTTGCAGATGTCTACGTATCGTAGCAATAGATTACTAATGCTACTTAAAGCGCGATATCGCATCTCATTTCTATGTTTCATGGTAAGATATAATATGATTTGCGAATTGTTATTTATTCCTCGTCTACACTTCAAATGAATGTAAAGGCGACACTTCCTTGCAAGGAAATAGCGTTTGCAGATGTCAACCTGTCGTAGCAATAGAGTTCTAATGCTTCTTAAAACGCGATATCGCATCTCATTTCTATGTTTCATGCTAAGATATAATATGATTTGCGAAGTGTTATGTATTTCTCGTCTACACTTCAAATGAATGTAAATGCGACACTTCCATGCAAGGAAATAGCGTTTGCAGATTCCTACGTATCGTAGCAATAGATTTCTAATGCTTCTTAAAACGCGATATCGCATCTCATTTCTATGTTTCATGGTAAGAGATAATATGATTTGCGAAGTGTTATGAATTCCTCGTCTACACTTCAAATGAATGTAAATGCGACACTTCCTTGCAAAGAAATAGCGTTTGCAGATGTCTACGTATCGTAGCAATAGATTACTAATGCTACTTAAAACGCGATATCGCATCTCATTTCTATGTTTCATGGTAAGATATAATATGATTGGCGAACTCTTATGCATTCCACGTCTACACTTCAAATGAATGTAAATGCGACACTTCTTTGCTAGGAAATAGCGTCTGCAGATGTCTAGGTATCGCAGCAATGGAGTTCGAATGCTTCTTAAAACGAGATATTGCATCTCATATCTATGTTTCATGATATGATATAATATTCATTGCGAAGTGTTATGCATTCCTCGTACACGATTCAAATGAATGTAAATGCGACACTTCCTTGCAAGGAAATAGCGTTTGCAGATGTCTACGTATCGTAGCAATGGAGTTCTTATGATTCTTAAAACGCGATATCGATCTCAATTCTATGTTTCATGGTAAGATATAATATGATTTCCGAAGTGTTATGTATTCCTCGTCTACACTTCAAATGAATATAAATGCGACACTTCCTTGCAAGGAAATAGCGTTTGCAGATGTCTACCTATCGTAGCAATAGCGTTCTAATGCTTCTTAAAACGCGATATCGCACCTCATTTCTATGTTTCATGGTAAGATATAATATGATTTGCGAAGTGTTATGTATTCCACGTCTACACTTCAAATGAATATAAATGCGACACTTCCTTGCAAGGAAATAGCGTTTGCAGATGTCTACCTATCGTAGCAATAGCGTTCTAATGCTTCTTAAAACGCGATATCGCACCTCATTTCTATGTTTCATGGTAAGATATAATATGATTTGCGAAGTGTTATGTATTCCTCGTCTACACTTCAAATGGATGTAAATGCGACACTTCCTTGCAAGGAAATAGCGTCTGCAGATGTCTAGGTATCGTAGCGATAGTGTTCTAATGCTTCTTAAAACGCGATATCGCATCTCATTTCTATGTTTCATGGTAAGATATAATATGATTCGCGAAGTGTTATGTATTCCTCGACTACACTTCAAATGAATGCAAATGCGACACTTCCTTGCAAGGAAATAGCGTTTGCAGATGTCTACCTATCGTAGCAATAGGGTTCTAATGCTTCTTAAAACGCCATATCGCATCTCATTTCTATGTTTCATGGAAGGATATGATATTCATTGCGAAGTGTTATGCATTCCTCGTATACGATTCAAATGAATGTAAATGCGACACTTCCTTGCAAGGAAACAGCGTTTGCAGATGTCTACGTATCGTAGCAATAGATTTCTAATGCTTCTTAAAACGCGATATCGCATCTCATTTCAATGTTTCATTGTAAGATATAATTTGATTTGCGAAGTGTTATGTTTTCCTCGTCTGCACTTCAAATGAATGTAAATGCGACACTTCCTTACTAGGAAATAGCGTCTGCAGATGTCTAGGTATCGTAGCAATAGAGTTCAAATGCTTCCTAAAACGAGATATTGCATCTCATATCTATGTTTAAGGATAAGATATAATATTCATTGCGAAGTGTTATGCATTCCTCGTCTACGATTCAAATGAATGTAAATGCGACACTTCCTTGCAAGGAAATAGCGTTTGCAGATGTCTACGTACCGTAGCAATAGAGTTCTTATGATTCTTAAAACGCGATATCGCAACTCATTTCTATGGCTCATGGTAAGATATAATATGATTTGCGAAGTGTTATGTATTCCTCGTCTACACTTCAAATGAAAGTAAATGCGACACTTCCTTGCAAGGAAATAGCGTTTGCAGATGTCTACGTATCGTAGCAATGGAGTTCTTATGATACTTAAAACGCGGTATCGATCTCAATTCTATGTTTCATGGTAAGATATAATATGATTTGCGAAGTGTTGTGGATTCCTCGTCTACACTTCAAATGAATGTAAATGCGACACTTCCTTGCAAGGAAATAGCGTTTGCAGATGTCTACCTATCGTAGCAATAGGGTTCTGATGCTTCTTAAAACGCGATATCGCATCTCATTTCTATGTTTCATGGTAAGATATAATATGATTTGCGAAGTGTTATGCATTCCTCGTCTACGATTCAAATGAATGTAAATGCGACACTTCCTTGCAAGGAAATAGCGTTTGCAGATGTCTACGTATCGTAGCAATAGAGTTTTTATGATTCTTAAAACGCGATATCGCATCTCATTTCTATGTTTCATGGTAAGATATAATATGACTTGCGAAGTGTTATGTATTCCTCGTCTACACTTCAAATGAATGTAAATGCGACACTTCCTTGCAAGGAAATAGCGTTTGCAGATGTCTACGTATCGTAGCAATGGAGTTCTTATGATTCTTAAAACGCGATATCGATCTCAAATCTATGTTTCATGGTAAGATATAATATGATTTGCGAAGTGTTATGTATTCCTCGTCTACACTTCAAATGAATATAAATGCGACACTTCCTTGCAAGGAAATAGCGTTTGCAGATGTCTACGTTTCGTAGCAATAGATTTCTAATGCTTCTTAAAACGCGAAATCGCATCTCATTTCTATGTTTCATGGTAAGATATAATATGATTTGCGAAGTGTTATGTATTCCTCGACTACACTTCAAATGAATGCAAATGCGATACTTCCTTGCAAGGAAATAGCGTTTGCAGATGTCTACCTATCGTAGCAATAGGGTTCTAATGCTTCTTAAAACGCGATATCGCATCTCATTTCTATGTTTCATGGTAGGATATGATATTCATTGCGAAGTGTTATGCATTCCTCGTATACGATTCAAATGAATGTAAATGCGACACTTCCTTGCAAGGAAACAGCGTTTGCAGATGTCTACGTATCGTAGCAATAGATTTCTAATGCTTCTTAAAACGCGATATCGCATCTCATTTCTATGTTTCATGGTAAGAAAATATATGATTTGCGAAGTGTTATGTATTCCTCGTCTACACTTCAAATGAATGTAAATGCGACACTTCCTCGCAAGGAAATAGCGTTTGCAGATGTCTACCTATCGCAGCAATAGGGTTCTAATGCTTCTTAAAACGCGATATCGCATCTAATTTCTATGTTTCATGGTAAGATATAATATGATTTGCGAAGTTTTATGTATTCCTCGTCTACACTTCAAATGAATGTAAATGCGACACTTCCTTGCAAGGAAATAGCGTTTGCAGATGTCTACGTATCGTAGCAATAGAGTTCTTATGATTCTTAAAACGCGATATCGCATCTCATTTCTATGGTTCATGGTAAGATATAATATGATTTGCGAAGTGTTATGTATTCCTCGTCTACACTTCAAATGAATGTAAATGCGACACTTCCTTGCCAGGAAATAGCGTTTGCAGATGTCTACCTATCGTAGCAATAGGGTTCTAATGCTTCTTAAAACGCGATATCGCACCTCATTTCTATGTTTCATGGTAAGATATAATATGATTTGCGAAGTGTTATGTATTCCTCGTCTACACTTCAAATGGATGTAAATGCGACACTTCCTTGCAAGGAAATAGCGTCTGCAGATGTCTAGGTATCGTAGCGATAGTGTTCTAATGCTTCTTAAAACGCGATATCGCATCTCATTTCTATGTTTCATGGTAAGATATAATATGATTCGCGAAGTGTTATGTATTCCTCGACTACACTTCAAATGAATGCAAATGCGACACTTCCTTGCAAGGAAATAGCGTTTGCAGATGTCTACCTATCGTAGCAATAGGGTTCTAATGCTTCTTAAAACGCCATATCGCATCACATTTCTATGTTTCATGGAAGGATATGATATTCATTGCGAAGTGTTGTGCATTCCTCGTATACGATTCAAATGAATGTAAATGCGACACTTCCTTGCAAGGAAATAGCGTTTGCAGATGTCTACGTATCGTAGCAATAGAGTTTTTATGATTCTTAAAACGCGATATCGCATCTCATTTCTATGTTTCATGGTAAGATATAATATGACTTGCGAAGTGTTATGTATTCCTCGTCTACACTTCAAATGAATGTAAATGCGACACTTCCTTGCAAGGAAATAGCGTTTGCAGATGTCTACGTATCGTAGCAATGGAGTTCTTATGATTCTTAAAACGCGATATCGATCTCAAATCTATGTTTCATGGTAAGATATAATATGATTTGCGAAGTGTTATGTATTCCTCGTCTACACTTCAAATGAATATAAATGCGACACTTCCTTGCAAGGAAATAGCGTTTGCAGATGTCTACGTTTCGTAGCAATAGATTTCTAATGCTTCTTAAAACGCGAAATCGCATCTCATTTCTATGTTTCATGGTAAGATATAATATGATTTGCGAAGTGTTATGTATTCCTCGACTACACTTCAAATGAATGCAAATGCGATACTTCCTTGCAAGGAAATAGCGTTTGCAGATGTCTACCTATCGTAGCAATAGGGTTCTAATGCTTCTTAAAACGCGATATCGCATCTCATTTCTATGTTTCATGGTAGGATATGATATTCATTGCGAAGTGTTATGCATTCCTCGTATACGATTCAAATGAATGTAAATGCGACACTTCCTTGCAAGGAAACAGCGTTTGCAGATGTCTACGTATCGTAGCAATAGATTTCTAATGCTTCTTAAAACGCGATATCGCATCTCATTTCTATGTTTCATGGTAAGAAAATATATGATTTGCGAAGTGTTATGTATTCCTCGTCTACACTTCAAATGAATGTAAATGCGACACTTCCTCGCAAGGAAATAGCGTTTGCAGATGTCTACCTATCGCAGCAATAGGGTTCTAATGCTTCTTAAAACGCGATATCGCATCTAATTTCTATGTTTCATGGTAAGATATAATATGATTTGCGAAGTTTTATGTATTCCTCGTCTACACTTCAAATGAATGTAAATGCGACACTTCCTTGCAAGGAAATAGCGTTTGCAGATGTCTACGTATCGTAGCAATAGAGTTCTTATGATTCTTAAAACGCGATATCGCATCTCATTTCTATGGTTCATGGTAAGATATAATATGATTTGCGAAGTGTTATGTATTCCTCGTCTACACTTCAAATGAATGTAAATGCGACACTTCCTTGCCAGGAAATAGCGTTTGCAGATGTCTGCCTATCGTAGCAATAGGGTTCTAATGCTTCTTAAAACGCGATATCGCACCTCATTTCTATGTTTCATGGTAAGATATAATATGATTTGCGAAGTGTTATGTATTCCTCGTCTACACTTCAAATGGATGTAAATGCGACACTTCCTTGCAAGGAAATAGCGTCTGCAGATGTCTAGGTATCGTAGCGATAGTGTTCTAATGCTTCTTAAAACGCGATATCGCATCTCATTTCTATGTTTCATGGTAAGATATAATATGATTCGCGAAGTGTTATGTATTCCTCGACTACACTTCAAATGAATGCAAATGCGACACTTCCTTGCAAGGAAATAGCGTTTGCAGATGTCTACCTATCGTAGCAATAGGGTTCTAATGCTTCTTAAAACGCCATATCGCATCACATTTCTATGTTTCATGGAAGGATATGATATTCATTGCGAAGTGTTGTGCATTCCTCGTATACGATTCAAATGAATGTAAATGCGACACTTCCTTGCAAGGAAACAGCGTTTGCAGATGTCTACGTATCGTAGCAATAGAGTTCTTATGATTCTTAAAACGCGATATCGCATCTCATTTCTATGGTTCATGGTATGATATAATATGATTTGCGAAGTGTTATGTATTCCTCGTCTACACTTCAAATGAATGTAAATGCGACACTTCCTTGCTAGGAAATAGCGTCTGCAGATGTCTAGGTATCGTAGCGATAGTGTTCTAATGCTTCTTAAAACGCGATATCGCATCTCATTTCAATGTTTCATTGTAAGATATAATTTGATTTGCGAAGTGTTATGTTTTCCTCGTCTGCACTCCAAATGAATGTAAATGCGACACTTCCTTACTAGGAAATAGCGTCTGCAGATGTCTAGGTATCGTAGCAATAGAGTTCAAATGCTTCCTAAAACGAGATATTGCATCTCATATCTATGTTTAAAGATAAGATATAATATTCATTGCGAAGTGTTATGCATTCCTCGTCTACGATTCAAATGAATGTAAATGCGACACTTCCTTGCAAGGAAATAGCGTTTGCAGATGTCTACGTACCGTAGCAATAGAGTTCTTATGATTCTTAAAACGCGATATCGCAACTCATTTCTATGGCTCATGGTAAGATATAATATGATTTGCGAAGTGTTATGTATTCCTCGTCTACACTTCAAATGAAAGTAAATGCGACACTTCCTTGCAAGGAAATAGCGTTTGCAGATGTCTACGTATCGTAGCAATGGAGTTCTTATGATACTTAAAACGCGGTATCGATCTCAATTCTATGTTTCATGGTAAGATATAATATGATTTGCGAAGTGTTGTGGATTCCTCGTCTACACTTCAAATGAATGTAAATGCAACACTTCCTTGCAAAGAAATAGCGTTTGCAGATGTCTACGTATCGTAGAAATAGGTTTCTAATGCTTCTTAAAACGCGATATCGCATCTCTTTTCTATGTTTCATGGTAAGATATAATATGATTTGCGAAGTGTCATGTATTCCTCGTCTACACTTCAAGTGAATGTAAATGCGACACTTCCTTGCAAGGAAATAGCGTTTGCAGATGTCTACCTATCGTAGCAATAGGGTTCTGATGCTTCTTAAAACGCGATATCGCATCTCATTTCTATGTTTCATGGTAAGATATAATATGATTTGCGAAGTGTTATGCATTCCTCGTCTACGATTCAAATGAATGTAAATGCGACACTTCCTTGCAAGGAAATAGCGTTTGCAGATGTCTACGTATCGTAGCAATAGAGTTTTTATGATTCTTAAAAGGCGATATCGCATCTCATTTCTATGTTTCATGGTAAGATATAATATGACTTGCGAAGTGTTATGTATTCCTCGTCTACACTTCAAATGAATGTAAATGCGACACTTCCTTGCAAGGAAATAGCGTTTGCAGATGTCTACGTATCGTAGCAATGGAGTTCTTATGATTCTTAAAACGCGATATCGATCTCAAATCTATGTTTCATGGTAAGATATAATATGATTTGCGAAGTGTTATGTATTCCTCGTCTACACTTCAAATGAATATAAATGCGACACTTCCTTGCAAGGAATTAGCGTTTGCCGATGTCTGCGTATCGTAGCAATAGGTTTCTAATGCTTCTTAAAACGCGATATCGCATCTCATTTCTATGTTTCATGGTAAGATATAATATGATTTGCGAAGTGTTATGTATTCCTCGTCTACACTTCAAATGAATGTAAATGCGACACTTCCTTGCAAGGAAATAGCGTTTGCAGATGCCTACCTATCGTAGCAATAGTGTTCTAATGCTTCTTAAAACGCGATATCGCATCTCATTTCTATGTTTCATGGTAAGATATAATATGATTTGCGAAGTGTCATGTATTCCTCGTCTACACTTCAAATGAATGTAAATACGACACTTCATTGCTAGGAAATAGCGTCTGCAGATGTCTAGGTATCGTAGCAATAGAGTTCTTATGATTCTTAAAACGCGATATCGCAACTCATTTCTATGGTTCATGGTAAGATATAATATGATTAGCGAAGTGTTGTGGATTCCTCGTCTACACTTCAAATGAATGTAAATGCAACACTTCCTTGCAAAGAAATAGCGTTTGCAGATGTCTACGTATCGTAGAAATAGATTTCTAATGCTTCTTAAAACGCGATATCGCATCTCTTTTCTATGTTTCATGGTAAGATATAATATGATTTGCGAAGTGTCATGTATTCCTCGTCTACACTTCAAATGAATGTAAATGCGACACTTCCTTGCAAGGAAATAGCGTTTGCAGATGTCTACGTATCGTAGCAATAGAGTTTTTATGATTCTTAAAACGCGATCTCGCATCTCATTTCTATGTTTCATGGTAAGATATAATATGATTTGCGAAGTGTTATGTATTCCTCGCCTACACTTCAAATGAATGTAAATGCGACACTTCCTTGCAAGGAAATAACGTTTGCAGATGTCTACGTATCGTAGCAATGGAGTTCTTATGATTCTTAAAACGCGATATCGATCTCAATTCTATGTTTCATGGTAGGATATAATATGATTTGCGAAGTGTTATGTATTCCTCGTCTACACTTCAAATGAATGTAAATGCGACACTTCCTTGCAAGGAAATAGCGTTTGCAGATGTCTACCTATCGTAGCAATAGCGTTCTAATGCTTCTTAAAACGCGATATCGCATCTCATTTCAATGTTTCATGGTAAGATATAATTTGATTTGCGAAGTGTTATGTATTCCTAGTCTGCACTTCAAATGAATGTAAATGCGACACTTCCTTACTAGGAAATAGCGTCTGCAGATGTCTAGGTATCGTAGCAATAGAGTTCAAATGCTTCCTAAAACGAGATATTGCATCTCATATCTATGTTTAATGATAAGATATAATATTCATTGCGAAGTGTCATGCATTCCTCGTCTACGATTCAAATGAATGTAAATGCGACACTTCCTTGCAAGGAAATAGCGTCTGCAGATGTCTAGGTATCGTAGCGATAGCGTTCTAATGCTTCTTAAAACGCGATACCGCATCTCATTTCTATGTTTCATGGTAAGATATAATATGATTCGCGAAGTGTTATGCATTCCTCGTATACGATTCAAATGAATGTAAATGCGACACTTCCTTGCAAGGAATTAGCGTTTGCCGATGTCTGCGTATCGTAGCAATAGGTTTCTAATGCTTCTTAAAACGCGATATCGCATCTCATTTCTATGTTTCATGGTAAGATATAATATGATTTGCGAAGTGTTATGTATTCCTCGTCTACACTTCAAATGAATGTAAATGCGACACTTCCTTGCAAGGAAATAGCGTTTGCAGATGCCTACCTATCGTAGCAATAGGGTTCTAATGCTTCTTAAAACGCGATATCGCATCTCATTTCTATGTTTCATGGTAAGATATAATATGATTTGCGAAGTGTCATGTATTCCTCGTCTACACTTCAAATGAATGTAAATACGACACTTCATTGCTAGGAAATAGCGTCTGCAGATGTCTAGGTATCGTAGCAATAGAGTTCTTATGATTCTTAAAACGCGATATCGCAACTCATTTCTATGGTTCATGGTAAGATATAATATGATTAGCGAAGTGTTGTGGATTCCTCGTCTACACTTCAAATGAATGTAAATGCAACACTTCCTTGCAAAGAAATAGCGTTTGCCGATGTCTACGTATCGTAGAAATAGATTTCTAATGCTTCTTAAAACGCGATATCGCATCTCTTTTCTATGTTTCATGGTAAGATATAATATGATTTGCGAAGTGTCATGTATTCCTCGTCTACACTTCAAATGAATGTAAATGCGACACTTCCTTGCAAGGAAATAGCGTTTGCAGATGTCTACGTATCGTAGCAATAGAGTTTTTATGATTCTTAAAACGCGATCTCGCATCGCATTTCTATGTTTCATGGTAAGATATAATATGATTTGCGAAGTGTTATGTATTCCTCGCCTACACTTCAAATGAATGTAAATGCGACACTTCCTTGCAAGGAAATAACGTTTGCTGATGTCTACGTATCGTAGCAATGGAGTTCTTATGATTCTTAAAACGCGATATCGATCTCAATTCTATGTTTCATGGTAAGATATAATATGATTTCCGAAGTGTTATGTATTCCTCGTCTACACTTCAAATGAATATAAATGCGACACTTCCTTGCAAGGAAATAGCGTTTGCAGATGTCTACCTATCGTAGCAATAGCGTTCTAATGCTTCTTAAAACGCGATATCGCACCTCATTACTATGTTTCATGGTTAGATATAATATGATTTGCGAAGTGTTATGTATTCCTCGTCTACACTTCAAATGAATATAAATGCGACACTTCCTTGCAAGGAAATAGCGTTTGCAGATGTCTACCTATCGTAGCAATAGCGTTCTAATGCTTCTTAAAACGCGATATCGCACCTCATTTCTATGTTTCATGGTAAGATATAATATGATTTGCGAAGTGTTATGTATTCCTCGTCTACACTTCAAATGGATGTAAATGCGACACTTCCTTGCAAGGAAATAGCGTCTGCAGATGTCTAGGTATCGTAGCGATAGTGTTCTAATGCTTCTTAAAACGCGATATCGCATCTCATTTCTATGTTTCATGGTAAGATATAATATGATTCGCGAAGTGTTATGTATTCCTCGACTACACTTCAAATGAATGCAAATGCGACACTTCCTTGCAAGGAAATAGCGTTTGCAGATGTCTACCTATCGTAGCAATAGGGTTCTAATGCTTCTTAAAACGCCATATCGCATCTCATTTCTATGTTTCATGGTAGGATATGATATTCATTGCGAAGTGTTATGCATTCCTCGTATACGATTCAAATGAATGTAAATGCGACACTTCCTTGCAAGGAAACAGCGTTTGCAGATGTCTACGTATCGTAGCAATAGATTTCTAATGCTTCTTAAAACGCGATATCGCATCTCATTTCTATGTTTCATGGTAAGATATAATATGATTTGCGAAGTGTCATGTATTCCTCGTCTACACTTCAAGCGAATGTAAATGCGATACTTCCTTGCAAGGAAATAGCGTTTGCAGATGTCTACCTATCGTAGCAATAGGGTTCTGATGCTTCTTAAAACGCGATATCGCATCTCATTTCTATGTTTCATGGTAAGATATAATATGATTTGCGAAGTGTTATGTATTCCTCGTCTACACTTCAAATGAATGTAAATGCAACGCTTCCTTGCAAAGAAATAGCGTTTGCAGATGTCTACGTATCGTAGCAATAGAGTTCTTATGATTCTTAAAACGCGATATCGCATCTCATTTCTATGGTTCATGGTATGATATAATATGATTTGCGAAGTGTTATGTATTCCTCGTCTACACTTCAAATGAATGTAAATGCGACACTTCCTTGCTAGGAAATAGCGTCTGCAGATGTCTAGGTATCGTAGCGATAGTGTTCTAATGCTTCTTAAAACGCGATATCGCATCTCATTTCAATGTTTCATTGTAAGATATAATTTGATTTGCGAAGTGTTATGTTTTCCTCGTCTGCACTTCAAATGAATGTAAATGCGACACTTCCTTACTAGGAAATAGCGTCTGCAGATGTCTAGGTATCGTAGCAATAGAGTTCAAATGCTTCCTAAAACGAGATATTGCATCTCATATCTATGTTTAAAGATAAGATATAATATGATTTGCGAAGTGTTATGTATTCCTCGTCTACGATTCAAATGAATGTAAATGCGACACTTCCTTGCAAGGAAATAGCGTTTGCAGATGCCTACCTATCGTAGCAATAGGGTTCTAATGCTTCTTAAAACGCGATATCGCATCTCATTTCTATGTTTCATGGTAAGATATAATATGATTTGCGAAGTGTCATGTATTCCTCGTCTACACTTCAAATGAATGTAAATACGACACTTCATTGCTAGGAAATAGCGTCTGCAGATGTCTAGGTATCGTAGCAATAGAGTTCTTATGATTCTTAAAACGCGATATCGCAACTCATTTCTATGGTTCATGGTAAGATATAATATGATTAGCGAAGTGATGTGGATTCCTCGTCTACACTTCAAATGAATGTAAATGCAACACTTCCTTGCAAAGAAATAGCGTTTGCAGATGTCTACGTATCGTAGAAATAGATTTCTAATGCTTCTTAAAACGCGATATCGCATCTCTTTTCTATGTTTCATGGTAAGATATAATATGATTTGCGAAGTGTCATGTATTCCTCGTCTACACTTCAAATGAATGTAAATGCGACACTTCCTTGCAAGGAAATAGCGTTTGCAGATGTCTACGTATCGTAGCAATAGAGTTTTTATGATTCTTAAAACGCGATCTCGCATCTCATTTCTATGTTTCATGGTAAGATATAATATGATTTGCGAAGTGTTATGTATTCCTCGTCTACACTTCAAATGAATGTGAATGCGACACTTCCTTGCTAGGAAATAGCGTCTGCAGATGTCTAGGTATCGTAGCGATAGTGTTCTAATGCTTCTTAAAATGCGATATCGCATCTCATTTCTATGTTTCATGGTAAGATATAATATGATTCGCGAAGTGTTATGCATTCCTCGTATACGATTCAAATGAATGTAAATGCGACACTTCCTTGCAAGGAATTAGCGTTTGCAGATGTCTACGTATCGTAGCAATAGATTTCTAGTGCTTCTTAAAACGCGATATCGCATCTCATTTCTATGTTTCATGGTAAGATATAATATGATTTGCGAAGTGTTATGTATTCCTCGTCTACACTTCAAATGAATGTAAATGCGACACTTCCTTGCAAGCAAATAGCGTTTGCAGATGCCTACCTATCGTAGCAATAGGGTTCTACTGCTTCTTAAAACGAGGTATCGCATCTCATTTCTATGTTTCATGGTAAGATATAATATGATTTGCGAAGTGTTATGTATTCCTCGTCTACACTTCAAATGAATGTAAATGCAACGCTTCCTTGCAAAGAAATAGCGTTTGCAGATGTCTACGTATCGTAGCAATAGAGTTCTTATGATTCTTAAAACGCGATATTGCATCTCATTTCTATGGTTCATGGTATGATATAATATGATTTGCGAAGTGTTATGTATTCCTCGTCTACACTTCAAATGAATGTAAATGCGACACTTCCTTGCAAGGAAATAGCGTTTGCAGATATCTACCTATCGTAGCAATAGGGTTCTAATGCTTCTTAAAACGCGATATCGCATCTCATTTCTATGTTTCATGGTAAGATATAATATGATTTGCGAAGTGCTATGTATTCCTCGTCTACGCTTCGAATGAATGTAAATGCGACACTTCCTTGCAAGGAAATAGCGTTTCCAGATGTCTACGTATCGTAGCAACAGATTTCTAATGCTTCTTAAAACGCGATATCGCATCTCATATCTACGTTTCATGGTAAGATATAATATGATTTGCGATGTGTTATGTATTCCTCGTCTACACTTCAAATGAATGTAAATGCGACACTTCCTTGCAAAGAAATAGCGTTTGCAGATGTCTACGTATCGTAGCAATGTAGTTCTTATGATTCTTAAAACGCGGTATCGATCTCAATTCTATGTTTCATGGTAAGATATAATATGATTTGCGAAGTGTTATGTATTCCTCGCCTACACTTCAAATGAATGTAAATGCGACACTTCCTTGCAAAGAAATAGCGTCTGCAGATGTCTAGGTATCGTAGCAATAGAGTTCTTATGATTCTTAAAACGCGATATCGCAACTCATTTCTATGGCTCATGGTAAGATATAATATGATTTGCGAAGTGTTATGTATTCCTCGTCTACACTTCAAATGAAAGTAAATGCGACACTTCCTTGCAAGGAAATAGCGTTTGCAGATGTCTACGTATCGTAGCAATAGATTTCTAATGCTTCTTAAAACGCGATATCGCATCTCATTTCTATGTTTCATGGTAGGATATAATGTAATTTGCGAAGTTTTATGTATTCCTCGTCTACGATTCAAGTGAATGTAAATGCGACACTTCCTTGCAAAGAAGTAGCGTTTGCAGATATCTACCTATCGTAGCAATAGGTTTCTAATGCTTCTTAAAACGCGATATCGCATCTCATTTCTATGTTTCATGGTAAGATATAATATGATTTGCGAAGTGTTATGTATTCCTCGTCTACACTTCAAATGAATGTAAATGCGACACTTCCTTGCAAGGAAATAGCGTTTGCAGATGTCTACGTATCGTAGCAATGGAGTTCTTATGATTCTTAAAACGCGGTATCGATCTCAATTCTATGTTTCATGGTAAGATATAATATGATTTGCGAAGTGTTATGTATTCCTCGTCTACACTTCAAATGAATGTAAATGCAACGCTTCCATGCAAAGAAATAGCGTTTGCAGATGTCTAAGTATCGTAGCAATAGAGTTCTTATGATTCTTAAAACGCGATATCGCATCTCATTTCTATGGTTCATGGTATGATATAATATGATTTGCGAAGTGTTATGTATTCCTCGTCTACACTTCAAATGAATGTAAATGCAACACTTCCTTGCTAGGAAATAGCGTCTGCAGATGTCTATGTATCGTAGCGATAGTGTTCTAATGCTTCTTAAAACGCGATATCGCATCTCATTTCAATGTTTCATGGTAAGATATAATTTGATTTGCGAAGTGTTATGTATTCCTAGTCTGCACTTCAAATGAATGTAAATGCGACACTTCCTTACTAGGAAATAGCGTCTGCAGATGTCTAGGTATCGTAGCAATAGAGTTCAAATGCTTCCTAAAGCGAGATATTGCATCTCATATCTATGTTTAATGATAAGATATAATATTCATTGCGAAGTGTTATGCATTCCTCGTCTACGATTCAAATGAATGTAAATGCGACACTTCCTTGCAAGGAAATAGCGTCTGCAGATGTCTAGGTATCGTAGCGATAGTGTTCTAATGCTTCTTAAAACGCGATATCGCATCTCATTTCTATGTTTCATGGTAAGACATAATATGATTCGCGAAGTGTTATGCATTCCTCGTATACGATTCAAATGAATGTAAATGCGACACTTCCTTGCAAGGAATTAGCGTTTGCCGATGTCTGCGTATCGTAGCAATAGGTTTCTAATGCTTGTTAAAACGCGATATCGCACCTCATTTCTATGTTTCATGGTAAGATATAATATGATTTGCGAAGTGTCATGTATTCCTCGTCTACACTTCAAATGAATGTAAATACGACACTTCATTGCTAGGAAATAGCGTCTGCAGATGTCTAGGTATCGTAGCAATAGAGTTCTTATGATTCTTAAAACGCGATATCGCAACTCATTTCTATGGTTCATGGTAAGATATAATATGATTAGAGAAGTGATGTGGATTCCTCGTCTACACTTCAAATGAATGTAAATGCAACACTTCCTTGCAAAGAAATAGCGTTTGCAGATGTCTACGTATCGTAGAAATAGATTTCTAATGCTTCTTAAAACGCGATATCGCATCTCTTTTCTATGTTTCATGGTAAGATATAATATGATTTGCGAAGTGTCATGTATTCCTCGTCTACACTTCAAGTGAATGTAAATGCGACACTTCCTTGCAAGGAAATAGCGTTTGCAGATGTCTACGTATCGTAGCAATAGAGTTTTTATGATTCTTAAAACGCGATCTCGCATCTCATTTCTATGTTTCATGGTAAGATATAATATGATTTGCGAAGTGTTATGTATTCCTCGCCTACACTTCAAATGAATGTAAATGCGACACTTCCTTGCAAGGAAATAACGTTTGCAGATGTCTACGTATCGTAGCAATGGAGTTCTTATGATTCTTAGAACGCGATATCGATCTCAATTCTATGTTTCATGGTAAGATATAATATGATTTGCGAAGTGTTATGTATTCCTCGCCTACACTTCAAATGAATATAAATGCGACACTTCCTTGCAAGGAAATAGCGTTTGCAGATGTCTACCTATCGTAGCAATAGCGTTCTAATGCTTCTTAAAACGCGATATCGCACCTCATTTCTATGTTTCATGGTAAGATATAATATGATTTGCGAAGTGTCATGTATTCCTCGTCTACACTTCAAATGAATGTAAATGCGACACTTCCTTGCAAGGAAATAGCGTTTGCAGATGTCTACGTATCGTAGCAATAGAGTTTTTATGATTCTTAAAACGCGATCTCGCATCTCATTTCTATGTTTCATGGTAAGATATAATATGATTTGCGAAGTGTTATGTATTCCTCGTCTACACTTCAAATGAATGTGAATGCGACACTTCCTTGCTAGGAAATAGCGTCTGCAGATGTCTAGGTATCGTAGCGATAGTGTTCTAATGCTTCTTAAAATGCGATATCGCATCTCATTTCTATGTTTCATGGTAAGATATAATATGATTCGCGAAGTGTTATGCATTCCTCGTATACGATTCAAATGAATGTAAATGCGACACTTCCTTGCAAGGAATTAGCGTTTGCAGATGTCTACGTATCGTAGCAATAGATTTCTAGTGCTTCTTAAAACGCGATATCGCATCTCATTTCTATGTTTCATGGTAAGATATAATATGATTTGCGAAGTGTTATGTATTCCTCGTCTACACTTCAAATGAATGTAAATGCGACACTTCCTTGCAAGCAAATAGCGTTTGCAGATGCCTACCTATCGTAGCAATAGGGTTCTACTGCTTCTTAAAACGAGGTATCGCATCTCATTTCTATGTTTCATGGTAAGATATAATATGATTTGCGAAGTGTTATGTATTCCTCGTCTACACTTCAAATGAATGTAAATGCAACGCTTCCTTGCAAAGAAATAGCGTTTGCAGATGTCTACGTATCGTAGCAATAGAGTTCTTATGATTCTTAAAACGCGATATTGCATCTCATTTCTATGGTTCATGGTATGATATAATATGATTTGCGAAGTGTTATGTATTCCTCGTCTACACTTCAAATGAATGTAAATGCGACACTTCCTTGCAAGGAAATAGCGTTTGCAGATATCTACCTATCGTAGCAATAGGGTTCTAATGCTTCTTAAAACGCGATATCGCATCTCATTTCTATGTTTCATGGTAAGATATAATATGATTTGCGAAGTGCTATGTATTCCTCGTCTACGCTTCGAATGAATGTAAATGCGACACTTCCTTGCAAGGAAATAGCGTTTCCAGATGTCTACGTATCGTAGCAACAGATTTCTAATGCTTCTTAAAACGCGATATCGCATCTCATATCTACGTTTCATGGTAAGATATAATATGATTTGCGAAGTGTTATGTATTCCTCGTCTACACTTCAAATGAATGTAAATGCGACACTTCCTTGCAAAGAAATAGCGTTTGCAGATGTCTACGTATCGTAGCAATGGAGTTCTTATGATTCTTAAAACGCGGTATCGATCTCAATTCTATGTTTCATGGTAAGATATAATATGATTTGCGAAGTGTTATGTATTCCTCGCCTACACTTCAAATGAATGTAAATGCGACACTTCCTTGCAAAGAAATAGCGTTTGCAGATGTCTACGTATCGTAGCAATGGAGTTCTTATGATTCTTAAAACGCGGTATCGATCTCAATTCTATGTTTCATGGTAAGATATAATATGATTTGCGAAGTGTTATGTATTCCTCGTCTACACTTCAAATGAATTTAAATGCGACACTTCCTTGCAAGGAAATAGCGTATGCAGATGTCTACGTATCGTAGCAATAGATTTCTAATGCTTCTTAAAACGCGATATCGCATCTCATTTCTATGTTTCATGGTAGGATATAATGTAATTTGCGAAGTTTTATGTATTCCTCGTCTACGATTCAAGTGAATGTAAATGCGACACTTCCTTGCAAAGAAATAGCGTTTGCAGATATCTACCTATCGTAGCAATAGGGTTCTAATGCTTCTTAAAACGCGATATCGCATCTCATTTCTATGTTTCATGGTAAGATATAATATGATTTGCGAAGTGTTATGTATTCCTCGTCTACACTTCAAATGAATGTAAATGCGACACTTCCTTGCAAAGAAATAGCGTTTGCAGATGTCTACGTATCGTAGCAATGGAGTTCTTATGATTCTTAAAACGCGGTATCGATCTCAATTCTATGTTTCATGGTAAGATATAATATGATTTGCGAAGTGTTATGTATTCCTCGTCTACACTTCAAATGAATGTAAATGCGACACTTCCTTGCAAGGAAATAGCGTTTGCAGATGCCTACCTATCGTAGCAATAGGGTTCTAATGCTTCTTAAAACGCGATACCGCATCTCATTTCTATGTTTCATGGTAAGATATAATATGATTTGCGAAGTGTCATGTATTCCTCGTCTACACTTCAAATGAATGTAAATACGACACTTCATTGCTAGGAAATAGCGTCTGCAGATGTCTAGGTATCGTAGCAATAGAGTTCTTATGATTCTTAAAACGCGATATCGCAACTCATTTCTATGGTTCATGGTAAGATATAATATGATTAGCGAAGTGTTGTGGATTCCTCGTCTACACTTCAAATGAATGTAAATGCAACACTTCCTTGCAAAGAAATAGCGTTTGCAGATGTCTACGTATCGTAGAAATAGGTTTCTAATGCTTCTTAAAACGCGATATCGCATCTCTTTTCTATGTTTCATGGTAAGATATAATATGATTTGCGAAGTGTCATGTATTCCTCGTCTACACTTCAAATGAATGTAAATGCGACACTTCCTTGTAAGGAAATAGCGTTTGCAGATGTCTACGTATCGTAGCAATGGAGTTCTTATGATTCTTAAAACGCGATCTCGCATCTCATTTCTATGTTTCATGGTAAGATATAATATGATTTGCGAAGTGTTATGTATTCCTCGCCTACACTTCAAATGAATGTAAATGCGACACTTCCTTGCAAGGAAATAACGTTTGCAGATGTCTACGTATCGTAGCAATGGAGTTCTTATGATTCTTAGAACGCGATATCGATCTCAATTCTATCCTTCATGGTAAGATATAATATGACTTCCGAAGTGTTATGTATTCCTCGTCTACACTTCAAATGAATATAAATGCGACACTTCCTTGCAAGGAAATAGCGTTTGCAGATGTCTACCTATCGTAGCAATAGCGTTCTAATGCTTCTTAAAACGCGATATCGCACCTCATTTCTATGTTTCATGGTAAGATATAATATGATTTGCGAAGTGTCATGTATTCCTCGTCTACACTTCAAATGAATGTAAATGCGACACTTCCTTGCAAGGAAATAGCGTTTGCAGATGTCTACGTATCGTAGCAATAGAGTTTTTATGATTCTTAAAACGCGATCTCGCATCTCATTTCTATGTTTCATGGTAAGATATAATATGATTTGCGAAGTGTTATGTATTCCTCGCCTACACTTCAAATGAATGTAAATGCGACACTTCCTTGCAAGGAAATAACGTTTGCAGATGTCTACGTATCGTAGCAATGGAGTTCTTATGATTCTTAGAACGCGATATCGATCTCAATTCTATGTTTCATGGTAAGATATAATATGATTTCCGAAGTGTTATGTATTCCTCGTCTACACTTCAAATGAATATAAATGCGACACTTCCTTGCAAGGAAATAGCGTTTGCAGATGTCTACCTATCGTAGCAATAGCGTTCTAATGCTTCTTAAAACGCGATATCGCACCTCATTTCTATGTTTCATGGTAAGATATAATATGATTTGCGAAGTGTCATGTATTCCTCGTCTACACTTCAAATGAATGTAAATGCGACACTTCCTTGCAAGGAAATAGCGTTTGCAGATGTCTACGTATCGTAGCAATAGAGTTTTTATGATTCTTAAAACGCGATCTCGCATCTCATTTCTATGTTTCATGGTAAGATATAATATGATTTGCGAAGTGTTATGTATTCCTCGTCTACACTTCAAATGAATGTGAATGCGACACTTCCTTGCTAGGAAATAGCGTCTGCAGATGTCTAGGTATCGTAGCGATAGTGTTCTAATGCTTCTTAAAATGCGATATCGCATCTCATTTCTATGTTTCATGGTAAGATATAATATGATTCGCGAAGTGTTATGCATTCCTCGTATACGATTCAAATGAATGTAAATGCAACACTTCCTTGCAAGGAATTAGCGTTTGCAGATGTCTACGTATCGTAGCAATAGATTTCTAATGCTTCTTAAAACGCGATATCGCATCTCATTTCTATGTTTCATGGTAAGATATAATATGATTTGCGAAGTGTTATGTATTCCTCGTCTACACTTCAAATGAATGTAAATGCGACACTTCCTTGCAAGCAAATAGCGTTTCCAGATGTCTACGTATCGTAGCAACAGATTTCTAATGCTTCTTAAAACGCGATATCGCATCTCATATCTACGTTTCATGGTAAGATATAATATGATTTGCGAAGTGTTATGTATTCCTCGTCTACACTTCAAATGAATGTAAATGCGACACTTCCTTGCAAAGAAATAGCGTTTGCAGATGTCTACGTATCGTAGCAATGGAGTTCTTATGATTCTTAAAACGCGGTATCGATCTCAATTCTATGTTTCATGGTAAGATATAATATGATTTGCGAAGTGTTATGTATTCCTCGCCTACACTTCAAATGAATGTAAATGCGACACTACCTTGCAAAGAAATAGCGTTTGCAGATGTCTACGTATCGTAGCAATGGAGTTCTTATGATTCTTAAAACGCGGTATCGATCTCAATTCTATGTTTCATGGTAAGATATAATATGATTTGCGAAGTGTTATGTATTCCTCGTCTACACTTCAAATGAATGTAAATGCGACACTTCCTTGCAAGGAAATAGCGTATGCAGATGTCTACGTATCGTAGCAACAGATTTCTAATGCTTCTTAAAACGCGATATCGCATCTCATATCTACGTTTCATGGTAAGATATAATATGATTTGCGAAGTGTTATGTATTCCTCGTCTACACTTCAAATGAATGTAAATGCGACACTTCCTTGCAAAGAAATAGCGTTTGCAGATGTCTACGTATCGTAGCAATGGAGTTCTTATGATTCTTAAAACGCGGTATCGATCTCAATTCTATGTTTCATGGTAAGATATAATATGATTTGCGAAGTGTTATGTATTCCTCGCCTACACTTCAAATGAATGTAAATGCGACACTTCCTTGCAAAGAAATAGCGTTTGCAGATGTCTACGTATCGTAGCAATGGAGTTCTTATGATTCTTAAAACGCGGTATCGATCTCAATTCTATGTTTCATGGTAAGATATAATATGATTTGCGAAGTGTTATGTATTCCTCGTCTACACTTCAAATGAATGTAAATGCGACACTTCCTTGCAAGGAAATAGCGTATGCAGATGTCTACGTATCGTAGCAATAGATTTCTAATGCTTCTTAAAACGCGATATCGCATCTCATTTCTATGTTTCATGGTAGGATATAATGTAATTTGCGAAGTTTTATGTATTCCTCGTCTACGATTCAAGTGAATGTAAATGCGACACTTCCTTGCAAAGAAATAGCGTTTGCAGATATCTACCTATCGTAGCAATAGGGTTCTAATGCTTCTTAAAGCGCGATATCGCATCTCATTTCTATGTTTCATGGTAAGATATAATATGATTTGCGAAGTGTTATGTATTCCTCGTCTACACTTCAAATGAATGTAAATGCGACACTTCCTTGCAAAGAAATAGCGTTTGCAGATGTCTACGTATCGTAGCAATGGAGTTCTTATGATTCTTAAAACGCGGTATCGATCTCAATTCTATGTTTTATGGTAAGATATAATATGATTTGCGAAGTGTTATGTATTCCTCGTCTACACTTCAAATGAATGTAAATGCGACACTTCCTTGCAAGGAAATAGCGTTTGCAGATGCCTACCTATCGTAGCAATAGGGTTCTAATGCTTCTTAAAACGCGATATCGCATCTCATTTCTATGTTTCATGGTAAGATATAATATGATTTGCGAAGTGTCATGTATTCCTCGTCTACACTTCAAGTGAATGTAAATACGACACTTCATTGCTAGGAAATAGCGTCTGCAGATGTCTAGGTATCGTAGCAATAGAGTTCTTATGATCCTTAAAACGCGATATCGCAACTCATTTCTATGGTTCATGGTAAGATATAATATGATTAGCGAAGTGTTGTGGATTCCTCGACTACACTTCAAATGAATGTAAATGCAACACTTCCTTGCAAAGAAATAGCGTTTGCAGATGTCTACGTATCGTAGAAATAGATTTCTAATGCTTCTTAAAACGCGATATCGCATCTCTTTTCTATGTTTCATGGTAAGATATAATATGATTTGCGAAGTGTCATGTATTCCTCGTCTACACTTCAAATTAATGTAAATGCGACACTTCCTTGCAAGGAAATAGCGTTTGCAGATGTCTACGTATCGTAGCAATAGAGTTTTTATGATTCTTAAAACGCGATCTCGCATCTCATTTCTATGTTTCATGGTAAGATATAATATGATTTGCGAAGTGTTATGTATTCCTCGCCTACACTTCAAATGAATGTAAATGCGACACTTCCTTGCAAGGAAATAACGTTTGCAGATGTCTACGTATCGTAGCAATGGAGTTCTTATGATTCTTAAAACGCGATATCGATCTCAATTCTATGTTTCATGGTAAGATATAATATGATTTCCGAAGTGTTATGTATTCCTCGTCTACACTTCAAATGAATATAAATGCGACACTTCCTTGCAAGGAAATAGCGTTTGCAGATGTCTACCTATCGTAGCAATAGGGTTCTAATGCTTCTTAAAACGCCATATCGCATCTCATTTCTATGTTTCATGGTAGGATATGATATTCATTGCGAAGTGTTATGCATTCCTCGTATACGATTCAAATGAATGTAAATGCGACACTTCCTTGCAAGGAAACAGCGTTTGCAGATGTCTACGTATCGTAGCAATAGATTTCTAATGCTTCTTAAAACGCGATATCGCATCTCATTTCTATGTTTCATGGTAAGATATAATATGAATTGCGAAGTGTCATGTATTCCTCGTCTACACTTCAAGCGAATGTAAATGCGATACTTCCTTGCAAGGAAATAGCGTTTGCAGATGTCTACCTATCGTAGCAATAGGGTTCTGATGCTTCTTAAAACGCGATATCGCATCTCATTTCTATGTTTCATGGTAAGATATAATATGATTTGCGAAGTGTTATGTATTCCTCGTCTACATTTCAAATGAATGTAAATGCAACGCTTCCTTGCAAAGAAATAGCGTTTGCAGATGTCTACGTATCGTAGCAATAGAGTTCTTATGATTCTTAAAACGCGATATCGCATCTCATTTCTATGGTTCATGGTATGATATAATATGATTTGCGAAGTGTTATGTATTCCTCGTCTACACTTCAAATGAATGCAATTGCGACACTTCCTTGCTAGGAAATAGCGTCTGCAGATGTCTAGGTATCGTAGCGATAGTGTTCTAATGCTTCTTAAAACGCGATATCGCATCTCATTTCAATATTTCATTGTAAGATATAATTTGATTTGCGAAGTGTTATGTTTTCCTCGTCTGCACTTCAAATGAATGTAAATGCGACACTTCCTTACTAGGAAATAGCGTCTGCAGATGTCTAGGTATCGTAGCAATAGAGTTCAAATGCTTCCTAAAACGAGATATTGCATCTCATATCTATGTTTAAAGATAAGATATAATATTCATTGCGAAGTGTTATGCATTCCTCGTCTACGATTCAAATGAATGTAAATGCGACACTTCCTTGCAAGGAAATAGCGTTTGCAGATGTCTACGTATCGTAGCAATAGAGTTCTAATGCTTCTTAAAACGCGATATCGCATCTCATTTCTATGTTTCATGGTAAGATATAATATGATTCGCGAAGTGTTATGTATTCCTCGACTACACTTCAAATGAATGCAAATGCGACACTTCCTTGCAAGGAAATAGCGTTTGCAGATGTCTACCTATCGTAGCAATAGGGTTCTAATGCTTCTTAAAACGCCATATCGCATCTCATTTCTATGTTTCATGGTAGGATATGATATTCATTGCGAAGTGTTATGCATTCCTCGTATACGATTCAAATGAATGTAAATGCGACACTTCCTTGCAAGGAAACAGCGTTTGCAGATGTCTACGTATCGTAGCAATAGATTTCTAATGCTTCTTAAAACGCGATATCGCATCTCATTTCTATGTTTCATGGTAAGATATAATATGAATTGCGAAGTGTCATGTATTCCTCGTCTACACTTCAAGCGAATGTAAATGCGATACTTCCTTGCAAGGAAATAGCGTTTGCAGATGTCTACCTATCGTAGCAATAGGGTTCTGATGCTTCTTAAAACGCGATATCGCATCTCATTTCTATGTTTCATGGTAAGATATAATATGATTTGCGAAGTGTTATGTATTCCTCGTCTACATTTCAAATGAATGTAAATGCAACGCTTCCTTGCAAAGAAATAGCGTTTGCAGATGTCTACGTATCGTAGCAATAGAGTTCTTATGATTCTTAAAACGCGATATCGCATCTCATTTCTATGGTTCATGGTATGATATAATATGATTTGCGAAGTGTTATGTATTCCTCGTCTACACTTCAAATGAATGTAAATGCGACACTTCCTTGCTAGGAAATAGCGTCTGCAGATGTCTAGGTATCGTAGCGATAGTGTTCTAATGCTTCTTAAAACGCGATATCGCATCTCATTTCAATATTTCATTGTAAGATATAATTTGATTTGCGAAGTGTTATGTTTTCCTCGTCTGCACTTCAAATGAATGTAAATGCGACACTTCCTTACTAGGAAATAGCGTCTGCAGATGTCTAGGTATCGTAGCAATAGAGTTCAAATGCTTCCTAAAACGAGATATTGCATCTCATATCTATGTTTAAAGATAAGATATAATATTCATTGCGAAGTGCTATGCATTCCTCGTCTACGATTCAAATGAATGTAAATGCGACACTTCCTTGCAAGGAAATAGCGTTTGCAGATGTCTACGTATCGTAGCAATAGAGTTCTTATGATTCTTAAAACGCGATACCGCATCTCATTTCTATGCTTCATGGTAAGATGTAATATGATTTGCGAAGTGTCATGTATTCCTCGTTTACACTTCAAATGAATGTAAATACGACACTTCATTGCTAGGAAATAGCGTCTGCAGATGTCTAGGTATCGTAGCAATATAGTTCTTATGATTCTTAAAACGCGATATCGCAACTCATTTCTATGGCTCATGGTAAGATATAATATGATTTGCGAAGTGTTATGTATTCCTCGTCTACACTTCAAATGAAAGTAAATGCGACACTTCCTTGCAAGGAAATAGCGTTTGCAGATGTCTACGTATCGTAGCAATGGAGTTCTTATGATACTTAAAACGCGGTATCGATCTCAATTCTATGTTTCATGGTAAGATATAATATGATTTGCGAAGTGTTGTGGATTCCTCGTCTACACTTCAAATGAATGTAAATGCAACACTTCCTTGCAAAGAAATAGCGTTTGCAGATGTCTACGTATCGTAGAAATAGGTTTCTAATGCTTCTTAAAACGCGATATCGCATCTCTTTTCTATGTTTCATGGTAAGATATAATATGATTTGCGAAGTGTCATGTATTCCTCGTCTACACTTCAAATGAATGTAAATGCGACACTTCCTTGCAAGGAAATAGCGTTTGCAGATGTCTACCTATCGTAGCAATAGGGTTCTGATGCTTCTTAAAACGCGATATCGCATCTCATTTCTATGTTTCATGGTAAGATATAATATGAATTGCGAAGTGTTATGTATTCCTCGTCTACACTTCAAATGAATGTAAATGCAACGCTTCCTTGCAAAGAAATAGCGTTTGCAGATGTCTACGTATCGTAGCAATAGAGTTCTTATGATTCTTAAAACGCGATATCGCATCTCATTTCTATGGTTCATGGTATGATATAATATGATTTGCGAAGTGTTATGTATTCCTCGTCTACACTTCAAATGAATGTAAATGCAACACTTCCTTGCTAGGAAATAGCGTCTGCAGATGTCTATGTATCGTAGCGATAGTGTTCTAATGCTTCTTAAAACGCGATATCGCATCTCATTTCAATGTTTCATGGTAAGATATAATTTGATTTGCGAAGTGTTATGTATTCCTAGTCTGCACTTCAAATGAATGTAAATGCGACACTTCCTTACTAGGAAATAGCGTCTGCAGATGTCTAGGTATCGTAGCAATAGAGTTCAAATGCTTCCTAAAACGAGATATTGCATCTCATATCTATGTTTAATGATAAGATATAATATTCATTGCGAAGTGTTATGCATTCCTCGTCTACGATTCAAATGAATGTAAATGCGACACTTCCTTGCAAGGAAATAGCGTCTGCAGATGTCTAGGTATCGTAGCGATAGTGTTCTAATGCTTCTTAAAACGCGATATCGCATCTCATTTCTATGTTTCATGGTAAGATATAATATGATTCGCGAAGTGTTATGCATTCCTCGTATACGATTCAAATGAATGTAAATGCGACACTTCCTTGCAAGGAATTAGCGTTTGCCGATGTCTGCGTATCGTAGCAATAGATTTCTAATGCTTCTTAAAACGCGATATCGCATCTCTTTTCTATGTTTCATGGTAAGATATAATATGATTTGCGAAGTGTCATGTATTCCTCGTCTACACTTCAAATGAATGTAAATGCGACACTTCCTTGCAAGGAAATAGCGTTTGCAGATGTCTACGTATCGTAGCAATAGAGTTTTTATGATTCTTAAAACGCGATCTCGCATCTCATTTCTATGTTTCATGGTAAGATATAATATGATTTGCGAAGTGTTATGTATTCCTCGCCTACACTTCAAATGAATGTAAATGCGACACTTCCTTGCAAGGAAATAACGTTTGCAGATGTCTACGTATCGTAGCAATGGAGTTCTTATGATTCTTAGAACGCGATATCGATCTCAATTCTATGTTTCATGGTAAGATATAATATGATTTCCGAAGTGTTATGTATTCCTCGTCTACACTTCAAATGAATATAAATGCGACACTTCCTTGCAAGGAAATAGCGTTTGCAGATGTCTACCTATCGTAGCAATAGCGTTCTAATGCTTCTTAAAACGCGACATCGCATCTCATTTCTATGTTTCATGGTAGGATATAATGTAATTTGCGAAGTTTTATGTATTCCTCGTCTACGATTCAAGTGAATGTAAATGCGACACTTCCTTGCAAAGAAATAGCGTTTGCAGATATCTACCTATAGTAGCAATAGGGTTCTAATGCTTCTTAAAACGCGATATCGCATCTCATTTCTATGTTTCATGGTAAGATATAATATGATTTGCGAAGTGTTATGTATTCCTCGTCTACAATTCAAATGAATGTAAATGAAACGCTTCCTTGCAAAGAAATTGCGATTGCAGATGTCTACGTCTCGTAGCAATAGAGTTCTTATGATTCTTAAAACGCGATATCGCAACTCATTTCTATAGTTCATGGTAAGATATAATATGATTTGCGAAGTGTTATGTATTCCTCGTCTACACTTCAAATGAATGTAAATGCGACACTTCCTTGCAAGGAAATAGCGTTTCCAGATGTCTACGTATCGTAGCAACAGATTTCAAATGATTCTTAAAACGCGATATCGCAACTCATATCTACGTTTCATGGTAAGATATAATATGATTTGCGAAGTGTTATGTGTTCCTCGTCTACACTTCAAATGAATGTAAATGCGACACTTCCTTGCAAGGAAATAGCGTTTGCAGATGTCTACCTATCGTAGCAATAGGGTTCTAATGCTTCTTAAAACGCGATATCGCATCTCATTTCTATGTTTCATGGTAAGATATAACATGATTTGCGAAGTGTTATGTATTCCTCGTCTACACTTCAAATGAATGTAAATGCGACAATTCCTTGCAAGGAAATAGCGTATGCAGATGTCTACCTATCGTAGCAATGGGGTTCTAATGCTTCTTAAAACGCGATATCGCATCTCATTTCTATGTTTCATGGTAAGATATAATATGATTTGCGAAGTGTTATGTATTCCTCGTCTACACTTCAAATGAATGTAAATGCGATACTTCCTTGCAAAGAAATAACGTTTGCAGATGTCTACGTATCGTAGCAATAGAGTTTTTATGATTCTTAAAACGCGATATCGCATTTCATTTCTATGTTTCATGGTAAGATATAATATGATTTGCGAAGTGTTATGTATTCCGCGTTTACACTTCAAATGAATGTAAATGCCACACTTCCTCGCTAGGAAATAGCGTTTGCAGATGTCTACGTATCGTAGCAATAGATTTCTAATGCTTCTTAAAACGCGATATCGCATCTCATTTCTATGTTTCGTGGTAAGATATAATATGATTTGCGAAGTGTTATGTATTCCTCGTCTACGATTCAAATGAATGTAAATGCGACACTTCCTTGCAAGGGAATAGCGTTCGCAGATGTCTACCTATCGTAGCAATAGTGTTCTAATGCTTCTTAAAACGCGATATCGCATCTCATTTCTATGTTTCATGGTAAGATATAATATGATTTGCGAAGTGTTATGTATTCCTCGTCTACACTTCAAATGAATGTAAATGCGACACTTCCTTGCAAGGAAATAGCGTTTGCAGATGTCTACCTATCGTAGCAACAGGGTTCTAATGCTTCTTAAAACGCGATATCGCATCTCATTTCTATGTTTCATGGTAAGATATAATATGATTTGCGAAGTGTTATGTATTCCTCGTCTACACTTCAAATGAATGTAAATGCGACACTTCCTTGCAAGGAAATAGCGTTTGAAGATATCTACCTATCGTAGCAATGGGGTTCAATTGCATCTTAAAACGAGATTTTGCATCTCATATCTATGTTTCATGGTAAGATATAATATGATTTGCGAAGTGTTATGTATTCCTCGTCTACGCATCAAATGAATGTAAATGCGACACTTCCTTGCAAGGAAATAGCGTTTCCAGATGTCTACGTATCGTAGCAACAGATTTCTAATGCTTCTTAGAACGCGATATCGCATCTCATATCTACGTTTCATGGTAAGATATAATATGATTCGCGAAGTGTTATGTATTCCCCGTCTACACTTCAAATGAATGTAAATGCGACACTTCCTTGCAAGGAAATAGCGTATGCAGATGTCTACCTATCGTAGCAATGGGGTTCTAATGCTTCTTAAAACGCGATATCGCATCTCATTTCTATGTTTCATGGTAAGATATAATATGATTTGCGAAGTGTTATGTATTCCTCGTCTACACTTCAAATGAATGTAAATGCGACACTTCCTTGCAAAGAAATAGCGTTTGCAGATGTCTACGTATCGTAGCAATGGAGTTCTTATGATTCGTAAAACGCGGTATCGATCTCTATTCTATGTTTCATGGTAAGATATAATATGATTTGCGAAGTGTTATGTATTCCTCGTCTACACTTCAAATGAATGTAAATGCGACACTTCCTTGCAAGGAAATAGCGTTTCCAGATGTCTACGTATCGTAGCAATAGATTTCTAATGCTTCTTAAAACGCGATATCGCATCTCATATCTAAGTTTCATTGTAAGATATAATATGATCTGCGAAGTGTTATGTATTCCTCGTCTACACTTCAAATGAATGTAAATGAAACGCTTCCTCGCAAAGAAATAGCGATTGCAGATGTCTACGTCTCGTAGCAATAGAGTTCTTATGATTCTTAAAACGCGATATCGCAACTCATTTCTATGGTTCATGGTAAGATATAATATGATTTGCGAAGTGTTATGTATTCCTCGTCTACGTTTCAAATGAATGTAAATGCGACACTTCCTTGCAAGGAAATAGCGTTTGCAGGTGTCTACGTATCGTGGCAATGGAGTTCTTATGATTCTTAAAACGCGATATCGATCTCAATTTTATGTTTCATGGTAAGATATAATATGATTTGCGAAGTGTTATGTATTCCTCGTTTACACTTCAAATGAAAGTAAATGCCACACTTCCTTGCAAGGAAATAGCGTTTGCAGATGTCTACGTATCGTAGCAATGGAGTTCTAATGATTCTTAGAACGCGGTATCGATCTCAATTCTATGTTTCATGGTAAGATATAATATGATTTGCGAAGTGTTATGTATTCCTCGTCTACACTTCAAATGAATGTAAATGCGACACTTCCTTGCAAGGAAATAGCGTTTCCAGATGTCTACGTATCGTAGCAACAGATTTCAAATGCTTCTTAAAACGCGATATCGCATCTCATATCTACGTTTCATGGTAAGATATAATATGATTTGCGAAGTGTTATGTGTTCCTCGTCTACACTTCAAATGAATGTAAATGCGACACTTCCTTGCAAGGAAATAGCGTTTGCAGATGTCTACCTATCGTAGCAATAGGGTTCTAATGCTTCTTAAAACGCGATATCGCATCTCATTTCTATGTTTCATGGTAAGATATAATATGATTTGCGAAGTGTTATGTATTCCTCGTCTGCACTTCAAATGAATGTAAATGCGACACTTCCTTGCAAAGAAATAGCGTTTGCAGATGTCTACGTATCGTAGCAATGGAGTTCTTATGATTCTTAAAACGCGGTATCGATCTCAATACTATGTTTCATGGTAAGATATAATATGATTTGCGAAGTGTTATGTATTCCTCGTCTACACTTCAAATGAAAGTAAATGCGACACTTCCTTGGAAGGAAATAGCGTCTGCAGATGTCTACGTATCGTAGCAATGGATCTCTGATGCTTCTTAAAACGCGATATCGCATCTCATATCTATGTTTCATGGTAAGATATAACATGATTTGCGAAGTGTCATGTATTCCTCGTCTACACTACAAATGAATGTGAATGCGACACTCCCTCGCTAGGAAATAGCGTTTGCAGATGTCTACGTATCGTAGCAATAGATTTCTGATGCTTCTTAAAACGCGATATCGCATCTCATTTCTATGTTTCATCGTAAGATATAATATGATTTGCGAAGTGTTATGTATTCCTCGTCTACACTTCAAAAGAATGTAAATGCGACACTTTCTTGCTAGGAAATAGCGTTTCCAGTTGACCACGTATCGTAAGAATAGAGTTCTAATACTTCTTAAAACAAGATGTCGCATATCATTTCTATGTTTCATGATAAGATATAATATGCATTGCGAGGTGTCATGCATACCTCGTATTCACTTCAATGGAATATAAATGCGACACTTCCATGCTAGGAAATAGCGTTTGCAGATGTCTAAGTATCGTAGCGATAGAGTTCTAATGCTTCTTAAAACGAGATGTCGCATTTCATTTCTATGTTTCGTGATAACATATAATATTCATTGTGGAGTGTTATGTATACCTCGTATTCATTTCGAAAGAATGTAAATGTGACACTTCCTTGCTGGGAAATATTGTTTGCAGATACGCATCGTAGGAATAGAGTTCTAATGCTTCTTAAAACGCGATATCGCATCTCACTGCTATGTTTCACGATAAGATATAATATTCATTGCGAAGTGTCATGTATACCTCGTATACAGTTCAAAAGAATGTAAATGCGACACTTCCATCCTAGGAAATAGCGTTTGCAGATGTCTACGTATCGTAGCAATAGATTTCTAATGCTTCTTAAAGCGCGATATCGCATCTTATTTCTATGTTTCATAATAAGATATCATATTCATTGCGAAGTGTTACGTATGCCTCGTCTACACTTCAAAAGAATGTAACTGCCACACTTGCTCGCTAGGATATAGCGTTTCTTGATATCCACGTATAGAAGCAAAAGAGCTGTAATGATTCTTAAATTGCAATATCGCATCTCAGATATTTGTTTCTCGATGAGATAGAATATTCATTGCGAAGTGTTATGTAAACCTCGTCTAGACTGTAAAAGAATGTAAATGCCACACATCCTTGCTAGGAAATGCGTTTCCAGACGTCTACGTATCGAATCAATAAAGTTCCAATGCTTCCTATAACGCCATATCGCAACTCATTTCTATGTGTCAGGATAAGATATAATATTCATTGCTAAGTGTTATGTATACCTCGTCTACAATACCAAAGATTGCGAATACCACACTTCCTTCTTAGGAAATAACGTTTCCAGATGTCTGCGTATCCAAGCAATAGAGTTCTAATGCTGCTTAAAATGTGATATGGCATCTCATTTCTACGTATCATGATAAGATGCAATATTCTTTGCGAAGAGCTATGTGGACCTCGTATACACTTCAAAAAAATGTGAAGGCCACACATCCTTGCTAGGAAATAGTGTTCCCTGATGTCTACGTACCCAAGCAATAGGGTTCCACTGCTTCTTGAAACGCGATATCGCATCTCATTTCTGGGTTTCAATATAAGCTATAATATTCATTGGGAAGTGTTATGTATACCTCGACTACACATCTAAACAATGTAAACGCCACGCTTCCTTGCTAGGAAATAGCGTTCTCTGATGTCTACGTATCGAAGCAATAGAGTTCTAATGCTTCCTAGAACGCGATATCGCATCTCATGTATGTTTCATGATGAGATATAATATTCATTGCGAAGTGTTATGTATACCTTGTCTAGACTTTAAAAGAATGTAAATGCCACACTTCCTTGCGACGGAATAGCGTTTCTAGGTGTCTACGCATCGAAGCAATAGATTTCTAACTCTTTATAACACGCGATATCGCATATCAGTTCTGTGTCACATGATAAGATGTAATTTCAATGCATCGCGTTATGTATATCTCCTCTACACTTCAAATGAATGTAAATGCATCACTTCCTTGCTACGGAATATCGTTTCTATATCTGAAGGTTTAGAAGCAATAGAGTTCTAATGCTTCGTGAAACGCGGCTGCGCATCTTACTTCTATATTTCATGATAAGATGTAATATTCATGGCATCGCATTATGTTTATCTGCTTCTGCACATTAATTGAGTGTAAACCCTACAATTTCTTGCCCGGGGATAGCGTTTCTAGATGTCCAGGTGCCGAAGCATTTAATTTGTCATGCTTCATGCACCGCAATATCATATAAACCGCATTTCATATAAACAGTTCAAAGTAAGTTTAAGGTTGTAAAGCTCTATGCATCGCATTATGCTTATCTGCTCTGTGCTTTATAATGCTCTGGGATGTGAGAAGGCCCTCAACAATCCTTAACCCCCTAAAGGGAAGTCAAAAGTTCAGCGGCCCTGCAGGTGGGTCATGGGAGCGCGGCGCGCGAGGCGCTACGCAATTTAAATTATCAGGAGGATCCCCTCAGGGACACCCAAGATGGTGAGAAGAGGAAATCGCCGAAGTCCACTGATCGATGGACCCGAACAATACCGAAGCCTACAGCCCACTCCACCAAGGAGCCCCGAGGAGGATCCACGAGACCCGAGGACCACCAGCGAATTCAAGGAACCTGAAGAAGAGAACGTGAGAGCTTATTCGCTAAAGCGTCCCATTTCTTGTGTCGCATATTGTATATTGTATCTTATATCGTGAAGCGAGTTATGATACCCGGTAATTCGCGGCGTGTTGCGTAGTTTCCCGTAACCCTTGTTAGTTAAAACCCACGTCGAGACCATAAATAAACATGCCGTGACTTCAGTATCTCGCGATCTGAGTGTGTGTACTTGGCTAGTCATAGTCGAGAGGAGGAGCATTTCGAAGTTTCAAGGGTTGTTCCGCCCCAGGGTTCCGGGGTCGTGTAGTCTATCCCTTTGCTACTTTCTGAGCAGCTGGCGCCCAAGAACAGTTGTACGTGAGCGGATACCTTGGAACGATAGATCGCTTTAGATTAAAGTACGTTTTACACCTTAAAGCATTTAGATAATTAACCCCTTCGAGCTTCCCTGACTTACTAGATATAGGTTTCCTTCACGACTAATAGGAACCATCACTTTATATAGATATATAGACCACACATAATTTTAAACGTAGAACTGAGAATTTGAGAACTTACTTTGAAACGTTAGTAGTGAGGAATTCCATCGGATTTCGTAGAAATTCAGAACTTACTTGCTATGAAACATAGGCAGATAAGAGCCATCGCGTTGCTTAGAACTTTAGAACTTGCTTACTTCAACAAAGATTTCTATTGGCTTCGTCCGTTCTTTTAGAAGAGTTTTTGATAAACCACATACTTTTCACACTTCTGATATCTTTGAAGTTCACGAGATGTAATCGTTTAAGTTTTAAAATGATTACTTAGTGTGGATTATTATTTAGTAACACGCTCATAAACGAGTCTGCATAGGATATAATCCATAAGTTTTAAGCCTGGAAATTATGTAGTTATTTGTTATTCACTTATTGCTCAAACGACAAAGATTCTGACCACTTCAAAATGGTTGACTTTCATCAATTTTCTTAAAAATTGAAATACTGCCCAACTGCTTGTATTAAAGACTGTAATTAAAGCTTTCAAAACATTTTACCTCTTATAGATGAATTCTGGAATTGAAATTGAATGTTTGACTTTTCTAACTCCTGTTTAGACATCTTTCTATTGGAATATTCAAGTATTTTTCATATTCGTAATTATTAAAAATGTTTTTACTTGATTCTTTAATTTAATATTTAGAATTTTCTGAGAAATATTTTTTATCGTATTGAACTATATAATTGCAATTATAATTCTTTGTGAAATAATAATAACAGAAAAGTATGTATCCATTCTTGTAGTTTTGTAAAGAGTATTTAATCTTACTATCTAAAATGAAACATTGAGATCTGTTTACAATCTAATGGAATTTAATTACCTTTTGATTCAAATTCACAAAGATAATCTTCCATAGTTCAACAATTTTGTGAGCTGTCCTCAGGAATCCGCAGCTCAGTACTTATAAAATGAACGACACAAAGAACAGCCTAACCAAACATATTCGAACCGATTTTTCAATACTAATCTTATCGTGTTTAACTTATGCTGCAAACTATTGAAATGCCCTTCGAACAGTGTTTATTCACAGTGAAGTAAACGGTAAGTATTACGCCTTCCACCACTGTTTACAATACGTATGTTTCATTTGCTATCAAAACCGTGAGTATTATCGCCTTTCTTTACTTTTTGTAACCTTCAATGCCTTCATGTTACAAATCGTTAAACTTGCTTTAAAATGCTCTATCGTATTACGGAAGAATGGATATACCAATTCATTTTAAAAAATGAAGGTAACCTTCATATGTCCAACATAACTCCACTTACAAAAAAACTATTTTCATCAACGGATGGCCCCTTTGTACTGTGCAATTTTATATTAGCAAAAACTTCTATGAAACTTATAGTTGCGTGGATAGATGAGGTGCTAATTATTACTGCCCCACCCTGTATATTGTTATGGATGTGTCCAACAAGGCAACGATGAACAGAGTTAAATTTAATATTATGATGTTTATTATTTTACTTATAGTATATTTGTTTTTCTGGAATTTTGCCAAAAAACAATGTTCACGATGTCGACAGATGAATATATTTGCCTTAGAATTACAAGAGCCAACAATTTCGAAAGTAGAATATTTCTTTACTTCGTTAACCGAATCATTGCAAACGTTAAGTAAAGTGCGTGCCTTTCAAAACAGTCAGATGAAAATTACGATACAACGTTTCCAAGAAATGGTACGTGCCACTGTTTTTTAATTTCCGTTTATTTAATCAAAGGAAATTTAATTGAACTATACGCAAAATTTGAAGACAAAAAGTTATTGTAATTTTACGCAACATATATGATGGTAATAAAGGATAAGTATACGGAACTGAAAATGGAAAGTAGCGAGCAGAAAAAGAAACTGATGGAGCTACAAAGTAGATTGATAAATCCGTCAAATAATGATTCTAGGTTAATAAAATCTGTTAATCACAGAACTATTGCAAAAATCAAGTATAATCAATATTACTTCTGCTCAAAGGCTATAATAGAATTGGACCGAAATGAGTACAAAACAGGCAATTATATCTATACGTTCTATTCTATGCAAAGGCAAATATTTCAAAGAGAAAAGATGTGTTACTTACAAATTACTTATGTTCCTAGATATCTCACTAATTCAGGCTTCTTGTCTTGCAGAACTAGTCATTCATTTAACATGTAAAGGGGTCGAAGAATAGTAAAAGATTTTTATATTTCATAGCCTCACTCGATACGTCGATTGGATCACGTAAAATATCGGACATTAATTGCATCTACATCTTCAGACCTTAAATATATGATTGCAACAACATTTTTAATAGCGTTTTAATAACATTTTTCTAATTGTTTATATCTATGTCTAATAAATATATATTAATCGAATAAGTTGCTTTACCAAAGAATAAAAGTATCTGAGGCTTACAAATCGGAGCATTACATAACAAACGTGCATCACATATATAATATTACATGTAACAAAAGATGAAGACCAAAAAGATCGTACATAAGTTGAATCCACAATGCGGTCATAGAGATACAGAAACAATTCCCAAACAATATTTTCCAAACAATAATTTAAAAAATTCAAAAAGGGGAGAGTGAAAATCCATCTCCTTGACGATGATAAGGAACAAGTCTGCCTCATGCACTACAATATCCCAAACAGCCAGCGATTGGCACGTCAATGACAATGGATGGAACGAATTCCGTGACAGAACTGTGCTAACAAAGTGCTCCTACTCAGCTTTCGAAATGGCATACTGTTAGTGCTGGGACGGCATTCGTATCACGGCACATTAAAGCACCGAGATACAGCACACGGGCTACACGGCCGTGACAATGACACTATCAGCTCACCATAGCTACACGCGTGGTTGTGGCGTAGGCTGACATTTACTAATGGGGAAGCTGTTTACATAAAAATTATAAGCAAATATGAAAAATGACTAAACTGCGCAATTTATTTATTTTGATTCCAAAATAGATACACCGGCACAAAACAAAGATATAAGAACTCGATTTTATTATTTTCTATAAACTAGCTCGATAGGGCGATTTTTTCCATAAAGTCAATAATTACTTTGTCATAAAAATATATACACTTATTTTATATATATTTTCTTCAATTTATTGTTACAAATTCATGCAATTGAGGGTTACATTAAATACGATGACAGCATGTTATTTCAAAAATTACACAAGGCGAAGTTAGGGACGCAACAGCATGAATTTTTATTTTATAAGTAATATTTTTAGTCTATGATGGATTGAAAGAAATATATACGACTCGCTCAATAACTATAAATATAGGAAAACGACCATCAAAATGTCTATCAATACTCATATGCTGAACATCTACTGACATCTAACGGTTCTAATTTGTATGAAAGCACAGGTTCCCCATTGCCAAATGTGATCCTGCGTCATTGCTGAGGAGATTCATGAATGGAGCGATGATACGCGTGTCACCATGGTGCTGGTGCTGCGCGATTCGCTTGTCTAGAACGTGCTGGTAACACGTTCTGGCATTTTAGTTAACGAATCCGGTCACAGATGACTACGAATCAGTTGACACTCCTCGGAAGTGGCAATATAGTGCCGGCATGGTGTCGCTACCATCTTGCCGTTTGTTATCTGGGATGCTTTTTAGTGCATTATTCGGAATTTAATTTGAACACATAGCTACTTAATGCGATATAAGAATATAAAACGAAGAACTATCCACTACCATCAGGAGTAAAAACAATGTTTGGTACGGAAAGTTCATTGTAAAATATAATCAAGCAGTTAATATATCAAATCACAGCACACAATAAATCACTGAATGTATAACGATATGAATAGTAAGAAAAACATATTTACCTGTTAGATGTTTATAAATTCAAATTTAAAAGTCCAAGTCACATTTAATATATTATTGTTTAACAAGGTGATTTAATGTTGTTTCAAATAGGCGTGCAGAACTAACTCATACTTCTGTCAATGTAATTTCATTCGAAAAATACAAAGGATAAGAAGAAATATTCTCCAATATATAACATATATAAATCAACGGATGCAAGAGAGAACACTCGACCTCGGTATAATGAGACCGGGGCGTCATCCTGCAGTAATCGTATAACGCATGTTCCGAGGTGGTGTAGAGAGGGAATGTGGAGGGTGAAAAGCATAAAATAACAACAATGTAACTAAAGAGAAAGAGAAAGAAAATATGTGGAAGCATTGCATTTATTAAGAGGAAATCCTAGAAATATCAAACAACAGATTATATACCATACTGTAAGGGTAAGGTACAACGAAATAGACGATATCGTGAGAGAAACTACAAAAATCGAGAAACTTAAAAAGAAAATAATAATTTACATTGAGCGAATCAATATCACTGATCCCGGCAAGCATAATGGAAAACGCATAACGATGAATCGGTTAGAGTATAAGATAGATGTTGGTCGCGGTTTGAGTGGCCCTGGGAATTCTTTGCCCGCATCAGGGCAGGCAGTAGGATGGTGGAGGGCCTGCCCTCCTGTTGCTTGGATCTATAGAATTCACATTCAATTGTAGAGTAGAAGCAGATAATTATAGTGCTTTTCATAGAAGATTACAGCTTACTTAATTCGAAACGTTGAAATGAGATGAGTCATGGCATTGTATAATGCATTAGTACTCTATTGTCTCGACATGTAGACACTACGAAGGGCAATCCTGTTGCATAGAGCTGTAGAATTTACATTCTTATGAAATTTTAAAGCAGATAAGCATAGAGCTATGCATAAGAGATTACAGCATTCTTACTTTAAAACGATGAAATGGGATGCGCCAGCGCATTGCATGGAGAATTCTAGCTCGATTGCTTTAACAGACAGACACTACGGAGCGCCATGCCGTTGCATGGAATTATATAGTTCACATTCTATTGAAGACCTCTAACAGTTAAGCATAATGTTATGGATATATGATTACAGATTCTTTGCTTTGAAACGTTGAAATGAGATGCGACATCGCGCTGCATGAAGTATTATAAATGTCTTGCTTGGACACGTAGAGATCTGGAAAAGATATTCTGTTGCAAGTAAGTATAGGATTCACATCCTTCTAAGGTCTAGATGCAGACAAATGTAACATATTGCATACAACAATGCAATTTACCATGAATCATTGAAATGACTTGCGACATCGTGTTGAATGAAGCAATAGAACTCTATTGCTTCGAAAAGTAGACATCTAAGGACGCAATTCCCTTGCAAGGAAGTGTAGAAATCGCAGTCTTTTGGCGTGTGTATGCAGACAAGCATAACGAGATGTGTAGAGTATTTTTATCTACTTACATACTTCGAACTGTTGATATCAAATGCGATATCGCGTTTTATATAGCATTATAAATCTATTGCTTCAATACGTGCACATCTAGAAACGCTACCTCCTGGCAAGATATTGTAGGATTTTTATACTGTTGACGTGTAGAAGCAGATAAACGTAACGCGTTTCATTGAATATTAAATCTCAACACGCGGCATTGAAATGAGATGCGACATCGGTCTGAATAAAGTAATAGAACTTTATTGCTTCGACAAGTAGATATCTAAAAACGCTATTCCCCTGTAAGGGAGTGTAGGGTTCACATTCGCTCGAAGTGTAGAAGAGTAGAACGTAACGCGCTGCATTGAATATTACATCTTACATTACACATTGAAATGTGATGCGAGATCGCGATGATTGATGTATTAGAACTCTATTGCTTCGACACATTTACAACCAGAATCGCTATCCTCTTGTCAGGAAGTGTGGAAACCACACTTTTGGGGCGCAGAAGCAGATGAGCATAATGATATATACAATGCATTAAAATCTACATACATACTTCGAACTCTTGATGTGAAATGATATATCGCGTTCCATGAAGCATTAGAACTCCTATGCCTCGATTCGTAGACATCTAGAAACACTGTTCCGTAGCAAGCAAGTGCGGTATTTGCATTATTTTCAAGTGCAGATGAGATGTAAATAACGTTAGCGTTGACGTTGCATCTTAACATGAGACATAGATATGAGATGCGATATAGCGCTATATGAAGTATTAGAAATCTATTGCATAGATATGTAGACTTCAGGAAACGCTATTCCGTAGCAAGGAAGTGTGAGATTTACATTCCTCTGAAGCGTTGCCGAGATATACATAACGCGTTACATACAAATACATCTTGTCATTTTTCACAGAAATCATCTGCGAAATCGCGTTTAACGAAGCATTACAACTCTATTGCTCCGACACGTAGACATCTACAAGCTATATTCCGTAGCAAGAAAGTGTGGGATTTACATTCATTTGAAGTGAATACGATGTATGCATGACACTTCGCAATGAATATTATATCTTATCATGAAAAATAGAAATGAGATGCGATATCTCGTTTTAAGAAGCATTAGAACACTATTGCTTCGATAGGTAGACATTTGCAAGCGCTATTTCCTAGCAAGGAAGTGTCGCATTTACATTAATTTAAAGTGTGTGCGATGTATACATAACACTTCGCAATGAATATTATGTCTTATCATGAAACATAGAAGTGAGATGCAATATCTCGTTTTAAGAAGCATTAGCACTTTGTTGCCTCGATACGTAGACATCTGCAAACGCTATTTCCTAGCATGGAAGTGTCGTATTTACATTCCTTTGAAGTGAATACGAGATATTCATGACACACCGCAACTAATATTATATCATATCATGAAGCAAAGGAATGAGATGCGATATCCCGTTTTAAGAAGCATTAGAACTCTATTGCTTCGATACGTAGACATCTGCAAACGTTATCTCCTAGCAAAGAAGTGTAGCATTTACATTCATTTGAAGTGTATGCGAGGTATACATAACACTTCGCAGTGACTATTATATCTTATCATGATACATAGAAATGAGATGCGATATCGCGTTTTAAGAAGCATTAGAACTCTATTGCTTCAATACGTAGACATCTGCAGACGCTATTTCCTAGGAACGAAGTGTCGCACTTCCATTCATTTGAAGTGTGTGCGAGGTATACATGACACTTCGCAATGAATATTATATCTTATCATGAAACATAGAAATGAGATGTAATATGGCGATTTAAGATGCATTAGAACTCTAATGCCACTATACGTAGACACCTGCAAACGCTATTTCCCAGCAAGGTAGTGTCGCATTTACATTCGTCTGAAGTGTATGCGAGGTATACATGATACTTCGCAATGAATATTATATATTATCATGAAACATAGATATGAGATGCGATATCGCGAATTAGCAAGCTTTAGAAATCTATTGCTTCCATACGTAGACATCTGCAAAAGCTACTTCCTAGCAAGGAAGTGTCGCATTTACATTCTTTTGAAAGGAATACGAGGCATACATGACACTCCACAGTGAATATTACATCTTATCATGAAACATTGATATGAGATGCAATATGGCGATTTAAGAAGCATTAGAACTCTATTGCTTCGATACGTAGACATCTGCAAACGATATTTCCAAGCATGGAAGTGTCGCATTTACGTTCTTTTGAAGTGAGTACAAGGTGTACATGACACTCCACAATGAATATTATATATTATCATGAAACATAGCAATGAGTAGCGATATCGCGTTTTGAGAAGCATTAGAACTCTAATGCTACGATAAGTAGACATCTGCAAGCGCTACATCCTAGCTAGGAAAGTGCCGCTTTTACATTCTTCTGAAGTGAATGCGAGATATACATGACACTTCGCAATGAATATTGTATCTTATCATGAAACATAGAAGTGAGATGCGATATGGCGTTTTAAGAAGCATTTGAACTCCATTGCTACGATACGTAGACATCTGCAAACGCTATTCCGTACCATGAAAGTTTAGCAGTTACATTCTTTTGAAGTGAATACGAGGTATACATAATACTCCATAATGAATATTATATCTTATCATGAAACATAGATGTGAGATGCGATATCGCGTTTTAAGAAGCATTAGAACTCTATTGCTACGATACGTAGACATCTGCAAACGCTATTTCCTAGCATGGAAGTGTCGCATTTACATTCTTTTGCAGTTAATACGAGGTATACATGACATTTCGCAATGAATATTATGTCTTACCTCGAAACATAGAAGTCAGATGCTATATCGCGAATTAAGAAGCACTAGAACTCTATTGCTACGATGCGTAGACATCTGCAAACGTTGTTTCCAAGCAAGGAAGTGTCACATTCACATTCTTGTGAAGAGAAATCGACGTATACAGGACACTTCGGAATGAATATTATATCTTATCTCGAAACATAGAAGTGAGATGCGATATCGCGTTTTAAGAAGCATTAGATCTCTATTGCTACGATACGTAGACATCTGCAAACGCTATTTCCTAGCATGGAAGTGCCGCATTTACATTCTTTTGAATATAATACGAGGTATACATAACACATCGCAATGAATATTATATCTTATCATGAAACATAGAAGTGAGATGCGATATGGCGTTTTAAGAAGCATTAGAACTCTATTGCTACGATACGTTGACATATGCAAACGCTATTTCCTAGCATGGAAGTTTCGCATTTACATTCTTTTGAAGTGAATACGAGATATACATGACACTTCGCAATGAATATTATATGTTATCATGAAACATACGAATGAGTTGCGATATCGCGTTTAAAGAAGCATTAGAACTGTATTGCATCGATACGCAGACATCCAGAAACTCTATTACGTCGCAAGGAAGAGTGGGATTTACATTCTTTCGACGTGCAGACGAGATATACATAACGAGTTGCTTTGAATACTACATCTTATCATGATACAGAGAAATGAGATGCGATATCGCGTTTTATGGAGAATTAGAACACTATTGCTTCGATATGTAGTGTGACGTGGTGACGTCACAAGGCTTGCTCACCCCCCCCCCCCCCCTGCTTCAGTTAGACTAGCTCGCAGATCACCACCCATGCGAGAAGCGCGACACGGACAATCGCGATAGCTATACTTGCGAGGAGCGTGAAATACGCGATGGTAGAATCTCCCCCCCCCCCCCCCCCCCCCGTTCTTTTCTCTCTCACCGTTCTACGGATTAGACTGGCGGGCTGATTGAAGAAGCGTCCCAGGAGACACTCCTTCGGCGGATTAAAATACCATAGGTTCGCGGAAGGGCTGTGCGCCGAGGTAGCGTGACGGGCTCGACGGTGGAGGAGTCGGGAAGTGAGCAAGAAGATACCCTGAAGCCCGAGGGATACTTCTCCCTGCAACGATACGACCGTTGCCATAGCCCATGGAGTCGAACAGGATGGACTCCGGGTCTGAGAAGGGCCTCCACCCCTGCCCTGAGCCCATGAAGAGGAAAATGCAAGATGCGCAGCGGAACTGCAGGTATGCCGTGGAAAGCGCGGCGCGCGACACGCGCCGCAGTTCAAATAATCCAGAGGACCCCCTCTAGACACAGCAGAGGGGGCGATCAGGGAAGATCACCGAAATCCACCGATCAATGCCCCGAACAATACCGAAGCATATAGCCCTACCCAACCAAGGAGCCCTAAGGAGGATCTAAAGGGATGCGAAGACCCCCAGCAAACCTATATAACGAGCTAGCCAGCATGAAGACAGCCTCTACTTCTTAGCGATTTCTTAGCGACTACTTAGAGGCGACTTAGCGAAGACTTAGCGAAGACTTAGCGAGCAACCTAGCAAACGATTGTGCGGAGCGATTTTGAGGAGAGAGAGGGAGAAAGAGAGAGAAGGCCAGAGCGGGATCCAGAATTGTTGGAAGCGAGAGCGTGAGTCCTTATACGCTAAAGCCATTTTTCGCTGCCGCATTTCTGATATCACGTATTGTATTTTGTATCGTATAACGGGTGGTGATCCCCGATCATTCGCGACGTGTCGTATAACATTTAGTAGTCCCGCGTCGAGGCAATATAGAAAGAAGCCGTGAGTTTAGTATCCCGCGACCCTAATTTGCGCACTCGGCTAGAAGTAGTCGAGCGAAGGAGTATTTCGAAACTTCGAGGGTTATCTTGCACCGGGTTTCCCCGGGTTGCGTGGTCTACTAGTTTTGTTACTTCTTGAATAGCTGGCGCCCAAAGAGTCCCAGCCTCGCAGCTTCGAAATACTCGCTGGGTAGGAAATACTTTGTACTGTACTTGGCGTTGGCGAATCTGCGGACGGTCGCATCGCGCGGATACTTTGTACCCCGGATTAAACTCCTGCATACCCCTTTATCATTGGTTCTATATACCCCCTTTCTTGCGGCTTGTAAAGGGAAAACACGTCACAGTAGACATCGAAGGACGCTATTCCGTTCCAAAGATGTGTGGGATTTACATTCTTTTGAAGTGTTGACGAGATATACATTACGCCTTGGTATATATTATTATATTGGCATAGCATCTTATCATGAAACATAGGAATGTGGTGCGATCTCACCTTTTATGAAGAGTTACAACTCTATAGCTTCGATACGTAGACATCTAGAAACGCTATTCCGTCGGGAGGAAGTGTGGGGTTTACAGCCTCATCAAGTATTGACAAGATATAAATAACGCACAGCGTTGGACATTTCATCAAATCATGAGACATAGAAATGAGATGCTATAACGCGTTTTATGAAGCATTAGAACTCCATTGCTGCGATACTTAGACATCTAGAAACGCTATTCCGTCGCAAGTATGTGTGTGATTAACATTCTCTTGAAGTATTGGCGAGATATACGTTACGGGTTGCATTGATTTACATCCTATCATGACAAACAACTACATTGCTACGGAATAGTGTTTCTAGACCCCTACGTATGGAATCAGTAGGGCTCCAATGCTTCTTAAAACGCGATAATGCATCTCATTTCTATACTTCATGATAAGATATAATATTCACCGCGAAGTGCTATGTATACCTCGTCTACACTTCAATAGAATGTAAACGTCCCACGACCTTGCTAGGAAATAACGTTTCTAGATGTCTACGTATCGAAGCAATAGATTTGTAATGATTCTTAAGACGCGATATCGCATCTCACTTCTATGTTTCACGATAAGATATAATATTCATTGCGACGTGTCATGTATACCTCGTATTAACTGCAAAAAAATGTAAATGCGACACTTCCATGCTAGGAAATAGCGTTTGCAGATGCTTACGTATCGTAGCAATAGAGTTCTAATGCTTCTTAAAACGCGATATCGCATCTCACATCTATGTTTCATGATAAGATATAATATTCATTATGGAGTGTTATGTATACCTCGTATTCACTTCAAAAGAATGTAAATGCGAAACTTCAATGCTGGGAAATAGCGTTTGCAAATATCTACGTATCGTAGCAATAGAGATCTAATGCTTCTCAAAACGCGATAACGCATCTCATTCCTATGTTTCATGATAAGATATAATTCTCAATGCGAAGTGTCATGTATATCTCGTATTCACTTCAAAAGAATGTAAATGCGACTCACCTTGATAGGAAATAGCGTTTGCAGATGTCTACGTATCGTAGCAATAGAGTTCTAGTGCTTCTCAAAACGCGATATCGCATCTCACTTCTATGTTTCATGATAAGATATAATATTCATTGCGAAGCGTCATGTATACCTCGTACTCACATCACAAGAATGTAAAAGCGGCACTTCCTTCCTAGGAAGTAGCGCTTGCAGATATCTACGTATCGAAGCAATAGTGTTCTAATGCTTCTCAAAACGCGATATCGCAACTCATTCCTATGTTTCAAGATAAGCTATAATATTGATTCCGATGTGTCATGTATATCTCGTATTCACTTCAAAAGAATGTAAATGCTAAACTTCCATGCTAGGGAATAGCGTTTGCAGATGTCTGCGTATCGTAGCAAAAGTTTTCTAATGCTTCTTAAATCGCGTTATAGCATCTCATTCCTATGTTTCGTGTTAAGATGTAATATTCATTGCGAAGTGTCACGTATACCGCGTATTCACTTCAAAAGAATGTAAATGCGACACTTCCTTGGTAGGAAATAGCGTTTGCAGATGTCTACGTACCGTAGCAATAAAGTTCTAATTCTTCTTGGAACGCGATATCGCTACCTATTTCTATGTTTTACGATAAGGTAAAATATTCATTGTGGAGTGCTATGTATACCTCGTATTCACTTCAAATGAATGTAAATGCGACGCTTCCTTGCTAGGAAATAGCGTTTGCAGATGTCTCCGTATTGAAGCAATAGAGTTCTGATGCTTCTTAAATAGGGATATCGCATCTCATTTCTATGTTTCATGATAATATATAATATTCATTGCGAAGTGTCATGTATACCTTGTATTCAATTCACAAGAATGTAAATGCGACACTTCCTTGCTAGGAAATAGCGTTTGGAGATGTCCCCGTATCGAAGCAATAGAGATCTAATGCTTCTTAAATAGGGATATCGCATTTCATTTCTATGTTTCATGATAAGATATAATATTCATTGTGCAGTGTTATGTATACCTCGTATTCACTTCAAAAGAATGTAAATGCGACTCTTCCTTGCTAGGAAATAGCTTTTGCAGATGTCTACGTATCGTAGCAATAGAGTTCTAATGCATTACAAATCGCGATATCGCATCTCATTTCTATGTTTCATGATAATATGTAATATTCATTGCGAAGTGCCACGTATACCTCGTATTCACTTCAAAAGAATGTAAATGCGACACTTCCTTGGTAGGAAATAGCGTTTGCAGATGTCTACGTATCGTAGCAACAGAGTTCTGATGCTTCTTAATACGCGATATCGCTACTTATTTCTATCTTTCATGATAAGGTGTAATATTCATTGTGGAGTGTTATGTATACCTCGTATTCACTTCAAAAGAATGTAAATGCGACACTTCCTTGCTATTAAATAGCGTTTGCAGATGTCTGCGTATCGTAGCAAAAGTTTTCTATTGCTTCTTAAATCGCGTTATCGCATCTCATTCCTATGTTTCATGATAAGATGTAATATTCATTGCGAAGTGTCACGTATACCGCGTATTCACTTCAAAAGAATGTAAACGCGACACTTCCTTGGTAGGAAATAGCGTTTGCAGATGTCTACGTATCGTAGCAATAGAGTTCTAGTGCTTCTTAGAACGCGATATCGCTACTTATTTCTATGTTTCATGATAAGGTGAAATATTCATTGTGGAGTGTTATGTATACCGCGTATTCACTTCAAAAGAATGTAAATGCGACACTTCCTTGGTAGGAAATAGCGTTTGCAGATTTCTACGTATGGTAGCAATAGAGTTCTAGTGCTTCGTAAAACGCGATATCGCTACTTATTTCTATGTTTCACGATAAGGTGAAATATTCATTGTGGAGTGTTATGTATACCTCGTATTCACTTCAAAAGAATGTAAATGCGACACTTCCATGGTAGGAAATAGCGTTTGCAGATGTCTACGTACCGTAGCAATAAAGTTCTAATTCTTCTTGGAACGCGATATCGCTACCTTTTTCTATGTTTTATGATAAGGTAAAATATTCATTGTGGAGTGCTATGTATACCTCGTATTCACTTCAAATGAATGTAAATGCGACGCTTCCTTGCTAGGAAATAGCGTTTGCAGATGTCTCCGTATTGAAGCAATAGAGTTCTAATGCTTCTTAAATAGGGATATCGCATCTCATTTCTATGTTTCATGATAAGATATAATATTCATTGCGAAGTGTCATGTATACCTTGTATTCAACTCACAAGAATGTAAATGCGACACTTCCTTGCTAGGAAATAGCGTTTGGAGATGTCCCCGTATCGAAGCAATAGAGATCTAATGCTTCTTAAATAGGGATATCGCATTTCATTTCTATGTTTCATGATAAGATATAATATTCATTGTGCAGTGTTATGTATACCTCGTATTCACTTCAAAAGAATGTAAATGCGACTCTTCCTTGCTAGGAAATAGCTTTTGTAGATGTCTACGTATCGTAGCAGTAGAGTTCTAATGCATTTCAAATCGCGATATCGCATCTCATTTCTATGTTTCATGATAATATGTAATATTCATTGCGAAGTGCCACGTATACCTCGTATTCACTTCAAAAGAATGTAAATGCGACACTTCCTTGGTAGGAAATAGCGTTTGCAGATGTCTACGTATCGTAGCAACAGAGTTCTAATGCTTCTTAATACGCGATATCGCTACATATTTCTATGTCTCATGATAAGGTGTAATATTCATTGTGGAGTGTTATGTATACCTCGTATTAACTTCAAAAGAATGTAAATGCGACACTTCCTTGGTAGGAAATAGCGTTTGCAGATGTCTACGTATCGTAGCAATAGAGTTCTAGTGCTTCTTAGAACGCGATATCGCTACTTATTTCTATGTTTCATGATAAGGTGAAATATTCATTGTGGAGTGTTATGTATACCTTGTATTCACTTCAAAAGAATGTAAATGCGACACTTCCTTGCTATTTAATAGCGTTTGCAGATGTCTGCGTATCGTAGCAAAAGTTTTCTAATGCTTCTTAAATCGCGTTATCGCATCCCATTCCTATGTTTCGTGATAAGATGTAATATTCATTGCGAAGTGTCACGTATACCGCGTATTCACTTCAAAAGAATGTAAATGCGACACTTCCTTGGTAGGAAATAGCGTTTGCAGATGTCTACGTATGGTAGCAATAGAGTTCTAGTGCTTCGTAAAACGCGATGTCGCTACTTATTTCTATGTTTCACGATAAGGTGAAATATTCATTGTGGAGTGTTATGTATACCTCGTATTCACTTCAAAAGAATGTAAATGCGATACTTCCATGGTAGGAAATAGCGTTTGCAGATGTCTACGTACCGTAGCAATAAAGTTCTAATTCTTCTTGGAACGCGATATCGCTACCTATTTCTATGTTTTATGATAAGGTAAAATATTCATTGTGGAGTGCTATGTATACCTCGTATTCACTTCAAAAGAATGTAAATGCGACACTTCCTTGCTATTAAATAGCGTTTGCAGATGTCTGCGTATCGTAGCAAAAGTTTTCTAATGCTTCTTAAATCGCGTTATCGCATCTCATTCCTATGTTTCGTGATAAGATGTAATATTCATTGCGAAGTGTCACGTATACCGCGTATTCACTTCAAAAGAATGTAAATGCGACACTTCCTTGGTAGGAAATAGCGTTTGCAGATGTCTACGTACCGTAGCAATAAAGTTCTAATTCTTCTTGGAACGCGATATCGCTACCTATTTCTATGTATTACGATAAGGTAAAATATTCATTGTGGAGTGCTATGTATACCTCGTATTCACTTCAAATGAATGTAAATGCGACGCTTCCTTGCTAGGAAATAGCGTTTGCAGATGTCTCCGTATTGAAGCTATAGAGTTCTAATGCTTCTTAAATAGGGATATCGCATCTCATTTCTATGTTTCATGATAATATATAATATTCATTGCGAAGTGTCATGTATACCTTGTATTCAATTCACAAGAATGTAAATGCGACACTTCCTTGCTAGGAAATAGCGTTTGGAGATGTCCCCGTATCGAAGCAATAGAGATCTAATGCTTCTTAAATAGGGATATCGCATTTCATTTCTATGTTTCATGATAAGATATAATATTCATTGTGCAGTGTTATGTATACCTCGTATTCACTTCAAAAGAATGTAAATGCGACTCTTCCTTGCTAGGAAATAGCTTTTGCAGATGTCTACGTATCGTAGCAATAGAGTTCTAATGCATTACAAATCGCGATATCGCATCTCATTTCTATGTTTCATGATAATATGTAATATTCATTGCGAAGTGCCACGTATACCTCGTATTCACTTCAAAAGAATGTAAATGCGACACTTCCTTGGTAGGAAATAGCGTTTGCAGATGTCTACGTATCGTAGCAACAGAGTTCTGATGCTTCTTAATACGCGATATCGCTACTTATTTCTATCTTTCATGATAAGGTGTAATATTCATTGTGGAGTGTTATGTATGCCTCGTATTCACTTCAATAGAATGTAAATGCGACACTTCCTTGCTATTAAATAGCGTTTGCAGATGTCTGCGTATCGTAGCAAAAGTTTTCTAATGCTTCTTAAATCGCGTTACCGCATCTCATTCCTATGTTTCGTGATAAGATGTAATATTCATTGCGAAGTGTCACGTATACCGCGTATTCACTTCAAAAGAATGTAAATGCGACACTTCCTTGGTAGGAAATAGCGTTTGCAGATGTCTACGTATCGTAGCAATAGAGTTCTAGTGCTTCTTAGAACGCGATATCGCTACTTATTTCTATGTTTCATGATAAGGTGAAATATTCATTGTGGAGTGTTATGTATACCTCGTATTCACTTCAAAAGAATGTAAATGCGACACTTCCTTGCTATTAAATAGCGTTTGCAGATGTCTACGTATGGTAGCAATAGAGTTCTAGTGCTTCGTAAAACGCGATATCGCAACTTATTTCTATGTTTCACGATAAGGTGAAATATTCATTGTGGAGTGTTATGTATACCTCGTATTCAATTCAGAAGAATGTAAATGCGACACTTCCATGGTAGGAAATAGCGTTTGCAGATGTCTACGTACCGTAGCAATAAAGTTCTAATTCTTCTTGGAACGCGATATCGCTACCTTTTTCTATGTTTTATGATAAGGTAAAATATTCATTGTGGAGTGCTATGTATACCTCGTATTCACTTCAAATGAATGTAAATGCGACGCTTCCTTGCTAGGAAATAGCGTTTGCAGATGTCTCCGTATTGAAGCAACAGAGTTCTAATGCTTCTTAAATAGGGATATCGCATCTCATTTCTATGTTTCATGATAAGATATAATATTCATTGCGAAGTGTCATGTAAACCTCGTATTCACTTCAAAAGGATGTAAATACGACACTTCCTCGCTAGGAAATAGCGTTTGCAGATGTCTACGTATCGTAGCAATAGCTTTCTAATGCTTCTTAAAACGCGATATCGCATCTCATTTCTATGTTTCATGGTAAGATATAATATGATTTGCGAAGTGTCATGTATTCCTCGTCTACACTTCAAATGAATGTAAATGCGACACTTCCTTGCTAGGAAATAGCGTCTGCAGATATCTAGGTATCGTAGCAATGGAGTTCTAATGCTTCTTAAAACGCGATATCGCATCTCATTTCTATGTTTCATGGTAAGATATAATATGATTTGCGAAGTTTCATGTATTCCTCGTCTACACTTCAAATGAATGTAAATGCGACACTTCCTTGCTAGGAAATAGCGTCTGCAGATGTCTAGGTATCGTAGCAATAGAGTTGTAATGCTTCTTAAAACGCGATATCGCATCTCATTTCTATGTTTCATGGTAAGATATAATATGATTTGCGAAGTGTCATGTATTCCTCGTCTACACTTCAAATGAATGTAAATGCGACAGTTCCTTGCTAGGAAATAGCGTCTGCAGATATCTAGGTATCGTAGCAATAGAGTTCTAATGCTTCTTAAAACGCGATATTGCATCTCATATCTGTGTTTCATGATAAGATATAATATTCATTGCGAAGTGTTATGCATTTCTCGTCTACGATTCAAATGAAAGTAAATGCGACACTTCCTTGCAAGGAAATAACGATTGCAAATGTCTACGTATCGTAGCAATAGCTTTCTAATGCTTCTTAAAACGCGATATCGCATCTCATTTCTATGTTTCATGGTAAGATATAATATGATTTGCGAAGTGTTATGTATTCCTCGTCTACACTTCAAATGAATGAAAATGCGACACTTCCTTGCAAGGAAATAGCGTTTGCAGATGTCTACTTATCGTAGGGATGGAGTTCTAATGCTTCTTAAAACGTGATATCGCATCTCATATCTATGTTTCAAGATAAGATATAATATTCATTGCGAAGTGTTATGCATTCCTCGTCTACGATTCATATGGATGTAAATGCGACATTTCCTTGCCAGGACATAGCGTTTGCAGATGTCTACGTATCGTAGCAATAGATTTCTAATGCTTCTTAATGCGCGATATCGCATCTCATTTCTATGTTTCATGGTAAGATATAGTATGATTTGCGAAGTTTCATGTATTCCTCGTCTACACTTCAAATTAATGTAAATGCGACACTTCCTTGCAAGGAAATAGCGTTTGCAGATGTCTACGTATCGTAGCAATAGCTTTCTAATGCTTCTTAAAACGCGATATCGCATCTAATTTCTATGTATCATGGTAAGATATAATATGATTTGCGAAGTGCTACGTATTCCTCGTCTACACTTCAAATGAATGTGAATGCGACACTTCCTCGCTAGGAAATAGCGATTGCAGATGTCTACGTATCGTAGCAATAGAGTTCATATGATTCTTAAAACGCGATATCGCATCTCATTTCTATGTTTCATGGTAAGATATAACATGATTTGCGAAGTGTCATGTATTCCTCGTCTACACTTCAAATGAATGTGAATGCGATACTTCCTCGCTAGGAAATAGCGTTTGCACATGTCTACGTATCGTAGCAATAGCTTTCTAATGCTTCTTAAAACGCGATATCGCATCTCATTTCTATGTTCCATGGTAAGACATAATATGATTTGCGAAGTGTCATGTATTCCTCGTCTACACTTTAAATGAATGTAAATGCGACACTTCCTTGCTAGGAAGTAGCGTCTGCAGATGTCTAGGTATCGTAGCAATAGTGTTCATATGATTCTTAGAATGCGATATCGCATCTCATTTCTATGTTTCATGGTAAGATATAACATGATTTGCGAAGTGCTATGTATTCCTCGTCTACACTTCAAATGAATGTGAATGCGATACTTCCTCGCTAGGAAATAGCGTTTGCAGATGTCTACGTATCGTAGCATTAGCTTTCTAATGCTTCTTAAAACGCGATATCGCATCTCATATCTATGTTTCATGGTAAGATATAATATGATTTGCGAAGTGTTATGTATTCCTCGTCTACACTTCAAATGAATGTGAATGCGACACTTCCTTACTAGGAAATAGCGTTTGCAGATGTCTACGTATCGTAGTAATAGCTTTCTAATGCTTCTTAAAACGCGATATCGCATCTCATTTCTATGTTTCATGGTAAGATATAATATGATTTGCGAAGTGTTATGTATTCCTCGTCCACACTTCAAATGAATGTGAATGCGACACTTCCTCGCTAGGAAATAGCGTTTGCAGATGTCTACGTATCGTAGCAATAGAGTTCATATGATTCTTAAAACGCGATATCGCATCTCATTTCTATGTTTCATGGTAAGATATAACATGATTTGCGAAGTGTCATGTATTCCTCGTCTACACTTCAAATGAATGTGAATGCGATACTTCCTCGCTAGGAAATAGCGTTTGCACATGTCTACGTATCGTAGCAATAGCTTTCTAATGCTTCTTAAAACGCGATATCGCATCTCATTTCTATGTTCCATGGTAAGACATAATATGATTTGCGAAGTGTCATGTATTCCTCGTCTACACTTCAAATGAATGTAAATGCGACACTTCCTTGCTAGGAAGTAGCGTCTGCAGATGTCTAGGTATCGTAGCAATAGTGTTCATATGATTCTTAGAATGCGATATCGCATCTCATTTCTATGTTTTATGGTAAGATATAACATGATTTGCGAAGTGCTATGTATTCCTCGTCTACACTTCAAATGAATGTGAATGCGATACTTCCTCGCTAGGAAATAGCGTTTGCAGATGTCTACGTATCGTAGCATTAGCTTTCTAATGCTTCTTAAAACGCGATATCGCATCTCATATCTATGTTTCATGGTAAGATATAATATGATTTGCGAAGTGTTATGTATTCCTCGTCCACACTTCAAATGAATGTGAATGCGATACTTCCTCGCTAGGAAATAGCGTTTGCAGATGTCTACGTATCGTAGTAATAGCTTTCTAATGCTTCTTAAAACGCGATATCGCATCTCATTTCTATGTTTCATGGTAAGATATAATATGATTTGCGAAGTGTTATGTATTCCTCGTCCACACTTCAATTGAATGTGAATGCGACACTTCCTCGCTAGGAAATAGCGTTTGCAGATGTCTACGTATCGTAGCAATAGCTTTCTAATGCTTCTTAAAACGCGATATCGCATCTAATTTCTATGTTTCATGGTAGGATATAATATGATTTGCGAAGTGCTACGTATTCCTCGTCTACAATTCAAATGAATGTGAATGCGACACTTCCTCGCTAGGAAATAGCGCTTGCAGATGTCTACGTATCGTAGCAATAGAGTTCATATGATTCTTAAAACGCGATATCGCATCTCATTTCTATGTTTCATGGTAAGATATAACATCATTTGCGAAATGTTATGTATTCCTCGTCTACAATTCAAATGAATGTAAATGCGACTCCTTCCTCGCTAGGAAATAGCGTTTGCAGATGTCTACGTATCGTAGCAATAGCTTTCTAATGCTTCTTAAAACGCGATATCGCATCTCATTTCTATGTTTCATGGTAAGATATAATATGATTTGCGAAGTGTTATGTATTCCTCGTCTACACTTCAAATGAATGTAAATGCGATACTTCCTCGCTAGGACATAGCGTTTGCAGATGTCTACGTGTCGTAGCAATAGCTTTCTAATGCTTCTTAAAACGCGATATCGCATCTCATTCCTATGTTCCATGGTAAGATATAATATGATTTGCGAAGTGTCATGTATTCCTCGTCTACACTTCAAATGAATGTAAATGCGACACTTCCTTGCTAGGAAGTAGCGTCTGCAGATGTCTAGGTATCGTAGCAATAGAGTTCATATGATCCTTAAAATGCGATATCGCATCTCAATTCTATGTTTCATGGTAAGATATAATATGATTTGCGAAGTGTTATGTATTCCTCGTCCACACTTCAAATGAATGTGAATGCGACACTTCCTCGCTAGGAAATGGCGTTTGCAGATGTCTACGTATCGTAGCAATATATTTCTAATCCTTCTTAAAACGCGATATCGCATCTCATTTCTATGTTTCATGGTAAGATATAACAAGATTTGCGAAGTGTTATGCATTCCTCGTCTACACTTCAAATGAATGTGAATGTGATACTTCCTCGCTAGGAAATAGCGTTTGCAGATATCTACGTATCGTAGCAATAGCTTTCTAATGCTTCTTGAAACGAGATATTGCATCTCATATCTATGTTTCATGATAAGATATAATATGATTTGCGAAGTGTTATGTATTCCTCGTCCACACTTCAAATGAATGTGAATGCGACACTTCCTCGCTAGGAAATAGCGCTTGCAGATGTGTACGTATCGTAGCAATAGAGTTTATATGATTCTTAAAACGCGATATCGCATCTCATTTCTATGTTTCATGGTAAGATATAACATGATTTGCGAAGTGTTATGTATTCCTCGTCTACACTTCAAATGAATGTGAATGCGATATTTCCTTGCTAGGAATTAACGATTGCAGATGTCTACGTATCATAGCAATAGAGTTCATATGATTCTTAAAACGCGATATCGCATCTCATTTCTATGCTTCATGGTAAGATATAACATGATTTGCGAAGTGTTATGTATTCCTCGTCTACACTTCAAATGAATGTGCATGCGATACTTCCTCGCTAGGTAATAGCGTTTGCTGATGTCTACGTATCGTAGCAATAGAGTTCAAATGCTTCTTAAAACGAGATATTGCATCTCATATCTATGTTTCATGATAAGATATAATATTCATTGCGAAGTGTTATGCATTCCTCGTATGCGATTCAAATGAATGTAAATGCGACACTTCCTTGCAAGGAAATAGCGTTTGCAGTTGTCTACGTATCGTAGCAATAGAGTTCTTATGATTCTTAAAACGCGATATCGCATCTCGTTTCTATGCTTCATGGTAAGATATAACATGATTTGCGAAGTGTTATGTATTCCTCGTCTACACTTCAAATGAATGTGAATGCGATACTTCCTTGCAAGGAAACAGCGTTTGCAAATGTCTACCTATCGTAGCAATAGTGCTCTAATGCTTCTTAAAACGCGATATCGCATCTCATTTCTATGTTTCATGGTAAGATATAACATGATTTGCGAAGTGTTATGTATTCCTCGTCTACACATCAAATGAATGTGAATGCGATACTTCGTCGCTAGGAAATAGCGTTTGCAGATGTCTACGTATCGTAGCATTAGCTTTCTAATGCTTCTTAAAACGCGATACCGCATCTCATATCTATGTTTCATGGTAAGATATAATATGATTTGCGAAGTGTTATGTATTCCTCGTCCACACTTCAAATGAATGTGAATGCGACACTTCCTCGCTAGGAAATAGCGTTTGCAGATGTCTACGTATCGTAGCAATAGGTTTCTAATGCTTCTTAAAACGCGATATCGCATCTAATTTCTATGTTTCATGGTAGGATATAATATGATTTGCGAAGTGCTACGTATTCCTCGTCTACAATTCAAATGAATGTGAATGCGACACTTCCTCGCTAGGAAATAGCGCTTGCAGATGTCTACGTATCGTAGCAATAGAGTTCATATGATTCTTAAAACGCGATATCGCATCTCATTTCTATGTTTCATGGTAAGATATAACATCATTTGCGAAATGTTATGTATTCCTCGTCTACAATTCAAATGAATGTAAATGCGACTCCTTCCTCGCTAGGAAATAGCGTTTGCAGATGTCTACGTATCGTAGCAATAGCTTTCTAATGCTTCTTAAAACGCGACATCGCATCTCATTTCTATGTTTCATGGTAAGATATAATATGATTTGCGAAGTGTTATGTATTCCTCGTCTACACTTCAAATGAATGTGAATGCGATACTTCCTCGCTAGGAAATAGCGTTTGCAGATGTCTACGTATCGTAGCAATAGCTTTCTAATGCTTCTTAAAACGCGATATCGCATCTCATTTCTATGTTTCATGGTAAGATATAATATGATTTGCGAAGTGTCATGTAATCCTCGTCTACACTTCAAATGAATGTAAATGCGACACTTGCTTGCTAGGAAATAGCGTCTGCAGATATCTAGGTATCGTAGCAATAGAGTTCTAATGCTTCTTAAAACGCGATATCGCATCTCATTTCTATGTTTCATGGTAAGACGTAATATGATTTGCGAAGTGTTAAGTATTCCTACTCTACACTTAAAATGAATGTAAATGCGACACTTCCTTGCTAGGAAATAGCGTCTGCAGATGTCTAGGTATCGTAGCAACAGAGTTCTAATGCTTCTTAAAACGCGATATCGCCTCACATTTCTATGTTTCATGGTAAGATGTAATATGATTTGCGAAGTGTTATGTATTCCTCCTCTACACTTCAAATGAATGTAAATGCGATATTTCCTTGCCAGGTAATAGCGTTTGCAAATGTCTACTTATCGTAGCAATAGTGTTCTAATGCTTCTTAAAACGCGATAGCGCATCTCATTTCTATGTTTCATGGTAAGATGTAATATGATTTGCGAAGTGTTATGTATTCCTCCTCTACACTTCAAATGAATGTAAATGCGACACTTCCTTGCTAGGAAATAGCGTCTGCAGATGTCTAGGTATCGTAGCAATAGAGTTCTAATGCTTCTTAAAACGCGATATCGCATCTCATTCCTCTGTTTCATGGTAAGATATAATATGATTTGCGAAGTATCATGTATTCCTCTTCTACACTTCAAATGAATGTAAATGCGACACTTCCTTGCAAGGAAATAGCGTTTGCATATGTCTACGTATCGAAGCAATAGAGTTCAAATGCTTCTTAAAACGAGATATTGCATCTCATATCTATGTTTCATGATAATATATAATATTCATTGCGAAGTGTTATGCATTCCTCGTATGCGATTCAAATGAATGTAAATGCGACACTTCCTTGCAAGGAAATAGCGTTTGCAGTTGTCTACGTATCGTAGCAATAGAGTTCTTATGATTCTTAAAACGCGATATCGTATCTCATTTCTATCTTTCATGGTAAGATATAATATGATTTGCGAAGTGTTATGTATTCCTCGTCTACACTTCAAATGAATGGGAATGCGACACTTCCTCGCTAGGAAATGGCGTTTGCAGATGTCTACGTATCGTAGCAATAGATTTCTAATGCTTCTTAAAACGCGATATCGCATCTCATTTCTATGTTTCATGGCAAGATATAATCTGATTTGCGAAGTGTTATGTATTCCTCGTCTACACTTCAAATGAATGTAAATGCGACACTTCCTTGCAAGGAAATAGCGTTTGCAAATGTCTACCTATCGTAGCAATAGTGCTCTAATGCTTCTTAAAACGCGATATCGCATCTCATTTCTATGTTTCATGGTAAGATATAATATGATTTGCGAAGTGTTATGTATTCCTAGTCTACACTTCAAATGAATGTGAATGCGATACTTCCTCGCTAGGAAATAGCGTTTGCAGATGTCTACGTATCGTAGCAATAGCTTTCTAATGCTTCTTAAAACGCGATATCGCATCTCATTTCTATGTTTCATGGTAAGATATAATATGATTTGCGAAGTGCCATGTATTCCTCGTCTACACTTCAAATGAATGTAAATGCGACACTTCCTTGCTAGGAAATAGCGTCTGCAGATATCTAGGTATCGTAGCAATAGAGTTCTAATGCTTCTTAAAACGCGATATCGCATCACATTTCTATGTTTCATGGTAAGACGTAATATGATTTGCGAAGTGTTAAGTATTCCTACTCTACACTTCAAATGAATGTAAATGCGACACTTCCTTGCTAGGAAATAGCGTCTGCAGATGTCTAGGTATCGTAGCGATAGTGTTCTAATGCTACTTAAAACGCGATATCGCATCTCATTTCTATGTTTCATGGTAAGATATAATATGATTTGCGAAGTGTTATGTATTCCTCGTCTACACTTCAAATGAATGTAAATGCGACACTTCCTTGCAAGGAAATAGCGTTTGCAAATGTCTACCTATCGTAGCAATAGTGCTCTAATGCTTCTTAAAACGCGATATCGCATCTCATTTCTATGTTTCATGGTAAGATATAATATGATTTGCGAAGTGTTATGTATTCCTAGTCTACACTTCAAATGAATGTGAATGCGATACTTCCTCGCTAGGAAATAGCGTTTGCAGATGTCTACGTATCGTAGCAATAGCTTTCTAATGCTTCTTAAAACGCGATATCGCATCTCATTTCTATGTTTCGTGGTAAGATATAATATGATTTGCGAAGTGTCATGTATTCCTCGTCTACACTTCAAATGAATGTAAATGCGACACTTCCTTGCTAGGAAATAGCGTCTGCAGATATCTAGGTATCGTAGCAATAGAGTTCTAATGCTTCTTAGAACGCGATATCGCATCTCATTACTATGTTTCATGGTAAGACGTAATATGATTTGCGAAGTGTTAAGTATTCCTACTCTACACTTCAAATGAATGTAAATGCGACACTTCCTTGCTAGGAAATAGCGTCTGCAGATGTCTAGGTATCGTAGCGATAGTGTTCTAATGCTACTTAAAACGCGATATCGCATCTCATTTCTATGTTTCATGGTAAGATATAATATGATTTGCGAAGTGTTATGTATTCCTCGTCTACACTTCAAATGAATGTAAATGCGACACTTCCTTGCAAGGAAACAGCGTTCGCAGATGTCTAGGTATCGTAGCAATAGAGTTCATATGATTCTTAGAACGCGATATCGCATCTCATTTCTATGTTTCATGGTAAGATATAACATGATTTGCGAAGTGTTATGTATTCCTCGTCTACACTTCAAATGAATGTGAATGCGATACTTCCTCGCTAGGAAATAGCGTTTGCAGATGTCTACGTATCGTAGCAATAGCTTTCTAATGCTTCTCAAAACGCGATATCGCATCTCATTTCTATGTTTCATGGTAAGATATAATATGATTTGCGAAGTGTTATGTATTCCTCGTCTACACTTCAAATGAATGTGAATGCGACACTTCCACACTAGGAAATAGCGTTTGCAGATGTATACGTATCGTAGCAATAGATTTCTAATGCTTCTTAAAACGCGATATCGCATCTCATTTCTCTGTTTCATGGTAAGATATAATATGATTTGCGAAGTGTCATGTATTCCTCGTCTACACTTCAAATGAATGTGAATGCGATACTTCCTCGCTAGGAAATAGCGTTTGCAGATGTCTACGTATCGTAGCAATAGCTTTCTAATGCTTCTTAAAACGCGATATCGCATCTCATTTCTATGTTTCGTGGTAAGATATAATATGATTTGCGAAGTGTCATGTATTCCTCGTCTACACTTCAAATGAATGTAAATGCGACACTTCCTTGCTAGGAAATAGCGTCTGCAGATATCTAGGTATCGTAGCAATAGAGTTCTAATGCTTCTTAAAACGCGATATCGCATCTCATTACTATGTTTCATGGTAAGACGTAATATGATTTGCGAAGTGTTAAGTATTCCTACTCTACACTTCAAATGAATGTAAATGCGACACTTCCTTGCTAGGAAATAGCGTCTGCAGATGTCTAGGTATCGTAGCGATAGTGTTCTAATGCTACTTAAAACGCGATATCGCATCTCATTTCTATGTTTCATGGTAAGATATAATATGATTTGCGAAGTGTTATGTATTCCTCGTCTACACTTCAAATGAATGTAAATGCGACACTTCCTTGCAAGGAAACAGCGTTCGCAGATGTCTAGGTATCGTAGCAATAGAGTTCATATGATTCTTAGAACGCGATATCGCATCTCATTTCTATGTTTCATGGTAAGATATAACATGATTTGCGAAGTGTTATGTATTCCTCGTCTACACTTCAAATGAATGTGAATGCGATACTTCCTCGCTAGGAAATGGCGTTTGCAGATGTCTACGTATCGTAGCAATAGCTTTCTAATGCTTCTCAAAACGCGATATCGCATCTCATTTCTATGTTTCATGGTAAGATATAATATGATTTGCGAAGTGTTATGTATTCCTCGTCTACACTTCAAATGAATGTGAATGCGACACTTCCACACTAGGAAATAGCGTTTGCAGATGTATACGTATCGTAGCAATAGATTTCTAATGCTTCTTAAAACGCGATATCGCATCTCATTTCTCTGTTTCATGGTAAGATATAATATGATTTGCGAAGTGTCATGTATTCCTCGTCTACACTTCAAATGAATGTGAATGCGATACTTCCTCGCTAGGAAATAGCGTTTGCAGATGTCTACGTATCGTAGCAATAGCTTTCTAATGCTTCTTAAAACGCGATATCGCATCTCATTTCTATGTTTCATGGTAAGACGTAATATGATTTGCGAAGTGTTAAGTATTCCTACTCTACACTTAAAATGAATGTCAATGCGACACTTCCTTGCTAGGAAATAGCGTCTGCAGATGTCTAGGTATCGTAGCAACAGAGTTCTAATGCTTCTTAAAACGCGATATCGCCTCACATTTCTATGTTTCATGGTAAGATGTAATATGATTTGCGAAGTGTTATGTATTCCTCCTCTACACTTCTAATGAATGTAAATGCGACACCTCCTTGCAAGGAAATAGCGTTTGCAGTTGTCTACCTATCGTAGCAATAGTGTTGTAATGCTTCTTAAAACGAGATATCGCATCTCATTTCTATGTTTCATGGTAAGATATAATATGATTTGCGAAGTGTTATGTATTCCTCGTCTACACTTCAAATGAATGTAAATGCGACACTTCCATGCAAGGAAATAGCGTTTGCTGATGTCTACGTATCGTAGCAATAGAGTTCAAATGCTTCTTAAAACGAGATATTGCATCTCATATCTATGTTTCATGATAAGATATAATATTCATTGCGAAGTGTTATGCATTCCTCGTATGGGATTCAAATGAATGTAAATGCGACACTTCCTTGCAAGGAAATAGCGTTTGCAGTTGTCTACGTATCGTAGCAATAGGTTTCTAATGCTTCTTAAAACGCGATATCGCATCTCATTTCTATGTTTCATGGCAAGATATAATCTGATTTGCGAAGTGTTATGTATTCCTCGTCTACACTTCAAATGAATGTAAATGCGACACTTCCTTGCAAGGAAATAGCGTTTGCAGATGTTTACCTATCGTAGCAATAGAGTTCTAATGGTTCTTAAAACGCGATATCGCATCTCATTTCTATGTTTCATGGCAAGATATAATATGATTTGCGAAGTGTTATGTATTCCTCGACTACACTTCAAATGAATGTAAATGCGACACTTCCTTGCTAGGAAATAGCGTCTGCAGATGTCTAGGTATCGTAGCGATAGTGTTCTAATGCTACTTAAAACGCGATATCGCATCTCACTTCAATGTTTCATGGTAAGATATATTATGATTTGCGAAGTGTTATGTATTCCTCGTCTACACTTCAAATGAATGTGAATACGACACTTCCTCGCGTAGGAAATAGCGTTTGCAGATGTCTACGTATCGTAGCAATAGCTTTCTAATGCTTCTTAAAACGCGATATCGCATCTCATTTCTATGTTTCATGGTAAGATATAATATGATTTGCGAAGTGTTATGTATTCCTCGTCGACACTTCAAATGAATGTGAATGCGACACTTCCTCGCTAGGAAATAGCGTTTGCAGATGTATACGTATCGCAGCATTAGATTTCTAATGCTTCTTAAAACGCGATATCGCATCTCATTCCTATGTTCCATGGTAAGATATAATATGATTTGCGAAGTGTCATGTATTCCTCGTCTACACTTCAAATGAATGTAAATGCGACACTTCCTTGCTAGGAAGTAGCGTCTGCAGATGTCTAGGTATCGTAGCAATAGAGTTCATATGATCCTTAAAATGCGATATCGCATCTCAATTCTATGTTTCATGGTAAGATATAATATGATTTGCGAAGTGTTATGTATTCCTCGTCCACACTTCAAATGAATGTGAATGCGACACTTCCTCGCTAGGAAATGGCGTTTGCAGATGTCTACGTATCGTAGCAATATATTTCTAATCCTTCTTAAAACGCGATATCGCATCTCATTTCTATGTTTCATGGTAAGATATAACAAGATTTGCGAAGTGTTATGCATTCCTCGTCTACACTTCAAATGAATGTGAATGTGATACTTCCTCGCTAGGAAATAGCGTTTGCAGATGTCTACGTATCGTAGCAATAGCTTTCTAATGCTTCTTGAAACGAGATATTGCATCTCATATCTATGTTTCATGATAAGATATAATATGATTTGCGAAGTGTTATGTATTCCTCGTCCACACTTCAAATGAATGTGAATGCGACACTTCCTCGCTAGGAAATAGCGCTTGCAGATGTGTACGTATCGTAGCAATAGAGTTTATATGATTCTTAAAACGCGATATCGCATCTCATTTCTATGTTTCATGGTAAGATATAACATGATTTGCGAAGTGTTATGTATTCCTCGTCTACACTTCAAATGAATGTGAATGCGATATTTCCTTGCTAGGAATTAACGATTGCAGATGTCTACGTATCATAGCAATAGAGTTCATATGATTCTTAAAACGCGATATCGCATCTCATTTCTATGCTTCATGGTAAGATATAACATGATTTGCGAAGTGTTATGTATTCCTCGTCTACACTTCAAATGAATGTGCATGCGATACTTCCTCGCTAGGTAATAGCGTTTGCTGATGTCTACGTATCGTAGCAATAGAGTTCAAATGCTTCTTAAAACGAGATATTGCATCTCATATCTATGTTTCATGATAAGATATAATATTCATTGCGAAGTGTTATGCATTCCTCGTATGCGATTCAAATGAATGTAAATGCGACACTTCCTTGCAAGGAAATAGCGTTTGCAGTTGTCTACGTATCGTAGCAATAGAGTTCTTATGATTCTTAAAACGCGATATCGCATCTCGTTTCTATGCTTCATGGTAAGATATAACATGATTTGCGAAGTGTTATGTATTCCTCGTCTACACTTCAAATGAATGTGAATGCGATACTTCCTTGCAAGGAAACAGCGTTTGCAAATGTCTACCTATCGTAGCAATAGTGCTCTAATGCTTCTTAAAACGCGATATCGCATCTCATTTCTATGTTTCATGGTAAGATATAACATGATTTGCGAAGTGTTATGTATTCCTCGTCTACACATCAAATGAATGTGAATGCGATACTTCGTCGCTAGGAAATAGCGTTTGCAGATGTCTACGTATCGTAGCATTAGCTTTCTAATGCTTCTTAAAACGCGATACCGCATCTCATATCTATGTTTCATGGTAAGATATAATATGATTTGCGAAGTGTTATGTATTCCTCGTCCACACTTCAAATGAATGTGAATGCGACACTTCCTCGCTAGGAAATAGCGTTTGCAGATGTCTACGTATCGTAGCAATAGCTTTCTAATGCTTCTTAAAACGCGATATCGCATCTAATTTCTATGTTTCATGGTAGGATATAATATGATTTGCGAAGTGCTACGTATTCCTCGTCTACAATTCAAATGAATGTGAATGCGACACTTCCTCGCTAGGAAATAGCGCTTGCAGATGTCTACGTATCGTAGCAATAGAGTTCATATGATTCTTAAAACGCGATATCGCATCTCATTTCTATGTTTCATGGTAAGATATAACATCATTTGCGAAATGTTATGTATTCCTCGTCTACAATTCAAATGAATGTAAATGCGACTCCTTCCTCGCTAGGAAATAGCGTTTGCAGATGTCTACGTATCGTAGCAATAGCTTTCTAATGCTTCTTAAAACGCGACATCGCATCTCATTTCTATGTTTCATGGTAAGATATAATATGATTTGCGAAGTGTTATGTATTCCTCGTCTACACTTCAAATGAATGTGAATGCGATACTTCCTCGCTAGGAAATAGCGTTTGCAGATGTCTACGTATCGTAGCAATAGCTTTCTAATGCTTCTTAAAACGCGATATCGCATCTCATTTCTATGTTTCATGGTAAGATATAATATGATTTGCGAAGTGTCATGTAATCCTCGTCTACACTTCAAATGAATGTAAATGCGACACTTGCTTGCTAGGAAATAGCGTCTGCAGATATCTAGGTATCGTAGCAATAGAGTTCTAATGCTTCTTAAAACGCGATATCGCATCTCATTTCTATGTTTCATGGTAAGACGTAATATGATTTGCGAAGTGTTAAGTATTCCTACTCTACACTTAAAATGAATGTAAATGCGACACTTCCTTGCTAGGAAATAGCGTCTGCAGATGTCTAGGTATCGTAGCAACAGAGTTCTAATGCTTCTTAAAACGCGATATCGCCTCACATTTCTATGTTTCATGGTAAGATGTAATATGATTTGCGAAGTGTTATGTATTCCTCCTCTACACTTCAAATGAATGTAAATGCGATATTTCCTTGCCAGGTAATAGCGTTTGCAAATGTCTACTTATCGTAGCAATAGTGTTCTAATGCTTCTTAAAACGCGATAGCGCATCTCATTTCTATGTTTCATGGTAAGATGTAATATGATTTGCGAAGTGTTATGTATTCCTCCTCTACACTTCAAATGAATGTAAATGCGACACTTCCTTGCTAGGAAATAGCGTCTGCAGATGTCTAGGTATCGTAGCAATAGAGTTCTAATGCTTCTTAAAACGCGATATCGCATCTCATTCCTCTGTTTCATGGTAAGATATAATATGATTTGCGAAGTATCATGTATTCCTCTTCTACACTTCAAATGAATGTAAATGCGACACTTCCTTGCAAGGAAATAGCGTTTGCATATGTCTACGTATCGAAGCAATAGAGTTCAAATGCTTCTTAAAACGAGATATTGCATCTCATATCTATGTTTCATGATAATATATAATATTCATTGCGAAGTGTTATGCATTCCTCGTATGCGATTCAAATGAATGTAAATGCGACACTTCCTTGCAAGGAAATAGCGTTTGCAGTTGTCTACGTATCGTAGCAATAGAGTTCTTATGATTCTTAAAACGCGATATCGTATCTCATTTCTATCTTTCATGGTAAGATATAATATGATTTGCGAAGTGTTATGTATTCCTCGTCTACACTTCAAATGAATGGGAATGCGACACTTCCTCGCTAGGAAATGGCGTTTGCAGATGTCTACGTATCGTAGCAATAGATTTCTAATGCTTCTTAAAACGCGATATCGCATCTCATTTCTATGTTTCATGGCAAGATATAATCTGATTTGCGAAGTGTTATGTATTCCTCGTCTACACTTCAAATGAATGTAAATGCGACACTTCCTTGCAAGGAAATAGCGTTTGCAAATGTCTACCTATCGTAGCAATAGTGCTCTAATGCTTCTTAAAACGCGATATCGCATCTCATTTCTATGTTTCATGGTAAGATATAATATGATTTGCGAAGTGTTATGTATTCCTAGTCTACACTTCAAATGAATGTGAATGCGATACTTCCTCGCTAGGAAATAGCGTTTGCAGATGTCTACGTATCGTAGCAATAGCTTTCTAATGCTTCTTAAAACGCGATATCGCATCTCATTTCTATGTTTCATGGTAAGATATAATATGATTTGCGAAGTGCCATGTATTCCTCGTCTACACTTCAAATGAATGTAAATGCGACACTTCCTTGCTAGGAAATAGCGTCTGCAGATATCTAGGTATCGTAGCAATAGAGTTCTAATGCTTCTTAAAACGCGATATCGCATCACATTTCTATGTTTCATGGTAAGACGTAATATGATTTGCGAAGTGTTAAGTATTCCTACTCTACACTTCAAATGAATGTAAATGCGACACTTCCTTGCTAGGAAATAGCGTCTGCAGATGTCTAGGTATCGTAGCGATAGTGTTCTAATGCTACTTAAAACGCGATATCGCATCTCATTTCTATGTTTCATGGTAAGATATAATATGATTTGCGAAGTGTTATGTATTCCTCGTCTACACTTCAAATGAATGTAAATGCGACACTTCCTTGCAAGGAAATAGCGTTTGCAAATGTCTACCTATCGTAGCAATAGTGCTCTAATGCTTCTTAAAACGCGATATCGCATCTCATTTCTATGTTTCATGGTAAGATATAATATGATTTGCGAAGTGTTATGTATTCCTAGTCTACACTTCAAATGAATGTGAATGCGATACTTCCTCGCTAGGAAATAGCGTTTGCAGATGTCTACGTATCGTAGCAATAGCTTTCTAATGCTTCTTAAAACGCGATATCGCATCTCATTTCTATGTTTCGTGGTAAGATATAATATGATTTGCGAAGTGTCATGTATTCCTCGTCTACACTTCAAATGAATGTAAATGCGACACTTCCTTGCTAGGAAATAGCGTCTGCAGATATCTAGGTATCGTAGCAATAGAGTTCTAATGCTTCTTAGAACGCGATATCGCATCTCATTACTATGTTTCATGGTAAGACGTAATATGATTTGCGAAGTGTTAAGTATTCCTACTCTACACTTCAAATGAATGTAAATGCGACACTTCCTTGCTAGGAAATAGCGTCTGCAGATGTCTAGGTATCGTAGCGATAGTGTTCTAATGCTACTTAAAACGCGATATCGCATCTCATTTCTATGTTTCATGGTAAGATATAATATGATTTGCGAAGTGTTATGTATTCCTCGTCTACACTTCAAATGAATGTAAATGCGACACTTCCTTGCAAGGAAACAGCGTTCGCAGATGTCTAGGTATCGTAGCAATAGAGTTCATATGATTCTTAGAACGCGATATCGCATCTCATTTCTATGTTTCATGGTAAGATATAACATGATTTGCGAAGTGTTATGTATTCCTCGTCTACACTTCAAATGAATGTGAATGCGATACTTCCTCGCTAGGAAATAGCGTTTGCAGATGTCTACGTATCGTAGCAATAGCTTTCTAATGCTTCTCAAAACGCGATATCGCATCTCATTTCTATGTTTCATGGTAAGATATAATATGATTTGCGAAGTGTTATGTATTCCTCGTCTACACTTCAAATGAATGTGAATGCGACACTTCCACACTAGGAAATAGCGTTTGCAGATGTATACGTATCGTAGCAATAGATTTCTAATGCTTCTTAAAACGCGATATCGCATCTCATTTCTCTGTTTCATGGTAAGATATAATATGATTTGCGAAGTGTCATGTATTCCTCGTCTACACTTCAAATGAATGTGAATGCGATACTTCCTCGCTAGGAAATAGCGTTTGCAGATGTCTACGTATCGTAGCAATAGCTTTCTAATGCTTCTTAAAACGCGATATCGCATCTCATTTCTATGTTTCGTGGTAAGATATAATATGATTTGCGAAGTGTCATGTATTCCTCGTCTACACTTCAAATGAATGTAAATGCGACACTTCCTTGCTAGGAAATAGCGTCTGCAGATATCTAGGTATCGTAGCAATAGAGTTCTAATGCTTCTTAAAACGCGATATCGCATCTCATTACTATGTTTCATGGTAAGACGTAATATGATTTGCGAAGTGTTAAGTATTCCTACTCTACACTTCAAATGAATGTAAATGCGACACTTCCTTGCTAGGAAATAGCGTCTGCAGATGTCTAGGTATCGTAGCGATAGTGTTCTAATGCTACTTAAAACGCGATATCGCATCTCATTTCTATGTTTCATGGTAAGATATAATATGATTTGCGAAGTGTTATGTATTCCTCGTCTACACTTCAAATGAATGTAAATGCGACACTTCCTTGCAAGGAAACAGCGTTCGCAGATGTCTAGGTATCGTAGCAATAGAGTTCATATGATTCTTAGAACGCGATATCGCATCTCATTTCTATGTTTCATGGTAAGATATAACATGATTTGCGAAGTGTTATGTATTCCTCGTCTACACTTCAAATGAATGTGAATGCGATACTTCCTCGCTAGGAAATGGCGTTTGCAGATGTCTACGTATCGTAGCAATAGCTTTCTAATGCTTCTCAAAACGCGATATCGCATCTCATTTCTATGTTTCATGGTAAGATATAATATGATTTGCGAAGTGTTATGTATTCCTCGTCTACACTTCAAATGAATGTGAATGCGACACTTCCACACTAGGAAATAGCGTTTGCAGATGTATACGTATCGTAGCAATAGATTTCTAATGCTTCTTAAAACGCGATATCGCATCTCATTTCTCTGTTTCATGGTAAGATATAATATGATTTGCGAAGTGTCATGTATTCCTCGTCTACACTTCAAATGAATGTGAATGCGATACTTCCTCGCTAGGAAATAGCGTTTGCAGATGTCTACGTATCGTAGCAATAGCTTTCTAATGCTTCTTAAAACGCGATATCGCATCTCATTTCTATGTTTCATGGTAAGACGTAATATGATTTGCGAAGTGTTAAGTATTCCTACTCTACACTTAAAATGAATGTCAATGCGACACTTCCTTGCTAGGAAATAGCGTCTGCAGATGTCTAGGTATCGTAGCAACAGAGTTCTAATGCTTCTTAAAACGCGATATCGCCTCACATTTCTATGTTTCATGGTAAGATGTAATATGATTTGCGAAGTGTTATGTATTCCTCCTCTACACTTCTAATGAATGTAAATGCGACACCTCCTTGCAAGGAAATAGCGTTTGCAGTTGTCTACCTATCGTAGCAATAGTGTTGTAATGCTTCTTAAAACGAGATATCGCATCTCATTTCTATGTTTCATGGTAAGATATAATATGATTTGCGAAGTGTTATGTATTCCTCGTCTACACTTCAAATGAATGTAAATGCGACACTTCCATGCAAGGAAATAGCGTTTGCTGATGTCTACGTATCGTAGCAATAGAGTTCAAATGCTTCTTAAAACGAGATATTGCATCTCATATCTATGTTTCATGATAAGATATAATATTCATTGCGAAGTGTTATGCATTCCTCGTATGGGATTCAAATGAATGTAAATGCGACACTTCCTTGCAAGGAAATAGCGTTTGCAGTTGTCTACGTATCGTAGCAATAGGTTTCTAATGCTTCTTAAAACGCGATATCGCATCTCATTTCTATGTTTCATGGCAAGATATAATCTGATTTGCGAAGTGTTATGTATTCCTCGTCTACACTTCAAATGAATGTAAATGCGACACTTCCTTGCAAGGAAATAGCGTTTGCAGATGTTTACCTATCGTAGCAATAGAGTTCTAATGGTTCTTAAAACGCGATATCGCATCTCATTTCTATGTTTCATGGCAAGATATAATATGATTTGCGAAGTGTTATGTATTCCTCGACTACACTTCAAATGAATGTAAATGCGACACTTCCTTGCTAGGAAATAGCGTCTGCAGATGTCTAGGTATCGTAGCGATAGTGTTCTAATGCTACTTAAAACGCGATATCGCATCTCACTTCAATGTTTCATGGTAAGATATATTATGATTTGCGAAGTGTTATGTATTCCTCGTCTACACTTCAAATGAATGTGAATACGACACTTCCTCGCGTAGGAAATAGCGTTTGCAGATGTCTACGTATCGTAGCAATAGCTTTCTAATGCTTCTTAAAACGCGATATCGCATCTCATTTCTATGTTTCATGGTAAGATATAATATGATTTGCGAAGTGTTATGTATTCCTCGTCGACACTTCAAATGAATGTGAATGCGACACTTCCTCGCTAGGAAATAGCGTTTGCAGATGTATACGTATCGCAGCATTAGATTTCTAATGCTTCTTAAAACGCGATATCGCATCTCATTTCTCTGTTTCATGGTAAGATATAATATGATTTGCGAAGTGTCATGTATTCCTCGTCCACACTTCAAATGAATGTAAATGCGACACTTCCTCGCTAGGAAATGGCGTTTGCAGATGTCTACGTATCGTAGCAATAGATTTCTAATGCTTCTTAAAACGCGATATCGCATCTCATTTCTATGTTTCATGGCAAGATATAATCTGATTTGCGAAGTGTTATGTATTCCTCGTCTACACTTCAAATGAATGTAAATGCGGCACTTCCTTGCAAGGAAATAGCGTTTGCATATGTCTACGTATCGAAGCAATAGGGTTCAAATGCTTCTTAGAACGAGATATTGCATCTCATATCAATGTTTCATGATAAGATATAATATTCATTGGGAAGTGTTATGCATTCCTCGTCTACGATTCAAATGAAAGTAAATGCGACACTCCCTTGCAAGGAAATAACGATTGCAGATGTCTACGTATCGTAGCAATAGAGTTCATATGATTCTTAAAACGCGATATCGCATCTCATTTCTATGTTTCATGGTAAGATATATTATGATTTGCGAAGTGTTATGTATTCCTCGTCTACACTTCAAATGAATGTGAATGCGACACTTCCTTGCAAGGAAATAGCGTCTGCAGATGTCTAGGTATCGTAGCAATAGAGTTCTAATGCTTCTTAAAACGCGATATCGCATCTCATTTCTATCTTTCATGGTAAGATATAATATGATTTGCGAGTGTTATGTATTCCTCGTCTACACTTCAAATGAATGGGAATGCGACACTTCCTCGCTAGGAAATGGCGTTTGCAGATGTCTACGTATCGTAGCAATAGATTTCTAATGCTTCTTAAAACGCGATATCGCATCTCATTTCTATGTTTCATGGTAAGATATAATATGATTTGCGAAGTGTCATGTATTCCTCGTCTACACTTCAAATGAATGTAAATGCAACACTTCCTTGCAAGGAAATAGCGTTTGCAGATGTTTACCTATCGTAGCAATAGAGTTCTAATGCTTCTTAAAACGCGATATCGCATCTCATTTCTATGTTTCATGGTAAGATATAATATGATTTGCGAAGTGTTATGTATTCCTCGTCTACACTTCAAATGAATGTAAATGCGACACTTCCTTGCAAGGAAACAGCGTTCGCAGATGTCTAGGTATCGTAGCAATAGGGTTCATATGATTCTTAGAACGCGATATCGCATCTCATTTCTATGTTTCATGGTAAGATATAACATGATTTGCGAAGTGTTATGTATTCCTCGTCTACACTTCAAATGAATGTGAATGCGATACTTCCTCGCTAGGAAATAGCGTTTGCAGATGTATACGTATCGTAGCAATAGAATTCTAATGCTTCTTAAAACGCGATATCGCATCTCATTTCTCTGTTTCATGGTAAGATATAATATGATTTGCGAAGTGTCATGTATTCCTCGTCTACACTTCAAATGAATGTGAATGCGATACTTCCTCGCTAGGAAATAGCGTTTGCAGATGTCTACGTATCGTAGCAATAGCTTTCTAATGCTTCTTAAAACGCGATATCGCATCTCATTTCTATGTTTCATGGTAAGATATAATATGATTTGCGAAGTGTTATGTATTCCTCGTCTACACTTCAAATGAATGTGAATGTGACACTTCCACGCTAGGAAATAGCGTTTGCAGATGTGTACGTATCGTAGCAATAGCTCTCTAATGCTTCTTAAAACGCGATATCGCATCTCATGTCTATGTTTCATGGTAAGATATAATATGATTTGCGAAGTGTTATGTATTCCTCCTCTACACTTCTAATGAATGTAAATGCGACACCTCCTTGCAAGGAAATAGCGTTTGCAGTTGTCTACCTATCGTAGCAATAGTGTTGTAATGCTTCTTAAAACGAGATATCGCATCTCATTTCTATGTTTCATGGTAAGATATAATATGATTTGCGAAGTGTTATGTATTCCTCGTCTACACTTCAAATGAATGTAAATGCGACACTTCCATGCAAGGAAATAGCGTTTGCTGATGTCTACGTATCGTAGCAATAGAGTTCAAATGCTTCTTAAAACGAGATATTGCATCTCATATCTATGTTTCATGATAAGATATAATATTCATTGCGAAGTGTTATGCATTCCTCGTATGGGATTCAAATGAATGTAAATGCGACACTTCCTTGCAAGGAAATAGCGTTTGCAGTTGTCTACGTATCGTAGCAATAGGTTTCTAATGCTTCTTAAAACGCGATATCGCATCTCATTTCTATGTTTCATGGCAAGATATAATCTGATTTGCGAAGTGTTATGTATTCCTCGTCTACACTTCAAATGAATGTAAATGCGACACTTCCTTGCAAGGAAATAGCGGTTGCAGATGTTTACCTATCGTAGCAATAGAGTTATAATGGTTCTTAAAACGCGATATCGCAACTCATTTCTATGTTTCATGGCAAGATATAATATGATTTGCGAAGTGTTATGTATTCCTCGTCTACACTTCAAATGAATGTGAATGCGAAACTTCCTCGCTAGGAAATAGCGTGTGCAGATGTCTACGTATCGTAGCAATAGCTTTCTAATGCTTCTTAAAACGCGATATCGCATCTCATTTCTATGTTTCATGGTAAGATATAATATGATTTGCGAAGTGTTATGTATTCCTCGTCTACACTTCAAATGAATGTGAATGCGACACTTCCACGCTAGGAAATAGCGTTTGCAGATGTATACGTATCGTAGCAATAGAATTCTAATGCTTCTTAAAACGCGATATCGCATCTCATTTCTCTGTTTCATGGTAAGATATAATATGATTTGCGAAGTGTCATGTATTCCTCGTCTACACTTCAAATGAATGTGAATGCGATACTTCCTCGCTAGGAAATAGCGTTTGCAGATGTCTACGTATCGTAGCAATAGCTTTCTAATGCTTCTTAAAACGCGATATCGCATCTCATTTCTATGTTTCATGGTAAGATATAATATGATTTGCGAATTGTTATGTATTCCTCGTCTACACTTCAAATGAATGTGAATGTGACACTTCCACGCTAGGAAATAGCGTTTGCAGATGTGTACGTATCGTAGCAATAGCTTTCTAATGCTTCTTAAAACGCGATATCGCATCTCATTTCTATGTTTCATGGTAAGATATAATATGATTTGCGAAGTGTTATGTATTCCTCCTCTACACTTCAAATGAATGTGAATGCGATACTTCCTCGCTAGGAAATAGCGTTTGCAGATGTCTACGTATCGTAGCAATAGCTTTCTAATGCTTCTTAAAACGCGATATCGCATCTCATTTCTATGTTTCATGGTAAGATATAATATGATTTGCGAAGTGTTATGTATTCCTCGTCTATACTTCAAATGAATGTGAATGTGACACTTCCACGCTAGGAAATAGCGTTTGCAGATGTGTACGTATCGTAGCAATAGCTTTCTAATGCTTCTTAAAACGCGATATCGCATCTCATTTCTATGTTTCATGGTAAGATATAATATGATTTGCGAAGTGTTATGTATTCCTCCTCTACACTTCTAATGAATGTAAATGCGACACCTCCTTGCAAGGAAATAGCGTTTGCAGTTGTCTACCTATCGTAGCAATAGTGTTGTAATGCTTCTTAAAACGAGATATCGCATCTCATTTCTATGTTTCATGGTAAGATATAATATGATTTGCGAAGTGTTATGTATTCCTCGTCTACACTTCAAATGAATGTAAATGCGACACTTCCATGCAAGGAAATAGCGTTTGCTGATGTCTACGTATCGTAGCAATAGAGTTCAAATGCTTCTTAAAACGAGATATTGCATCTCATATCTATGTTTCATGATAAGATATAATATTCATTGCGAAGTGTTATGCATTCCTCGTATGGGATTCAAATGAATGTAAATGCGACACTTCCTTGCAAGGAAATAGCGTTTGCAGTTGTCTACGTATCGTAGCAATAGGTTTCTAATGCTTCTTAAAACGCGATATCGCATCTCATTTCTATGTTTCATGGGAAGATATAATCTGATTTGCGAAGTGTTATGTATTCCTCGTCTACACTTCAAATGAATGTAAATGCGACACTTCCTTGCAAGGAAATAGCGTTTGCAGATGTTTACCTATCGTAGCAATAGAGTTCTAATGGTTCTTAAAACGCGATATCGCATCTCATTTCTATGTTTCATGGCAAGATATAATATGATTTGCGAAGTGTTATGTATTCCTCGTCTACACTTCAAATGAATGTGAATACGACACTTCCTCGCGTAGGAAATAGCGTTTGCAGATGTCTACGTATCGTAGCAATAGCTTTCTAATGCTTCTTAAAACGCGATATCGCATCTCATTTCTATGTTTCATGGTAAGATATAATATGCTTTGCGAAGTGTTATGTATTCCTCGTCTACGATTCAAATGAAAGTAAATGCGACACTTCCTTGCAAGGAAATAACGATTGCAGATGTCTACGTATCGTAGCAATAGAGTTCATATGATTCTTAAAACGCGATATCGCATCTCATTTCTATGTTTCATGGTAAGATATATTATGATTTGCGAAGTGTTATGTATTCCTCGTCTACACTTCAAATGAATGTGAATGCGACACTTCCTTGCTAGGAAATAGCGTCTGCAGATGTCTAGGTATCGTAGCAATAGAGTTCTAATGCTTCTTAAAACGCGATATCGCATCTCATTTCCCTGTTTCATGGTAAGATATAATATGATTTGCGAAGTGTCATGTATTCCTCGTCCACACTTCAAATGAATGTAAATGCGACACTTCCTTGCTAGGAAATAGCGTCTGCAGATGTCTAGGTATCGTAGCGATAGTGTTCTAATGCTTCTTAAAACGCGATTTCGCATCTCATTTCTATGTTTCATGGTAAGATATATTATGATTTGCGAAGTGTTATGTATTCCTCGTCTACACTCCAAGTGAATGTGAATACGACACTTCCTCGCTAGGAAATAGCGTTTGCAGATGTCTACGTATCGTAGCAATAGATTTCTAATGCTTCTTAAAACGCGATATCGCATCTCATTTCTATGTTTCATGGCAAGATATAATATGATTTGCGAAGTGTTATGTATTTCTCGTCTACACTTCAAATGAATGTAAATGCGACACTTCCCTGCTAGGAAATAGCGTCTGCAGATGTCTAGGTATCGTAGCGATAGTGTTCTAATGCTTCTTAAAACGCGATATCGCATCTCATTTCTATGTTTCATGGTAAGATGTAATATGATTTGCGAAGTGTTATGTATTCCTCCTCTACACTTCAAATGAATGTAAATGCTACACTTCCTTGCTAGGAAATAGCGTCTGCAGATGTCTAGGTATCGTAGCAAAAGAGTTCTAATGCTTCTTAAAACGCGATATCGCATCTCATTTCTTTGTTTCATGGTAAGATATAATATGATTTGCAAAGAGTCATGTATTCCTCTTCTACACTTCAAATGAATGTAAATGCGACAGTTCCTTGCAAGGAAATAGCGTTTGCAGATGTTTACCTATCGTAGCAATAGATTTCTAATGCTTCTTAAAACGAGATATCGCATCTCATTTCTATGTTTCATGGTAAGATATAATATGATTTGCGAAGTGTTATGTATTCCTCGTCTACACTTCAAATGAATGTAAGTGCGACACTTCCTCGCTAGGAAATAGCGTTTGCAGATGTCTACGTATCGTAGCAATAGCTTTCTAATGCTTCTTAAGACGCGATATCGCATCTCATTTCTATGTTTCATTGTAAGATGTAATATGATTTGCGAAGTGTCATGTATTCCTCGTCTACACTTCAAATGAATGTGAATGCGATACTTCGTCGCTAGGAAGTAGCGTTTGCAGATGTCTACGTATCGTAGCATTAGCTTTCTAATGCTTCTTAAAACGCGATATCGCATCTCATATCTATGTTTCATGGTAAGATATAATATGATTTGCGAAGTGTTATGTTTTCCTCGTCTACACTTCAAATGAATGTGAATGCGACACTTCCTCGCTAGGAAGTAGCGCTTGCAGATGTCTACGTATCGTAGCAATAGATTTCTAATGCTTCTTAAAACGCGATATCGCATCTCATTTCTATGTTTCATGGTAAGATGTAATATGATTTGCGAAGTGTTATGTATTCCTCCTCTACACTTCAAATGAATGTGAATGCGACACTTCCTTGCAAGGAAATAGCGTTTGCAGATGTTTACCTATCGTAGCAATAGTGTTCTAATGCTTCTTCAAACGCGATATCGCATCTCATTTCTATGTTTCATGGTAAGATGTAATATGATTTGCGAAGTGTTATGTATTCCTCGTCTACACTTCAAATGAATGTGAATGCGACACTTCCTTGCAAGGAAATAGCGTTTGCAGATGTTTACCTATCGTAGCAATAGTGTTCTAATGCTTCTTCAAACGCGATATCGCATCTCATTTCTATGTTTCATGGTAAGATGTAATATGATTTGCGAAGTGTTATGTATTCCTCCTCTACACTTCAAATGAATGTAAATGCTACACTTCCTTGCTAGGAAATAGCGTCTGCAGATGTCTAGGTATCGTAGCAAAAGAGTTCTAATGCTTCTTAAAACGCGATATCGCATCTCATTTCTTTGTTTCATGGTAAGATATAATATGATTTGCAAAGAGTCATGTATTCCTCTTCTACACTTCAAATGAATGTAAATGCGACAGTTCCTTGCAAGGAAATAGCGTTTGCAGATGTTTACCTATCGTAGCAATAGATTTCTAATGCTTCTTAAAACGAGATATCGCATCTCATTTCTATGTTTCATGGTAAGATATAATATGATTTGCGAAGTGTTATGTATTCCTCGTCTACACTTCAAATGAATGTAAGTGCGACACTTCCTCGCTAGGAAATAGCGTTTGCAGATGTCTACGTATCGTAGCAATAGCTTTCTAATGCTTCTTAAGACGCGATATCGCATCTCATTTCTATGTTTCATTGTAAGATGTAATATGATTTGCGAAGTGTCATGTATTCCTCGTCTACACTTCAAATGAATGTGAATGCGATACTTCCTCGCTAGGAAATAGCGTTTGCAGATGTCTACTTATCGTAGCAACAGCTTTCTAATGCTTCTTAAAACGCGATATCGCATCTCATTCCTATGTTTCATGGTAAGATATAATATGATTTGCGAAGAGTCATGTATTCCTCTTCTACACTTCAAATGAATGTAAATGCGACAGTTCCTTGCAAGGAAATAGCGTTTGCAGATGTTTACCTATCGTAGCAATAGATTTCTAATGCTTCTTAAAACGAGATATCGCATCTCATTTCTATGTTTCATGGTAAGATATAATATGATTTGCGAAGTGTTATGTATTCCTCGTCTACACTTCAAATGAATGTAAATGCGACACTTCCTTGCAAGGAAATGGCGTTTGCAGATGTCTACGTATCGTAGCAATAGATTTCTAATGCTTCTTAAAACGCGATATCGCATCTCATTTCTATGTTTCATGGCAAGATATAATCTGATTTGCGAAGTGTTATGTATTCCTCGTCTACACTTCTAATGAATGTGAATGCGACACTTCCTTGCAAGGAAATAGCGTTTGCAGATGTTTACCTATCGTAGCAATAGTGTTCTAATGCTTCTTAAGACGCGATATCGCATCTCATTTCTATGTTTCATTGTAAGATGTAATATGATTTGCGAAGAGTCATGTATTCCTCGTCTACACTTCAAATGAATGTGAATGCGATACTTCCCCGTTAGGAAATAGCGTTTGCAGATGTCTACTTATCGTAGCAATAGCTTTCTAATGCTTCTTAAAACGCGATATCGCATCTCATTCCTATGTTTCATGGTAAGATATAATATGATTTGCGAAGTGTCATGTATTCCTCTTCTACACTTCAAATGAATGTAAATGCGACAGTTCCTTGCAAGGAAATAGCGTTTGCAGATGTTTACCTATCGTAGCAATAGATTTCTAATGCTTCTTAAAACGAGATATCGCATCTCATTTCTATGTTTCATGGTAAGATATAATATGATTTGCGAAGTGTTATGTATTCCTCGTCTACACTTCAAATGAATGTAAATGCGACACTTCCTTGCAAGGAAATGGCGTTTGCAGATGTCTACGTATCGTAGCAATAGATTTCTAATGCTTCTTAAAACGCGATATCGCATCTCATTTCTATGTTTCATGGCAAGATATAATCTGATTTGCGAAGTGTCATGTATTCCTCGTCTACACTTCAAATGAATGTGAATGCGACACTTCCTCGCTAGGATATAGCGTTTGCAGATGTGTACGTATCGTAGCAATAGAGTTCATATGATTCTTAAAACGCGATATCGCATCTCATTTCTATGTTTCATGGTAAGATATAATATGATTTGCGAAGTGTCATGTATTCCTCGCCTACACTTCAAATGAATGTAAATGCAACACTTCCTTGCAAGGAAATAGCGTTTGCAGATGTTTACCTATCGTAGCAATAGCTTTCTAATGCTTCTTAAAACGCGATATCGCATCTCATTCCTATGTTTCATGGTAAGATATAATATGATTTGCGAAGTGTCATGTATTCCTCTTCTACACTTCAAATGAATGTAAATGCGACAGTTCCTTGCAAGGAAATAGCGTTTGCAGATGTTTACCTATCGTAGCAATAGATTTCTAATGCTTCTTAAAACGAGATATCGCATCTCATTTCTATGTTTCATGGTAAGATATAATATGATTTGCGAAGTGTTATGTATTCCTCGTCTACACTTCAAATGAATGTAAGTGCGACACTTCCTCGCTAGGAAATAGCGTTTGCAGATGTCTACGTATCGTAGCAATAGCTTTCTAATGCTTCTTAAGACGCGATATCGCATCTCATTTCTATGTTTCATTGTAAGATGTAATATGATTTGCGAAGTGTCATGTATTCCTCGTCTACACTTCAAATGAATGTGAATGCGATACTTCCTCGCTAGGAAATAGCGTTTGCAGATGTCTACTTATCGTAGCAACAGCTTTCTAATGCTTCTTAAAACGCGATATCGCATCTCATTCCTATGTTTCATGGTAAGATATAATATGATTTGCGAAGAGTCATGTATTCCTCTTCTACACTTCAAATGAATGTAAATGCGACAGTTCCTTGCAAGGAAATAGCGTTTGCAGATGTTTACCTATCGTAGCAATAGATTTCTAATGCTTCTTAAAACGAGATATCGCATCTCATTTCTATGTTTCATGGTAAGATATAATATGATTTGCGAAGTGTTATGTATTCCTCGTCTACACTTCAAATGAATGTAAATGCGACACTTCCTTGCAAGGAAATGGCGTTTGCAGATGTCTACGTATCGTAGCAATAGATTTCTAATGCTTCTTAAAACGCGATATCGCATCTCATTTCTATGTTTCATGGCAAGATATAATCTGATTTGCGAAGTGTTATGTATTCCTCGTCTACACTTCTAATGAATGTGAATGCGACACTTCCTTGCAAGGAAATAGCGTTTGCAGATGTTTACCTATCGTAGCAATAGTGTTCTAATGCTTCTTAAGACGCGATATCGCATCTCATTTCTATGTTTCATTGTAAGATGTAATATGATTTGCGAAGAGTCATGTATTCCTCGTCTACACTTCAAATGAATGTGAATGCGATACTTCCCCGTTAGGAAATAGCGTTTGCAGATGTCTACTTATCGTAGCAATAGCTTTCTAATGCTTCTTAAAACGCGATATCGCATCTCATTCCTATGTTTCATGGTAAGATATAATATGATTTGCGAAGTGTCATGTATTCCTCTTCTACACTTCAAATGAATGTAAATGCGACAGTTCCTTGCAAGGAAATAGCGTTTGCAGATGTTTACCTATCGTAGCAATAGATTTCTAATGCTTCTTAAAACGAGATATCGCATCTCATTTCTATGTTTCATGGTAAGATATAATATGATTTGCGAAGTGTTATGTATTCCTCGTCTACACTTCAAATGAATGTAAATGCGACACTTCCTTGCAAGGAAATGGCGTTTGCAGATGTCTACGTATCGTAGCAATAGATTTCTAATGCTTCTTAAAACGCGATATCGCATCTCATTTCTATGTTTCATGGCAAGATATAATCTGATTTGCGAAGTGTCATGTATTCCTCGTCTACACTTCAAATGAATGTGAATGCGACACTTCCTCGCTAGGATATAGCGTTTGCAGATGTGTACGTATCGTAGCAATAGAGTTCATATGATTCTTAAAACGCGATATCGCATCTCATTTCTATGTTTCATGGTAAGATATAATATGATTTGCGAAGTGTCATGTATTCCTCGCCTACACTTCAAATGAATGTAAATGCAACACTTCCTTGCAAGGAAATAGCGTTTGCAGATGTTTACCTATCGTAGCAATAGCTTTCTAATGCTTCTTAAAACGCGATATCGCATCTCATTCCTATGTTTCATGGTAAGATATAATATGATTTGCGAAGTGTCATGTATTCCTCTTCTACACTTCAAATGAATGTAAATGCGACAGTTCCTTGCAAGGAAATAGCGTTTGCAGATGTTTACCTATCGTAGCAATAGATTTCTAATGCTTCTTAAAACGAGATATCGCATCTCATTTCTATGTTTCATGGTAAGATATAATATGATTTGCGAAGTGTTATGTATTCCTCGTCTACACTTCAAATGAATGTAAATGCGACACTTCCTTGCAAGGAAATGGCGTTTGCAGATGTCTACGTATCGTAGCAATAGATTTCTAATGCTTCTTAAAACGCGATATCGCATCTCATTTCTATGTTTCATGGCAAGATATAATCTGATTTGCGAAGTGTCATGTATTCCTCGTCTACACTTCAAATGAATGTGAATGCGACACTTCCTCGCTAGGATATAGCGTTTGCAGATGTGTACGTATCGTAGCAATAGAGTTCATATGATTCTTAAAACGCGATATCGCATCTCATTTCTATGTTTCATGGTAAGATATAATATGATTTGCGAAGTGTCATGTATTCCTCGCCTACACTTCAAATGAATGTAAATGCAACACTTCCTTGCAAGGAAATAGCGTTTGCAGATGTTTACCTATCGTAGCAATAGAGTTCTAATGCTTCTTAAAACGCGATATCGCATCTCATTTCTATGTTTCATGGTAAGATATAATATGATTTGCGAAGTGTTATGTATTCCTCGTCTACACTTCAAATGAATGTAAATGCGACACTTCCTTGCAAGGAAACAGCGTTTGCAGATGTCTAGGTATCGTAGCAATAGGGTTCATATGATTCTTAGAACGCGATATCGCATCTCATTTCTATGATTCATGGTAAGATATAACATGATTTGCGAAGTGTTATGTGTTCCTCGTCTACACTTCAAATGAATGTGAATGCGACACTTCCTCGCTAGAGAAGTAGCGTTTGCAGATGTCTACGTATCGTAGCAATGGATTTCTAATGCTTCTTAAAACGCGATATCGCATCTCATTTCTATGTTTCATGGTAAGATATAACATGATTTGCGAAGTGTTATGTATTCCTCGTCTACACTTCAAATGAATGTGAATGCGATACTTCCTCGCTAGGAAATAGCGTTTGCAGATGTCTACGTATCGTAGCAATAGCTTTCTAATGCTTCTTTAAACGCGATATTGCCTCTCATTGCTATGTTTCATGGTAAGATATAATATGATTGGCGAAGTGTTATGTATTCCTCGTCTACACTTCAAATGAATGTGAATGCGACACTTCCTCGCTAGGAAATAGCGTTTACAGATGTCTACGTATCGTAGCAATAGAGTTCTAATGCTTCTTAAAACGCGATATCGCATCTCATTTCTATGTATCATGGTAAGATATAATATGAATTGCGAAGTGTTATGTATTCCTCGTCTACACTTCAAATGAATGTAAATGCGACACTTCCTTGCAAGGAAATAGCGTTTGCAGATGTCTACGTATCGTAGCAATAGAGTTCAAATGCTTCTTAAAACGAGATATTGCATCTCATATCTATGTTTCATGATAAGATATAATATTCATTGCGAAGTGTTATGCATTCCGCGTCTACAATTCAAATGAATGTAAATGCGACACTTCCTTGCAAGGAAATAGCGTTTGCAGATGTCTACGTATCGTAGCAATAGAGTTCTTATGATTCTTAAAACGCGATATCGCATCTCATTTATATGTTTCATGGTAAGATATAACATGATTTGCGAAGTGTTATGTGTTCCTCGTCTACACTTCAAATGAATGTGAATGCGACACTTCCTCGCTAGAGAAGTAGCGTTTGCAGATGTCTAGGTATCGTAGCGATAGTGTTCTAATGCTTCTTAAAACGCGATATCGCATCTCATTTCTATGTTTCATCGTAAGATATATTATGATTTGCGAAGTGTCATGTATTCCTCTTCTACACTTCAAATGAATGTAAATGCGACACTTCCTTGCAAGGAAATAGCGTTTGCAGATGTTTACCTATCGTAGCAATAGAGTTCTAATGCTTCTTAAAACGCGACATCGCATCTCATTTCTATGTTTCATGGTAAGATATAATATGATTTGCGAAGTGTTATGTACTCCTCGTCTACACTTCAAATGAATGTAAATGCGACACTTCCTTGCAAGGAAATAGCGTTTGCAAATGTCTACCTATCGTAGCAATAGTGCTCTAATGCTTCTTAAAACGAGATATCGCATCTCATTTCTCTGTTTCTTGGTAAGATATAATATAATTTGCGAAGTGTCATGTATTCCTCTTCTACACTTCAAATGAATGTAAATGCGACACTTCCTTGCAAGGAAATAGCGTTTGCATATGTCTACGTATCGAAGCAATAGGGTTCAAATGCTTCTTAAAACGAGATATTGCATCTCATATCTATGTTTCATGATAAGATATAATATTCATTGGGAAGTGATATGCACTCCTCGTCTACGATTCAAATGAAAGTAAATGCGACACTTCCTTGCAAGGAAATAACGATTGCAGATATCTACGTATCGTAGCAATAGAGTTCATATGATTCTTAAAACGCGATATCGCATCTCATTTCTACCTTTCATGGTAAGATGTAATATGATTTGCGAAGTGTTATGTATTCCTCGTCTACACTTCAAATGAATGTGAATGCGACACTTCCTCGCTAGGAAATAGCGTTTGCAGATGTCTATGTATCGTTGCAATAGATTTCTAATGCTTCTTAAAACGCGATATCGCATCTCATTTCTCTGTTTCATGGTAAGATATAATATGATTTGCGATGTGTCATGTATTCCTCTTCTACACTTCAAATGAATGTAAATGCGACACTTCCTTGCAAGGAAATAGCGTTTGCAGATGTTTACCTATCGTAGCAATAGAGTTCTAATGCTTCTTAAAACGCGATATCGCATCTCATTTCTCTGTTTCATGGTAAGATATAATATGATTTGCGATGTGTCATGTATTCCTCTTCTACACTTCAAATGAATGTAAATGCGACACTTCCTTGCAAGGAAATAGCGTTTGCAGATGTTTACCTATCGTAGCAATAGAGTTCTAATGCTTCTTAAAACGCGATATCGCATCTCATTTCTATGTTTCATGGTAAGATATAATATGATTTGCGAAATGTTATGTATTCCTCGTCTACACTTCAAACGAATGTGAATGCGACACTTCCTCATTAGGAAATAGCGTTTGCAGATGTCTACGTACCGTAGCAATAGATTTCTAATGCTTCTTAAAACGCGATATCGCATCTCATTTCTATGTTTCATGGTAAGATATAACATGATTTGCGAAGTGTTATGTATTCCTCGTCTACACATCAAATGAATGTGAATGCGATACTTCGTCGCTAGGAAATAGCGTTTGCAGATGTCTACGTATCGTAGCAATAGCTTTCAGATGCATCTTAAAACGCGATATCGCATCTCATTTCTATGTTTCATGGTAAGATATAATATTTGCGAAGTGTTATGTATTCCTCCTCTACACATCTAATGAATGTAAATGCTACACCTCCTTGCAAGGAAATAGCGTTTGCAGTTGTCTACCTATCGTAGCAATAGTGTTGTAATGCTTCTTAAAACGAGATATCGCATCTCATTTCTATGTCTCATGGTAAGATATAATATGATTTGCGAAGTGTTATGTATTCCTCCTCTACACTTCAAATGAATGTAAATGCGACACTTCCTTGCAAGGAAATAGCGTTTGCAGTTGTCTAACTATCGTAGCAATAGTTTTCTAATGCTTCTTAAAACGAGATATCGCAATCTCATTTCTATGTTTCATGGTAAGATATAATATGATTTACGAAGTGTCATGTATTCCTCGTCTACACTTCAAATGAATGTAAATGCGACACTTCCTTGCTAGGAAGTAGCGTCTGCAGAAGTCTAGGTATCGTAGCAATAGAGTTCTAATGCTTCTTAAAACGCGATTTCGCATCACATTTCTATGTTTCATGGTAAGATATAATATGATTTGCGAAGTGTCATGTATTCCTTTTCTACACTTCAAATGAATGTAAATGCGACACTTCCTTGCAAGGAAATAGCGTTTGCATATGTCTACGTATCGAAGCAATAGAGTTCAAATGCTTCTTAAAACGAGATATTGCATCTCATATCTATGTTTCATGATAAGATATAATATTCATTGGGAAGTGTTATGCATTCCTCGTCTACGATTCAAATGAAAGTAAATGCGACGCTTCCTTGCAAGGAAATAACGATTGCAGATGTCTACGTATCGTAGCAATAGATTTCTAATGCTTCTTAAAACGCGATATCGCATCTCATTTCTATGTTTCATGGTAATGTATAATATGATTTGCGAAGTGTCATGTATTCCTCGTCTACACTTCAAATGAATGTAAATGCAACACTTCCTTGCAAGGAAATAGCGTTTGCAGATGTTTACCTATCGTAGCAATAGAGTTCTAATGCTTCTTAAAACGTGATATCGCATCTCATTTCTATGTTTCATGGTAAGATATAATATGATTTGCGAAGTGTTATGTATTCCTCGTCTACACTTCAAATGAATGTAAATGCGACACTTCCTTGCAAGGAAACAGCGTTTGCAGATGTCTAGGTATCGTAGCAATAGAATTCGTATGATTCTTAGAACGCGATATCGCATCTCATTTCTATGTTTCATGGTAAGATATAACATGATTTGCGAAGTGTTATGTATTCCTCGTCTACACTTCAAATGAATGTGAATGCGATACTTCCTCGCTAGGAAAGAGCGTTTGCAGATATCTACGTATCGTAGCATTAGCTTTCTAATGCTTCTTAAAACGCGATATCGCATCTCATTTCTATGTTTCATGGTAAGATATAACATAATTTGCGAAGTGTTATGTATTCCTCGTCTACACTTCAAATGAATGTAAATGCGACACTTCTTTGCTAGGAAATAGCGTCTGCAGATGTCTAGGTATCGTAGCGATAGTGTTCTAATGCTTCTTAAAAGGCGATATCGCATCTCATTTCTATGTTTCATGGTAAGATATATTATGATTTGCGAAGTGTTATGTATTCCTCGTCTACACTTCAAATGAATGTGAATGCGACACTTCGTCGCTAGGAAATAGCGTTTGCAGATGTCTACGTACCGTAGCAATAGATTTCTAATGCTTCTTAAAACGCGATATCGCATCTCATTTCTATGTTTCATGGTAAGATATAATATGATTTGCGAAGTGTTATGTATTCCTCGTCTACACTTCAAATGAATGTGAATGCGACACTTCGTCGCTAGGAAGTAGCGTTTGCAGATGTCTACGTATCGTAGCAATAGATTTCTAATGCTTCTTAAAACGCGATATCGCATCTCATTTCTATGTTTCATGGTAAGATATAACATGATTTGCGAAGTGTTATGTATTCCTCGTCTACACTTCAAATGAATGTGAATGCGAAACTCACATGCTAGGAAATAGCGTTTGCAGATGTCTACGTATCGTAGCAATAGAGTTCTAATGCTTCTTAAAACGCGATATCGCATCTCACTTCTATGTTTCATGATAAGATATAATATTCATTGCGAAGTGTCATGTATACCTCGTATTCACTTCAAAAGAATGTAAATGCGACACTCGCATGCTAGGAAACATTGTTTGCAGATGTCCACGTATCACAGCAATAGAGTACTAATGCCTCTTAAAACGAGATGTCGTATTTCATTTCTATGTTTCGTAATAAGATATAATATTCATTGTGTAATGTTATGTATACCTCGTATTCACTTCAATGGAATGTAATTGCGACATTTCCTTGCTAGGAAATATTGTTTGCAGATGTCTACGTATATTAGCAATAGAGTACTTATGCTTCTTAAAACGAGATGTCGTATTTCATTTCTATGTTTCTTAATAAGATATAACATTCATTGTGTAATGTTATGTATACCTCGTATTCACTTCAATGGAATGTAAGTGCGACATTTCCTTGCTAGGAAATATAGTTTGCAGATGTCTACGTAGATTAGCAATAGAGTTCTAATGCTTCTCAGAACGCGATATAGCACCTCATTTCTATGTTTCATGATAAGATATAATATTCATTGCGAAGTGTCATGTATATCTCGTATTCACTTCAAAAGAATGTAAATGCGACACTTCCATGCTAGGAAGTAGCGTTTGCAGATGTTTATATATCGTAGCAATAGAGTTCTAATGCTTCCTAAAACGCGATATCGCATCTCACTTCTATGTGTCATGATAAGATATAATATTCATTGCGAAGTGTCATGTATATCTCGTATTCACTACAAAAGAATGTAAATGCGAAACTTCCATGCTAGGAAATAGCGTTTGCAGATGTCTACGTATCGTAGCAATAGAGCTCTAATGCTTCTTAAAACGCGATATCGCATCTCACTTCTATGTTTCATGATAAGATATAATATTCATTGCGAAGTGTCATGTATACCTCGTATTCACTTCATAAGAATGTAAATGCGACACTTACATGCTAGGAAATAGCGTTTGCAGATGTCTACGTATCGCAGCAATAGAGTTCTAATGTTTCTTAAAACGAGATGTCGCATTTCATATCTATGTTTCGTGGTAAGATATAATATTCATTGTAGAGTGTTATGTATACCTCGTAATCACTTCAAAAGTATGTAAATGCGACACTTCCATGCTAGGAAATAGCGTTTGCAGATGTCTACGTATCGTAGCGATAGTGTTTTAATGCTACTTAAAACGAGATGTCGCATTTCATTTCTATGTTTCGTGATAAGATACAATATTCATTGTAGAGTGTTATGTATACCTCGTATTCACTTCAAAATAATGTAAATGTGACACTTCCTTGCTAGGAAATAACATTTGCAGATGTCTACGCATCGTAGCAATAGGTTCTAGTGCTACTTAAATCGCGATATCGCATCTCACTTCTGTGTTTCGAGATAAGATATAATATTCATTGCCATGTGTTATGTATACCTCGTATTATCTTCAAAAGAATGTAAATGCGGCACTTCCATGCTAGGAAATAGGGTTTGCAGATGTCTACGTATCGTAGCAATAGAGTTCTAATGCTTCTTAAAACGCGATATCGCATCTCATTTCTATGTTTCATGATAAGATATAATATTCATTGCAAAGTGTCATGTATACCTCGTATTCACTTCAAAAGAATGTAAATGCGACACTTACATGCTAGGAAATAGCGTTTGCAGATGTCTACGTATCGTAGCAATAGAGTACTAATGCTTCTTAAAACGAGATGTCGCATTTCATTCCTATGTTTCGTGATAAGATATAATATTCATTGCAGAGTGTTATGTATACCTCGTATTCACTTCAAAAGAATGTAAATGCGACACTTCCATGCTAGGAAATAGCGTTTGCAGATGTCTACGTATCGTAGCAATAGAGTTCTAATGCTTCTTGAAACGCGATATAGCATCTCACTTCTATGTTTCATGATAAGATATAATATTCATTGCGAAGTGTCATGTATACCTCGTATTCACTTCATAAGAATGTAAATGCGACACTTACATGCTAGGAAATAGCGTTTGCAGATGTCTACGTATCGCAGCAATAGAGTTCTAATGTTTCTTAAAACGAGATGTCGCATTTCATATCTATGTTTCGTGGTAAGATATAATATTCATTGTAGAGTGTTATGTATACCTCGTAATCACTTCAAAAGTATGTAAATGCGCCACTTCCATGCTAGGAAATAGCGTTTGCAGATGTCTACGTATCGTAGCAAGAGAGATCTAATGCTTCTTAGAACGCGATATCGCATCTCACGTCTATGTTTCATGATGAGATATAATATTCATTGCCAAGTGTCATGTATACCTCGTATTCACTTCAAAAGAATGTAAATGCGGCACTTCCATGCTAGGAAAAAGCGTTTGCAGATGTCTACGTATCGTAGCAATAGAGTTCTAATGCTTCCTAAAATGAGAAGTCGTATTTCATTTCTATGTTTCGTAATAAGATATAATATTCATTGTAGAGTGTTGTGTATACCTCGTATTCACTTCAAAAGAATGCAAATGCGTCACTTCCAAGCTAGGAAATAGCGTTTGCAGACGTCTACGTATCGTAGCAATATAGTTCTAATGCTCCTTAAAACGCGATATCGCATCTCACTTCTATGTTTCATGATAAAGTATAATATTCATTGCGAAGTATTATGTATACCGCGTCTATACTCCGAATGAAAGTAAATGCCACACTTCCTTGCTGCGAAATAGCGTTTCGAGATGTCTACGTATCGAAGAAAGAGAGTTCTAATTCTTCTTAAAACGCGACATGGCATCCTATTTCTATGTTTCATGATAGTTTGTAATATTCATTGCGAAGTGTTATGTATACCTCGCCTACACTTCAAAAGAATGTAAATGTCACACATCCTTGCTAGGAAATGCGCTTCCAGGTGTCTAGGTATCGAAGCAGTGGAGTTCTAATGCTTCTTAATACGCGATATCGCATCTCATTTCTATGTTTCATGATAAGATATAATATTCATTGCAAAGTGTCATGTATACCTCGTATTCACTTCAAAAGAATGTAAATGCGACACTGCCATGCTAGGAAATAGCGTTTGCAGATGTCTACGTATCGTAGCAATAGAGTTTTAATGCTACTTACAACGAGATGTCGCATTTCATTTCTATGTTTCGTGATAAGATATAATATTCATTGTGGAGTGTTATGTATACCTCGCATTCACTTCAAAAGAATGTAAATGCGACACTTCCATGCAAGGAAATAGCGTTTGCAGATGTCTACGTATCGTAGCAAGAGAGATCTAATGCTTCTTAAAACGCGATATCGCATCTCACACCTATGTTTCATGATAGGATATAATATTCATTGCGAAGTGATATGTATACCTCGTATTATCTTCAAAAGAATGCAAACGCGACACTTCCTTAATAGGAAATTGCGTTTGCAGATGTCTCCGTATCGAAGCAATAGAGTTCTAATGCCTCTTAAATCGCGATATCGCATCTCAATTCTATGTTTCATGATAAGATATAATATTCATTGCAAAGTGTCATGTATACCTCGTATTCACTTCAAAAGAATGTAAACGCGACACTTCCTTACGAGGAAGTAACGTTTCCATTTGTTTACTTATCGGAGCAATAGAGTTCTATTGCTTCATTCAACACGATGTCGCAAGTCATTTCAATGATTCATGGTAAATTGCAATGTTCTTTGCAATATGTTACATTTGTCTGCATCTAGACCTTAGAAGGATGTGAATCCTATACTTACTTGCAACAGAATATCGTTTCCAGATCTCTACGTGTCCAAGCAAGACATTTCTAATACTTCATGCAGCGCGATGACGCATCTCCTTTCAACGTTTCAATGCAAAGAATATGTAATCATATGTCCATAACATTGTGCTTAACTGTTAGAGGTCTTCAATAGAATGTGAACTATATAATTCCATGCAACGGCATGGCGCTCCGTAGTGTCTGTCTGTTAAAGCAATCGAGCTAAAATTCTCCATGCAATGCGCTGGCGCATCCCATTTCATCGTTTTAAAGTAAGAATGCTGTAATCTCTTATGCATAGCTCTATGCTTATCTGCTTTAAAACTTCATAAGAATGTAAATTCTACAGCTCCATGCAACAGAATTGCCCTTCGTAGTGTCTACATGTCGAGACAATAGAGTACTAATGCATTATACAATGCCATGACTCATCTCATTTCAATGTTTCGAATTAAGTAAGCTGTAATCTTCTATGAAAAGCATTATAATTATCTGCTTCTATTCTACAATAGAATGTGAATTCTATAGATCCAAGCAACAGGAGGGCAGGCCCTCCACCATCCTACTGCCTGCCCTGATGCGAGCAAAGGATTCCCAGGGCCACTCAAACCGCGACCAACAACTATCTTATACTCTAACCGATTCATCGTTATGCGTTTTCCATTAAGCTTGCCGGGATCAGTGATATTGATTCGCTCAATCTAAATTATTATTTTCTTTTTAAGTTTCTCGATTTTTTTAGTTTCTCTCACAATATCGTCTATTTCGTTATACCTTACCCTTACAGTATGGTATATAATCTGTTGTTTGATATTTCTAGGATTTCCTCTTAATAAATGCAATACTTCCACATATTTTCTTTCTCTTTCTCTTTAGTTACATTGTTGTTATTTTATGCTTTTCACCCTCCACATTCCCTCTCTACACCTTCTCGGAACAGGCTTTATACGATTACTGCAGGATGACTCCCCGGTCTCGTTACACCGAGATCGAGTGTTCTCTCTTGCATCCGTTGATTTATATATGTTATATATTGGAGAATATTTCCTTTTATCCTTTGTGTTCTTCCAATGAAATTACATAGACAGAGGTACGAGCTAGTTCTGCACGTCTATTTGAAACAACATTAAATCACCTTGTTAAACAATAATATATTAAATGTGACTTGGACTTTTAAATTTGAATTTATAAACATCTAACAGGTAAATATGTTTTTCTTACTATTCATATCATTATACATTCAGTGATTTATTGTGTGCTGTGATTTGATATATTAACTGCTTGATTATATTTTGCAATGAACTTTGCGTACCAAACATTGTTTTTACTCCTGATGGGAGTGGATAGTTCTTCGTTTTATATTCTTATATCGCATTCATTATAAAAGTATATGATATCCTTCTTATGCAGTCATGTATAATTATGTACTGTGACGGTTTTTCCCGTTTCAATCCTCCAGAAAAGGGTATATAGAACCAATAATAACGGGGTATCCAGAAGTTTAATCCGGGGTTATATCGGGGTACAGAATATCCGCGTGATTCGGCAACGCGAAGTACAGAACAATAAATTTCCTATCCAGCGAGTATTTCGAAGCTGCGAGGCTGGGACTTTTTGGGCGCCAGCTACTCAAAAAGTAGCAAAAACTAGTAAACCACGCAACCCGGGGAAACCCGGTTCAAGATAACCCTCGAAATTTCGGAATACTCTTTCGCTCGACTGCTTCTAGCCGAGTGCGCAAATTAGGGTCGCGGGATACTGAACTCACGGCTTCTTCCTAGATTGCCTCGACGCGGTATTACAAAAGGGTATACGACACGCCGCGAATGACCGTGGATCACCACCCGTTATACAATACAAATTACAATACGCGATATCACAATTGCGGCAGGGAACAAATGGGACGCTTTAGCGTATAAGGACTCACGTTCTCGTTTCCAACAAGTATGGATCTCGTTCAGTCCGTCTACCTCTCTCTCCCTCTCACTCTCTCTCTCTCTCCTCCGAATCGCTCCGTATAATCGCTTGCTCGGTTGCTCGCTAAGTAGTCGCTATGTCGTTCAGAAGAATAAGAGGCTGTCTTCGTGCTGGCTAGCTCATTATATAGGTTTGCTGGGGGTCTTCGGATCCCCTTAGATCCTCCTTAGGGCTCCTTGATGGGGTAGGGCCATACGCTTCGGTATTGTTCGGGGCATCGATCGGTGGATTTCGGCGATCTTCCCTGATCGCCCCCTCTGGTGTGTCTAGAGGGGGTCCTCTGGATTATTTGAACTGCGGCGCGTGTCGCGCGCCGCGCTTTCCACGGCTCACCTGCAATTCCGCTGTGCATCTTGAGTTTACCTCTCCATGGGCTCAAGGAGTAGTAGAGGTCCTTCTCACACCCGAGAACCATCCTGTTTGTCTCCATGGACTATGGCAGCGGTCTTATCGTTGCAGAGCTCTGGATCGTATCCTTCGGGCTTCAGGGTCTCTTCTTGCTCACTTCCCGACTCCTCCACCGTCGAGCCCGTCACGCTACCTCGGCGCACAGCCCTTCCGCGAACCTGCGGTCTTATTATCCGCCGAAGAGGCGTCTTATAGGTCGCTTCTTCCATCAGCTCGCCAGTCTTATCCGTCGAACGGAGAGAGAGAAACGAACGGGAGGGGGGGGGGGAAGGTTCTACCATCGTGTATTTCACGCTCCTCGCAAATACAGCTATCGCAATGGTCCGTGTCGCGCTTCTCGCGTGGGTGGTGATCTGCGAGCTAGTCTAACCGAAGCAGGGGGGGGGGGGGTGAGCGAGCCTTGTGACGTCACCACGTCACAGTACATACAAATTTGCGATTAAGTAGCTATGTGTTCAAATTCAATTCGGAATAATGCACTAAAAAGCATCCCAGATAACAAACGGCAAGATGGTAGCGACACCACGCCGGCACTATATTGCCACTTCCGAGGAGTGTCAACTGATTCGTAGTCATCTGTGACCGGATTCGTTAACTAAAATGCCAGAACGTGTCACCAGCACATTCTAGACAAGCGAATCGCACAGCACCAGCACTATGGTGACACGCGTATCATCGCTCCATTCATGAATCTCCTCAGCAATGACGCAGGATCACATTTGGCAATGGGGAACCTGTACTTTCATACAAATTAGAACCGTTAGATGTCAGTAGATGTTCAGCATATGAGTATTGATAGACATTTTGATGGTCGTTTTCCTATATTTATAGTTATTGAGCGAGTCGTATATATTTCTTTCAATCCATCATAGACTAAAAATATTATTTATCAAAAAAATATTACTTATAAAATAAAAATTCATGCTGTTGCGTCCCTAACTTCGCCTTGTGTAATTTTTGAAATAACATGCTGTCATCGTATTTAATGTAACCCTCAATTGCATGAATTTGCAACAATAAATTGAAGAAAATATATATAAAATAAGTGTGTATATTTTTATGACAAAGTAATTATCGACTTTATGGAAAAAAATCGTCCTATCGAGCTAGTTTATAGAAAATAATAAAATCGAGTCTTATATCTTTGTTTTGTGCCGGTGTATCTATTTTGGAATCAAAATAAATAAATTGCACAGTTTAGTCATTTTTCATATTTGCTTATAATTTTTATGGAAACAGCTTCCCCATTAGTAAATGTCAGCCTACGCCACAACCACGCGTGTAGCTATGGTGAGCTGATAGTGTCATTGTCACGGCCGTGTAGCCCGTGATACGAATGCGCCCCAGTACTAACAGTATGCCATTTCGAAAGCTGAGTAGGAGCACTTTGTTAGCACAGTTCTGTCACGGAATTCGTTCCATCCGTTGTCATTGGCGTGCCAATCACTGGCTGCTTGGGATATTGTAGTGCATGAGGCAGACTTGTTCCTTATCATCGTCAAGGAGATGGATTTTCACTCCCCCCTTTTTGAATTTTTTAAATTATTGTTTGGAATTTTTGCCGCTTCTGTATCTCTATGACCGCATTGTGGATTCAACTTATGTACGATCTTTTTGGTCTTCATCTTTTATTACATGTAATATTATATATGTGATGCACGTTTGTTATGTAATGCCTCCGATTTGTAAGCCTCAGATACTTTTATTCTTTGGTAAAGCAACTTATTCGATTAATATATATTTATTAGACATAGATATAAACAATTAGAAAAATGTTATTGAAACGCTATTAAATATGTTGTTGCAATTATATATTTAAGGTCTGAAGATGTAGATGCAATTAATGTCCGATATTTTACGTGATCCAATCGACGTATCAAGTGAGGATATGAAATTTAAAAATCTTTTACTATTCTTCGACCCCTTTACATGTTACATGAATGATAAGTTCTGCAAGACAAGAAGCCTCAATTAGTGAAATATCTAGGAACATAAATAATTTGTAAGTAACACATCTTTTCTCTTCGAAATATTTGCCTTTGCATAGAATAGAACGTATAGATATAATTGCCTGCTTTTTACCCATTTCGGTCCAATTCTATTATAGCCTTTGAGCAGAAGTAATATTGATTATACTTGATTTTTGCAATAGTTCTTTAATTAACAGATTTTATTAACCTAGAATCATCATTTGACGGATGTATCAATCTACTTTGTAGCTCCATCAGTTTCTTTTTCTGCTCGCTACTTTCCATTTTCAGTTCCGTATACTTATCCTTTATCACCATCATATATGTTGCGTAAAATTACAATAACTTTTTGTCCTCAAATTTTGCGGATATTTCAATTAAATTTCCTTTGATTAAATAAACGGAAATTAAAAAACAGTGGCACGTACCATTTCTTGGAAACGTTGTATCGTAATTTGCATCTGACTGTTTTGAAAGGCACGCACTTTACTTAACGTTTGAAATGATTCGGTTAGCGAAGTAAAGTAATATTCTACTTTCGAAATTGTTGGCTCTTGTAATTCTAAGGCAAATATATTCATCTGTCGACAGCGTGAACATTGTTTTTTGGCAAAATTCCAGAAAAACAAATATACTATAAGTAAAATAATAAACATCATAATATTAAATTTAACTCTGTTCATCGTTGCCTTGTGGGACACATCCATAACAATATACAGGGTGGGGCAGTAATAATTAGCACCTCAGATATCCACGAAACTATAAGTTTCATAGAAGTTTTTGCTAATATAAAATTGCACAGTACAAAGGGGCCATCCGTTGATGAAAATAGTTTTTTTGTAAGTGGAGTTATGTTGGACATATGAAGGTTACCTTCATTTTTTAAAATGAATTGGTATGTCCATTCTTCCGTAATACGATAGAGCATTTTAATGCAAGTTTAACGATCTGTAACACGAAGGCATTGAAGGTTACAAAAAGTAAAGAAAGGCGATAATACTCACGGTTTTGATAGTAAATGAAACATACGTATTGTAAACAGTGGTGGAAGGCGTAATACTTACCGTTTACTTCACTGTGAATAAACACTTTTCGAAGAGCATTTCAATAGTTTGCAGCATAAGTTAAACAGGATAAGATTAGTATTGAAAAATCGGTTCGAATACGTTTGGTTAGGCTGTTCTTTGTGTCGTTCATTTTATAAGTACAGAGCTGCGGATTCCTGAGGACAGCTCACAAAATTGTTGAACTATGGAAGATTATCATTGTGAATTTGAATCAAAAGGTAATTAAATTCCATTAGATTGTAAACAGATCTCAATGTTTCATTTTAGATAATAAGATTAAATACTCTTTACAAAACTACAAGAATGGATACATACTTTTCTGTTATTATTACTTCATAAAGAATTATAATTGCAATTATATAGTTCATTACGATAAAGAATATTTCTCAGAAAATTCTAAATATTAAATAAAAGAATCAAGTAAAACATTTTTAATAATTACGAATATGAAAAATACTTGAACATTCCAATAGAAAGATGTCTAAACAGGAGCTAGAAAAGTCAAACATTCAATTTCAATTCCAGAATTCATCTATAAGAGGTAAAATGTTTCGAAAGCTTTAATTACAGTCTTTAATGCAAGCAGTTGGGCAGTATTTCAATTTTTAAGAAAATTTATGAAAGTCAACCATTTTGAAGTGGTCAGAATCTTTGTCGTTTGAGCAATAAGTGAATAACAAATAACTGCATAAATTCCAGGCTTAAAAACTTATGGATTAAATCCTATGCAGACTCGTTTATGAGCGAGATACTAAATAATAATCCACACTAAGTAATCATTTTAAACTTAAACGATTACATCTCGCGAACTATCAAAGATATCAGAAGCGTGAAAAGTATGTGGTTTATCAAAAACTCTTCTAAAAGAACGGACGAAGCCAATAGAAATCTTTGTTGAAGTAAGCAAGTTCTAAAGTACTAAGCAACGCGATGGCCCTTATCTGCCTATTGTTTCATAGCAAGTAAGTTCTGAATTTCTATGAAATCCGATGGAATTTATCACTACTAACGTTTCAAAGTAAGTTCTCAAAATTCTCAGTTCTACGTTTAAAACTATGTGTGTTCTATATATCTATGTAAAGTGATGGTTCCTATTAGATGTGACGGAAACCTATATATAGTAAGTCAGGAAGCTCGAAGGGGTTAATTATCTAAATGCTTTAAGGTGTAAAACGTATTTTAATCTAAAGCGATCTATCGTTCCAAGGTATCCGCTCACGTACAACTTTTCTTGGGCGCCAGCTGCTCAGAAAGTGGCAAAGGGATAGACTACACGACCCCGGGAACCCTGGGGCGGAACAACCCATGAAACATCGAAATGCTCCTCCTCTCGACTACGCCTAGCCAAGTACACACACTCAGGTCGCGAGATACTGAAGTCACGGCATATTAATTTATGATCTCGACGTGGGTTTAACTAACAAGGGCTACGGGAAACTACGCATCACGCCGCAAATTACCGGGTAGTATCTTTGGAAGTGTAGTCGAGGTATACATAATACTTCGCAATGAATATTATAACTTACCTTGAAACCCAGAAATGAGATGCGATATTGCGTTTTAGAAGCACTAGATCTCTAATGCTTCGATACGTGGACATCTGGAAACGCTATTTCCAAAGAAGGAAGTGTCGCATTTACATTCATTGGTATTGTAGACGAGGTATACATAACACTTCCCAATGAATATTATATCTTATCATGAAACAGAGAAATGAGATGCGATATCGCGTTTTAAGAAGCATTGGAACTCTAATACTTCGATACGTAGATAACTGGAAACGCATTTTCCTAGCAAGGAAGTGTGGCGTTTTCATTCTTTTGTAGTGTAGACGAGGTATACACATCAATTGTTACCGAATATTATATCATAGCATGAAACATAGAAATGAGATGCGATATCGCGTCTAAGAAGCATTAGAACTCTAATGCTTCTTTACGTGGACATCTGGAAACGCTAATTCCTAAGAAGCAAGTGTCGCATTTACATTCGTTGGTATTGTAGACGAGATACACATAACACTTCGCAATGAATATAACATCTTATCATGAAACATAGAAATGGGAAGCGATAGCGCGTTTTGAAACGCATTAGAGCTCTATTGCCTCGATACGTAGACATCTGGAAAACTTATTCCTAAGAAGGAAGTGTGGCATTTACATTCTTTTGAAGTGTAGGCGAGGTATACATAACACTTCGCAATGTATATTATATCTCATCATGAAACGTAGAAATGAGATGCGATATCGCATTCTAAGAAGCATTAGTACTCTTAGCTTCGATACGTAGACCTCTGGAAACGCAATTCCTAGCAAGGAAGTGTGGCATTTACATTCTTTTGAAGTGCAACGGGGTATAGATAGCACTTCGCAATTAATATTATATCTTATCATGAAACATAGAACTGCGATGCGATATCGCGTTTTAAGGAGCATTACAACTCTATTGCTTCGATACGTAGACATGTGCAAACGCTATTTCCTAGCAAGGAAGTGTGGCATTTACATTCTTTTCAAGTGTAGACGAGGCATACATAACACTTCGCAATGAATATGATATCTTATCATGAAACGTAGAAATGAGATGCGTTATCGCGATTTAAGAAGCACTAGAACTCCATTGCTTCGATACGTGGACAACAGGAAACGCATTTCCATGATGGAAGTGTGCAATTTACATTCTTTTGAAGTGTACACGACGTATGCATAACACTTCGCAATGAACATTATATCTTATCATGAAACACAGAATTGAGATGCGATATCGCGTTTAAAGAAGCATTAGAACCCTATTACTTTGATACGTAGACATCTGAAAACGCATTTCCTAGCAAGGAAGTGTGGCATTCACATTCCTTTGAAGTGTAGGCGAGGTATACATAGCACATCGCAATGAATATTATATTGTATCATGAAACATAGAAATGAAATGCGTTATCGCGTTTTAAGAAGCATTAGAACTCTATTGCTACGATACGTGGACATGTGGAAACGCTACTTCCTAGCAAGGAAGTGTGGAATTTACAATCTTTTAAAGTGTAGACGAGTTGTACGTAACATTTCGCAAAGAATATTATATCTTATGGTGAAACATATAACTGAGAAGCTATATCGCGTTTTAAGAAGCATTACAACTCTAGAGCTTCGTTACGGAGGCATCTGGAAACGCTATTTCCTAGCAAGGAAGTGTGGCATTTACTTTCTTTTGAAGTACACACGAGGTGTACATAACACTTCGTAATGAATATTATATCTCAAAATGAAACATAGAGCTGCGATGCAATATTGCGTTTTAAGAAGCATTAGAACTCTATTGCTTCGATACGCAGGCATCTGAAAATGCTATTTCCTAGCAACAAAGCGTGGCATTTGCGTCTTTGCAAGTGTCGACGAGGTATGCATAGCACTTCGTAATGAATGTTATATTATTTAATGAAACATAGAAATGAGATGCGATATCGCGTTTTAAGAAGCATTAGAACTATACTGCTTCGATACGTAGACATCTAGAAACTCTATTTCCTAGCAAGGACGTATGACATTTACATTCTATGGAAGTGTAGACGAGGTAAACATAGCACTTCGCGATGCATATTATATCTTATTATGAAAGAGAAGAAGTGAGATGCGATAGCGCGTTTTAAGAAGCATCAGAACACCATTGCTTCGATACGTAGACATCTGGAAACGCTATTTCCTAGAAAGCACATGTGACATTTACATTCTGTTGAGTGTATGCGAGGTATACATAACACTTCGCAATAAATATTATGTCATATCATGAAACATAGAATTGAGATGCGGTATCGCATTTGAAGAAGCATTAGAACTCTACTGCTTCGATACGTGGACTTCTGGAAACGGTACTTCCTAGCAAAAAAGTGTCGCATGTACATTCCATTGAAGTGTACCTGAGGCATACACAACACTTCGCAATGAATATTATATCTCATCATGAAACATTGAAATGAGATTCGATATCGCGTTTTGAGAAGCATTAGAACCGAATTTCTTCAATACGTATACATCTGGAAACGCATTTCCTAGCACGAAAGTGTGGCATTTACATTCTTCTGAAGTGCGGACGAGGTATACAAGGAAGTGTGGCATTTTCAGTCTTTTGAAGTGTAGACGTAGCATACATAACACTTTGCAATGAACATTATATCATATCGTGAAACATAGAAATGAGATACGATATAGCGTTTTAAGAAGCATTAGAACACTATTGCTTCGATACGTAGACATCTGCAAACTCTATTTCCTAGCAAGGAAGTGTCGCATTTACTATCATTTGAAGTGTTGACTAGGAATACATAACACTTCGCAATGAATATTATATCTTATCATGAAACATAGAAATGGGATGCGATATCGCTATTTAAGAAGCAATAGAACTCTATTGCTTCGATAAGTAGACATCTGCAAACGCTACTTCCTAGCATGGAAGTGTCTCATTTACATTCTTTTAAAGTGAATACGAGGTATACATAACACTCCACAATGAATATTATATCTTATCACGAAACATAGAAATGAAATGCGATATCTCGTTTTAAGAAGTATTAGAACTCCATTCTTACGATACGTGGTCATCTGGAAACGCTATTACCTAGCAAGGAAGTGTCGCATTTAGATTCTTTTGATATGAATACGAGGTATACATGACACTTCGCAATGAATATTATACCTTATCATGAAACATACAAGTGAGATGCGATTTCGCGTTTTAAGAAACATTAGAACTCTATTTTTACGATACGTAGACATCTGCAAACGCTACTTCCTAGCATGGAAGTGTCTCATTTACATTCTTGTGATGTGAAAACGAGATATACATGACACTTCGATATGAATATTATATCTTATAATGAAACATAGAAATGGGATGCGATATCGCTATTTAAGAAGCAATAGAGCTCTATTGCTTCGATAAGTAGACATCTGGAAACGCTATTTCCTAGAAAGGAAGTGGCGCATTTACATTTATTTGAAGCGTAGACGAAGTATACATAACACTGCACAATGTATATTATATCTTATCTCGAAACATAGAAGTGAAATGCGATATCGCTGATTAAGAAGCACTAGAACTCTATGGCTACGATGCGTAGACATCTGCAAATCTTATTTCCTAGCAAGGAAGTGTCGCATTTACATTCTTTTGAAGTCAATACGAGGTATACATAACAATCCACAATGAATATTATATCTTATCGCGAAACATGGAAATGAAATACGACATCACGTTTTAAGTAGCATTAGAACTCTATTGCTACGATACGTAGACATCTGCAAACGCTACTTCCTAGCATGGAAGTGTCTCATTTACATTCTTTTAAAGTGAATACGAGGTATACATAACACTCCACAATGAATATTATATCTTATCACGAAACATAGAAATGAAATGCGACATCTCGTTTTAAGAAGCATTAGAACTCTCTTGCTACGATACGTAGACATCTGCAAACCCTATTTCCTAGCATGGAAGTGTCGCATTTATACTTCATTCAAGTGAATACGAGGTATGCATGACACTTCGCAATGGATATTATATCCTATCATGAAACATAGAAGTGAGATGCGATATCGCGTTCTAAGAAGCATTAGAACTCTATTGCTACGATACGTAGACATCTGCAAAGGCTATTTCCTAGCATGGAAGGGTCGCATTTACATTCTTTTGAAGTGAATACGAGGTATACATAACACTCCATAATGAATATTATATCTTATCATGAAACATAGCAGTGAGATGCGATATCGCGTTTTAAGGAGCATTAGAACTCTATTGCTACGATACGTAGACATCTGCAAACGCTATTTCCTAGCATGGAAATGCCGCATTTATATTGCATTGACGTGAATACGAGGTATGCATGACACTTCGCAATGGATATTATATCTTATCATGAAACATAGAAATGAGATGCGATATCTCGTTTTAAGAAGTATTAGAACTCCATTCTTACGATACGTGGTCATCTGGAAACGCTATTTCCTAGCAAGGAAGTGTCGCATTTAGATTCTTTTGAAATGAATACGAGGTATACATGACACTTCGCAATGAATATTATATCTTATCATGAAACATACAAGTGAGATGCGATTTCGCGTTTTAAGAAGCATTAGAACTCTATTTTTACGATACGTAGACATCTGCAAACAATATTTCCTACCAAGGAAGTGTCGCATTTACATTCTTTTGAAGCGAATACGAGGTATACATAACACTCCACAATGAATATTATATCTTATCACGAAACACAGAAATGAAATGCGACATCTCGTTTTAAGAAGCATTAGAATTCTATTGCTACGATACGTAGACATCTACCAACGCTATTTCCAAGCAAGGAAGTGTCGCATTTACAATCTTTTGAAGTGAGTACGAGGTATACGTAACACTTCGCTATGAATGTTATACCTAAACATGAGACATAGAAATGAAATGCGACATCTCGTTTTAAGAAGCATTAGAACTCTATTGCTACGATTCGTAGACGTCTGCAAACGCTATTACCTAGCATGCAAGTGTCGCATTTATATTCTTTTGAAGTGAATACGAGGTATACATGACACTTCGCAATGAATATTATATCTTATCATGAAACATAGAAGTGAGATGCGATATCGCGTTTTAAGAAGCAATAGAACCCTATTGCTACGATACGTAGACATCTGCAAACAATATTTCCTAGCAAGGAAGTGTCGCATTTACATTCTTTTGAAGTGAATACGAGGTACACATAACACTCCAAAATGAATATTATATCTTATCACGAAGCATAGAAATGAAATGCGACATCTGGTTCTAAGAAGCAGTAGAAATCTAGTGCTTCGATACGTAGACATCTGCAAACGTTATTTCCTAGCATGGAAATGACGCATTTACATTCTTTTGAAGTGAATACGAGGTATACATGACACTTCGCAATGAATATTATATGTTATCATGAAACATAGAAGTGAGATGCGATATCGGATTTTAAGAATCATTAGAACTCTATTGTTTCGACACGTAGTCATCTGGAAACGCTATTTCCTAGCAAGGAAGTGTCGCATTTACATCCTTTTGAAGTGCATACAAGGTATACATGACACTTCGCAACAAATATTATATCTGATCATGAAACATAGAAATGAGATGCGACATCTCGTTTTAAGAAGCATTAGAACTCTATTGTTTCGATACGTAGACATGTGCAAACGCTATTTCCTAGCAAGGAAGTGTGGCATTTACATTCTTTTCAAGTGTAGACGAGGCATACATAACACTTCGCAATGAATATGATATCTTATCATGAAACGTAGAAATGAGATGCGTTATCGCGATTTAAGAAGCATTAGAACTCTAATGCTTCTTTACGTGGACATCTGGAAACGCTAATTCCTAAGAAGCAAGTGTCGCATTTACATTCGTTGGTATTGTAGACGAGATACACATAACACTTCGCAATGAATATAACATCTTATCATGAAACATAGAAATGGGAAGCGATAGCGCGTTTTGAAACGCATTAGAGCTCTATTGCCTCGATACGTAGACATCTGGAAAACTTATTCCTAAGAAGGAAGTGTGGCATTTACATTCTTTTGAAGTGTAGGCGAGGTATACATAACACTTCGCAATGTATATTATATCTCATCATGAAACGTAGAAATGAGATGCGATATCGCATTCTAAGAAGCATTAGTACTCTTAGCTTCGATACGTAGACCTCTGGAAACGCAATTCCTAGCAAGGAAGTGTGGCATTTACATTCTTTTGAAGTGCAACGGGGTATAGATAGCACTTCGCAATTAATATTATATCTTATCATGAAACATAGAACTGCGATGCGATATCGCGTTTTAAGGAGCATTACAACTCTATTGCTTCGATACGTAGACATGTGCAAACGCTATTTCCTAGCAAGGAAGTGTGGCATTTACATTCTTTTCAAGTGTAGACGAGGCATACATAACACTTCGCAATGAATATGATATCTTATCATGAAACGTAGAAATGAGATGCGTTATCGCGATTTAAGAAGCACTAGAACTCCATTGCTTCGATACGTGGACAACAGGAAACGCATTTCCATGATGGAAGTGTGCAATTTACATTCTTTTGAAGTGTACACGACGTATGCATAACACTTCGCAATGAACATTATATCTTATCATGAAACACAGAATTGAGATGCGATATCGCGTTTAAAGAAGCATTAGAACCCTACTACTTTGATACGTAGACATCTGAAAACGCATTTCCTAGCAAGGAAGTGTGGCATTCACATTCCTTTGAAGTGTAGGCGAGGTATACATAGCACATCGCAATGAATATTATATTGTATCATGAAACATAGAAATGAAATGCGTTATCGCGTTTTAAGAAGCATTAGAACTCTATTGCTACGATACGTGGACATGTGGAAACGCTACTTCCTAGCAAGGAAGTGTGGAATTTACAATCTTTTAAAGTGTAGACGAGTTGTACGTAACATTTCGCAAAGAATATTATATCTTATGGTGAAACATATAACTGAGAAGCTATATCGCGTTTTAAGAAGCATTACAACTCTAGAGCTTCGTTACGGAGGCATCTGGAAACGCTATTTCCTAGCAAGGAAGTGTGGCATTTACTTTCTTTTGAAGTACACACGAGGTGTACATAACACTTCGTAATGAATATTATATCTCAAAATGAAACATAGAGCTGCGATGCAATATTGCGTTTTAAGAAGCATTAGAACTCTATTGCTTCGATACGCAGGCATCTGAAAATGCTATTTCCTAGCAACAAAGCGTGGCATTTGCGTCTTTGCAAGTGTCGACGAGGTATGCATAGCACTTCGTAATGAATGTTATATTATTTAATGAAACATAGAAATGAGATGCGATATCGCGTTTTAAGAAGCATTAGAACTCTATTGCTTCGATACGCAGGCATCTGAAAATGCTATTTCCTAGCAACAAAGCGTGGCATTTGCGTCTTTGCAAGTGTCGACGAGGTATGCATAGCACTTCGTAATGAATGTTATATTATTTAATGAAACATAGAAATGAGATGCGATATCGCGTTTTAAGAAGCATTAGAACTATACTGCTTCGATACGTAGACATCTAGAAACTCTATTTCCTAGCAAGGACGTATGACATTTACATTCTATGGAAGTGTAGACGAGGTAAACATAGCACTTCGCGATGCATATTATATCTTATTATGAAAGAGAAGAAGTGAGATGCGATAGCGCGTTTTAAGAAGCATCAGAACACCATTGCTTCGATACGTAGACATCTGGAAACGCTATTTCCTAGAAAGCACATGTGACATTTACATTCTGTTGAGTGTATGCGAGGTATACATAACACTTCGCAATAAATATTATGTCATATCATGAAACATAGAATTGAGATGCGGTATCGCATTTGAAGAAGCATTAGAACTCTACTGCTTCGATACGTGGACTTCTGGAAACGGTACTTCCTAGCAAAAAAGTGTCGCATGTACATTCCATTGAAGTGTACCTGAGGCATACACAACACTTCGCAATGAATATTATATCTCATCATGAAACATTGAAATGAGATTCGATATCGCGTTTTGAGAAGCATTAGAACCGAATTTCTTCAATACGTATACATCTGGAAACGCATTTCCTAGCACGAAAGTGTGGCATTTACATTCTTCTGAAGTGCGGACGAGGTATACAAGGAAGTGTGGCATTTTCAGTCTTTTGAAGTGTAGACGTAGCATACATAACACTTTGCAATGAACATTATATCATATCGTGAAACATAGAAATGAGATACGATATAGCGTTTTAAGAAGCATTAGAACACTATTGCTTCGATACGTAGACATCTGCAAACTCTATTTCCTAGCAAGGAAGTGTCGCATTTACTATCATTTGAAGTGTTGACTAGGAATACATAACACTTCGCAATGAATATTATATCTTATCATGAAACATAGAAATGGGATGCGATATCGCTATTTAAGAAGCAATAGAACTCTATTGCTTCGATAAGTAGACATCTGCAAACGCTACTTCCTAGCATGGAAGTGTCTCATTTACATTCTTTTAAAGTGAATACGAGGTATACATAACACTCCACAATGAATATTATATCTTATCACGAAACATAGAAATGAAATGCGATATCTCGTTTTAAGAAGTATTAGAACTCCATTCTTACGATACGTGGTCATCTGGAAACGCTATTACCTAGCAAGGAAGTGTCGCATTTAGATTCTTTTGATATGAATACGAGGTATACATGACACTTCGCAATGAATATTATACCTTATCATGAAACATACAAGTGAGATGCGATTTCGCGTTTTAAGAAACATTAGAACTCTATTTTTACGATACGTAGACATCTGCAAACGCTACTTCCTAGCATGGAAGTGTCTCATTTACATTCTTGTGATGTGAAAACGAGATATACATGACACTTCGATATGAATATTATATCTTATAATGAAACATAGAAATGGGATGCGATATCGCTATTTAAGAAGCAATAGAGCTCTATTGCTTCGATAAGTAGACATCTGGAAACGCTATTTCCTAGAAAGGAAGTGGCGCATTTACATTTATTTGAAGCGTAGACGAAGTATACATAACACTGCACAATGTATATTATATCTTATCTCGAAACATAGAAGTGAAATGCGATATCGCTGATTAAGAAGCACTAGAACTCTATGGCTACGATGCGTAGACATCTGCAAATCTTATTTCCTAGCAAGGAAGTGTCGCATTTACATTCTTTTGAAGTCAATACGAGGTATACATAACAATCCACAATGAATATTATATCTTATCGCGAAACATGGAAATGAAATACGACATCACGTTTTAAGTAGCATTAGAACTCTATTGCTACGATACGTAGACATCTGCAAACGCTACTTCCTAGCATGGAAGTGCCTCATTTACATTCTTTTAAAGTGAATACGAGGTATACATAACACTCCACAATGAATATTATATCTTATCACGAAACATAGAAATGAAATGCGACATCTCGTTTTAAGAAGCATTAGAACTCTCTTGCTACGATACGTAGACATCTGCAAACCCTATTTCCTAGCATGGAAGTGTCGCATTTATACTTCATTGAAGTGAATACGAGGTATGCATGACACTTCGCAATGGATATTATATCCTATCATGAAACATAGAAGTGAGATGCGATATCGCGTTCTAAGAAGCATTAGAACTCTATTGCTACGATACGTAGACATCTGCAAAGGCTATTTCCTAGCATGGAAGGGTCGCATTTACATTCTTTTGAAGTGAATACGAGGTATACATAACACTCCATAATGAATATTATATCTTATCATGAAACATAGCAGTGAGATGCGATATCGCGTTTTAAGGAGCATTAGAACTCTATTGCTACGATACGTAGACATCTGCAAACGCTATTTCCTAGCATGGAAATGCCGCATTTATATTGCATTGACGTGAATACGAGGTATGCATGACACTTCGCAATGGATATTATATCTTATCATGAAACATAGAAATGAGATGCGATATCTCGTTTTAAGAAGTATTAGAACTCCATTCTTACGATACGTGGTCATCTGGAAACGCTATTTCCTAGCAAGGAAGTGTCGCATTTAGATTCTTTTGAAATGAATACGAGGTATACATGACACTTCGCAATGAATATTATATCTTATCATGAAACATACAAGTGAGATGCGATTTCGCGTTTTAAGAAGCATTAGAACTCTATTTTTACGATACGTAGACATCTGCAAACAATATTTCCTACCAAGGAAGTGTCGCATTTACATTCTTTTGAAGCGAATACGAGGTATACATAACACTCCACAATGAATATTATATCTTATCACGAAACACAGAAATGAAATGCGACATCTCGTTTTAAGAAGCATTAGAATTCTATTGCTACGATACGTAGACATCTACCAACGCTATTTCCAAGCAAGGAAGTGTCGCATTTACAATCTTTTGAAGTGAGTACGAGGTATACGTAACACTTCGCTATGAATGTTATACCTAAACATGAGACATAGAAATGAAATGCGACATCTCGTTTTAAGAAGCATTAGAACTCTATTGCTACGATTCGTAGACGTCTGCAAACGCTATTACCTAGCATGCAAGTGTCGCATTTATATTCTTTTGAAGTGAATACGAGGTATACATGACACTTCGCAATGAATATTATATCTTATCATGAAACATAGAAGTGAGATGCGATATCGCGTTTTAAGAAGCAATAGAACCCTATTGCTACGATACGTAGACATCTGCAAACAATATTTCCTAGCAAGGAAGTGTCGCATTTACATTCTTTTGAAGTGAATACGAGGTACACATAACACTCCAAAATGAATATTATATCTTATCACGAAGCATAGAAATGAAATGCGACATCTGGTTCTAAGAAGCAGTAGAAATCTAGTGCTTCGATACGTAGACATCTGCAAACGTTATTTCCTAGCATGGAAATGACGCATTTACATTCTTTTGAAGTGAATACGAGGTATACATGACACTTCGCAATGAATATTATATGTTATCATGAAACATAGAAGTGAGATGCGATATCGGATTTTAAGAATCATTAGAACTCTATTGTTTCGACACGTAGTCATCTGGAAACGCTATTTCCTAGCAAGGAAGTGTCGCATTTACATCCTTTTGAAGTGCATACAAGGTATACATGACACTTCGCAACAAATATTATATCTGATCATGAAACATAGAAATGAGATGCGACATCTCGTTTTAAGAAGCATTAGAACTCTATTGTTTCGACACGTAGTCATCTGGAAACGCTATTTCCCAGCAAGGAAGTATCGCATTTACATCCTTTTGAAGTGCATACGAGGTATACATGACACTTCGCAACAAATATTATATCTGATCATGAAAGATGGAAACGAGATGCGACATCTCGTTTTGAGAAGCATTAGAACACTATTGCTACGATACTTAGACATCTGCAAACGCTATTTCCTAGCATGGTAGTGTCGCATTTACATTCTTTTGAAGTGAACACGAGGTATACATGACACTTCGCAATGAATATATATCTTATCATGAAACATAGAAGAGACATGCGATATCGCGTTTTGAGAAGCATTAGAACTCTATTGCTGCGAGACGTTGGCATCCGCAAACGCTATTTCCTAGCAAGGAATAGTCGGATTTACATTCTTTTGAACTGAAGACGAGGTATACATGACACTTCGCAATGAATATTATATCTTATCATGAAACATAGAAGTGAGATGCGATATCGCGTTTTAAGAAGCATTAGAACTCTATTGCCTCGATGCGTAGACATCTGCAGACGCTATTTCTTAGCAAGGAAGTGGCGCATTTTCATTCGTCTGGAGTGAATAGTAGGTATACATGACACTTCTCAATGAATATTATATCTTATCAGGAAACATAGAAGTGAGATGCGACATCGCGTTTTAAGAAGCATTAGAACTCTATTGCCTCGACGTGTAGATATCTGCAGATGCTATTTCCTAGCATGGAAGTGTCGCATTTACATTCTTTTGAAGTGAATACGAGATATACATGACACTTCGCAATGAATATTATATCTTATCATGAAACATAGGAATGAGGTGCTATATCGCGTTTTGAGAAGCATTAGGACTCTATTGCTACGATACGTAGACATCTGCAAAGTCTATTTCCTAGCATGGAAGGGTCGCATTTACATTCTTTTGAAGTGAGTACGGGTATACATATCACTCCATAGTGAATATTATATCTTATCATGAAACATAGAAGTGAGATGCGATATCGCGTTCTAAGAAGCACTAGGACTCTACTGCTACGATTCGTATACATCTGCAGACGCTATTTCCTAGCATGGAAGTCTCGCACTTACATTCTTTTGAAGTGAATACGAGGTATACGTGACACTTCGCAATGAATATTTTATCTTATCACGAAACCTATAAATGAGATGCGATATCGCGATTTTAGTAGCATTAGAATTTCATTGCTACGATATGTAGGCATCTGCAAACGCTATTTCCTAGAAAGGAATAGTCGCATTTACATTCTTTTGAAGTGAATACGAGGTATACAAGGCACTTCGCAATGAATATTATATCTTATCACGAAACATGGAAGTGAGATGCGATATGGCTTTTTGAGAAGCATTAGAACGCTATTGCTACGATACGTAGACATCTGCAAACGCTATTTCCTAGGATGGAAACGTCGCATTTACATGCTTTTGAAGTGAATACGAGGTATACATGACACTTCGCAATGAATATATATCTTATCATGAAACATAGAAAAGACATGCGATATCGCGTTTTAAGAAGCATTAGAACTCTATTGCTACGAGACGTTGGCATCCGCAAACGCTATTTCCTAGCAAGGAATAGTCGGATTTACATTCTCTTGAAGTGAAGACGAGGTATACATGGCACTTCGCAATGAATATTATATCTTATCACGAAACATAGAAATGAAATGCGATATCTCGTTTTAAGAAGCATTAGGACTCTATTGCTACGATACGTAGACATCTGCGAGCGCTATTTGCTAGCATGGAAGTGTCGCATTTACGTTCTTTTGAAGTGAATTCGTGGTATACATGACACTTCGGAATGAATATTATAACTTATCACGAAACATAGAATTTTGATGCGATATCGAGATCTAAGAAGCATTAGAAATCTATTGCTACGATACGTAGACATCTGCAAACGCTATTTTCTAGCAAGGAAGTGTCGCATTTACATTCGTTTGGAGTGAATACGAGGTATACATAACACTTCGCAATGAATATTATATCTTATCACGAAGCATAGAAGTGAAATGCGACATCTCGTTTTAAGAAGCATTAGGACTCTTTTGCTACTATACGTAGATATCTGCAAACGCTATTTCCTAGGATGGAAACGTCGCATTTACATACTTTAGAAGTGAATACGAGGTTACATGACACTTCGCAACGAATGTTATATCTTATCACGAAACTTAGAATTGAGATGTGATATCGCGATTTAAGTAGCATTAGAACGCTATTGCTACGACACGTAGACATCTGCAAACGCTATTTCCTAGCAAGCAATAGTCGCATTTACATTCTTGTGAAGTGAATACGAGGTATACATAACACTTCGCAGTGAATATTATATCTAATCACGAAACATAGAAATGAAATGCGACATCTCGTTTTAAGAAGCATTAGGACTCTTTTGCTACGATACGTAGACATCTGCAAACGCTATTTCCTAGGATGGAAACGTCGCATTTACATTCTTTTGAAGTGAATACGACGTGTACATGACACTTCGCAATGAATAGTATATCTTATCACGAAACATATGAATGAGGTGTCATATCGCGATATAAGTAGCATTAGATCGCTATTGCTACGATATGTAAACATCTGCAAACGCTATTTCCTACCAAGCAATAATCGCATTTACATCCTTTTGAAGTGAATACGAGGTATACATGACACTTCGCAATGAATATTATATCTTATCACGAAACATATAAATCAGATGCGATATCGCGATTTAAGTAGCATTAGAACTCTATTGCTACGATACGTAGACATCTGCGAACGCTATTTCCTAGGATGGAAACGTCGCATTTACATTCTTTTGAAGTGAATACGAGGTATACATGACAGTTCGCAATGAACATTATATCTTATCATGTATCATAAAAGTGAGATGCGATATCGCGTTTTAAGAAGCATTAGAACCCTATTGCCTCGATGCGGAGATATCTGCAAAGGCTATTTCCTAGAATGGAAATGTCACTTTTACATTCTTTTGAAGTGAATACGAGGTGTACATGACACCTCGCAATGAATATTATATCTTATCACGAAACATAGAAATGAGATGCGACATCGCGATTTAAGTAGCATTAGAATTCTATTGCTACGATACGTGGACATCTGAATACGCTATTTCCTAGCAAGGAAGTGTCGCATTTACATTCGTTTGGAGGGAATACGAGGTATACATGACACTTCGCAATGAATATTATATCTTATCATGAAACATAGAAGTGAGATGCGATATCGCGTTTTATGAAGCAGTAGAAATCTATTGCTACGATACGTAGACATCTGCAAACGCTATTTCCTAGCATTGAAGTGTCGCATTTACAACCATTTGAAGTGAATACGAGGTATACATATCACTCCATAGTGAATATTATATCTTATCATGAATCATAGAAGTGAGATGCGATATCGCGTTCTAGGAAGCATTAGAACTCTATTGCTACAATACGTAGGCATCTGCAAACGCTATTTCCTAGCAAGGAATTGTAGCATTTACATTCTTTTGAAGTGAATACGAGGTATACATGACACTTCGCATTGAATATTATATCTTATCATGTAACATAAATGTGAGATGCGATATCGCGTTCTAAGAAGCATTAGAACCCTATTTCCTTGATGCGGAGATGTCTGCAAAGGCTATTTCCTAGCATGGAAGTGTCGCATTTACATTCTTTTGAAGTGAATTCGAGGTATACATGACACTTCGGTATGAATACTCTAACTTATCACGAATCATAGATATGAAATGCTATATCGCGATCTAAGAAGCATTAGGACTCTATTGCTACGAGACGTTGGCATCCGCAAACGCTATTTCCTAGCATGGAAGTGTCGCATTTACATTCTTTTGAAGTGAATAGGTGGTGTACATGACTCTTCGCAATGAATATTATATCTTATCATGTAACATAAATGTGAGATGCGATATCGCGATCTAAGAAGCATTAGAATTCTATTGCTACGATACGTAGGCATCTGCAAATGCTATTTCCCAGCAAGGAATTGTCGCATTTACATTCTTTTGAAGTGAATACGACGTATACATGACACTTCGCAATGAATATTATATCTTATCACGAAACATAGAAATGAGATGCGATATCTCGTTTTAAGAAGCATTAGGACTCTTTTGCTACGATACGTAGACATCTGCAAACGCTATTTCCTAGGATGGAAACGTCGCATTTACATGCTTTTGAAGTGAACACGAGGTATACATGACACTTCGCAATGAATATATATCTTATCATGAAACATAGAAGAGACATGCGATATCGCGTTTTGAGAAGCATTAGAACTCTATTGCTGCGAGACGTTGGCATCCGCAAACGCTATTTCCTAGCAAGGAATAGTCGGATTTACATTCTTTTGAACTGAAGACGAGGTATACATGACACTTCGCAATGAATATTATATCTTATCATGAAACATAGAAGTGAGATGCGATATCGCGTTTTAAGAAGCATTAGAACTCTATTGCCTCGATGCGTAGACATCTGCAGACGCTATTTCTTAGCAAGGAAGTGGCGCATTTTCATTCGTCTGGAGTGAATAGTAGGTATACATGACACTTCTCAATGAATATTATATCTTATCAGGAAACATAGAAGTGAGATGCGACATCGCGTTTTAAGAAGCATTAGAACTCTATTGCCTCGACGTGTAGATATCTGCAGATGCTATTTCCTAGCATGGAAGTGTCGCATTTACATTCTTTTGAAGTGAATACGAGATATACATGACACTTCGCAATGAATATTATATCTTATCATGAAACATAGGAATGAGGTGCTATATCGCGTTTTGAGAAGCATTAGGACTCTATTGCTACGATACGTAGACATCTGCAAAGTCTATTTCCTAGCATGGAAGGGTCGCATTTACATTCTTTTGAAGTGAGTACGGGTATACATATCACTCCATAGTGAATATTATATCTTATCATGAAACATAGAAGTGAGATGCGATATCGCGTTCTAAGAAGCACTAGGACTCTACTGCTACGATTCGTATACATCTGCAGACGCTATTTCCTAGCATGGAAGTCTCGCACTTACATTCTTTTGAAGTGAATACGAGGTATACGTGACACTTCGCAATGAATATTTTATCTTATCACGAAACCTATAAATGAGATGCGATATCGCGATTTTAGTAGCATTAGAATTTCATTGCTACGATATGTAGGCATCTGCAAACGCTATTTCCTAGAAAGGAATAGTCGCATTTACATTCTTTTGAAGTGAATACGAGGTATACAAGGCACTTCGCAATGAATATTATATCTTATCACGAAACATGGAAGTGAGATGCGATATGGCTTTTTGAGAAGCATTAGAACGCTATTGCTACGATACGTAGACATCTGCAAACGCTATTTCCTAGGATGGAAACGTCGCATTTACATGCTTTTGAAGTGAATACGAGGTATACATGACACTTCGCAATGAATATATATCTTATCATGAAACATAGAAAAGACATGCGATATCGCGTTTTAAGAAGCATTAGAACTCTATTGCTACGAGACGTTGGCATCCGCAAACGCTATTTCCTAGCAAGGAATAGTCGGATTTACATTCTCTTGAAGTGAAGACGAGGTATACATGGCACTTCGCAATGAATATTATATCTTATCACGAAACATAGAAATGAAATGCGATATCTCGTTTTAAGAAGCATTAGGACTCTATTGCTACGATACGTAGACATCTGCGAGCGCTATTTGCTAGCATGGAAGTGTCGCATTTACGTTCTTTTGAAGTGAATTCGTGGTATACATGACACTTCGGAATGAATATTATAACTTATCACGAAACATAGAATTTTGATGCGATATCGAGATCTAAGAAGCATTAGAAATCTATTGCTACGATACGTAGACATCTGCAAACGCTATTTTCTAGCAAGGAAGTGTCGCATTTACATTCGTTTGGAGTGAATACGAGGTATACATAACACTTCGCAATGAATATTATATCTTATCACGAAGCATAGAAGTGAAATGCGACATCTCGTTTTAAGAAGCATTAGGACTCTTTTGCTACTATACGTAGATATCTGCAAACGCTATTTCCTAGGATGGAAACGTCGCATTTACATACTTTAGAAGTGAATACGAGGTTACATGACACTTCGCAACGAATGTTATATCTTATCACGAAACTTAGAAATGAGATGTGATATCGCGATTTAAGTAGCATTAGAACGCTATTGCTACGACACGTAGACATCTGCAAACGCTATTTCCTAGCAAGCAATAGTCGCATTTACATTCTTGTGAAGTGAATACGAGGTATACATAACACTTCGCAGTGAATATTATATCTAATCACGAAACATAGAAATGAAATGCGACATCTCGTTTTAAGAAGCATTAGGACTCTTTTGCTACGATACGTAGACATCTGCAAACGCTATTTCCTAGGATGGAAACGTCGCATTTACATTCTTTTGAAGTGAATACGACGTGTACATGACACTTCGCAATGAATAGTATATCTTATCACGAAACATATGAATGAGGTGTCATATCGCGATATAAGTAGCATTAGATCGCTATTGCTACGATATGTAAACATCTGCAAACGCTATTTCCTACCAAGCAATAATCGCATTTACATCCTTTTGAAGTGAATACGAGGTATACATGACACTTCGCAATGAATATTATATCTTATCACGAAACATATAAATCAGATGCGATATCGCGATTTAAGTAGCATTAGAACTCTATTGCTACGATACGTAGACATCTGCGAACGCTATTTCCTAGGATGGAAACGTCGCATTTACATTCTTTTGAAGTGAATACGAGGTATACATGACAGTTCGCAATGAACATTATATCTTATCATGTATCATAAAAGTGAGATGCGATATCGCGTTTTAAGAAGCATTAGAACCCTATTGCCTCGATGCGGAGATATCTGCAAAGGCTATTTCCTAGAATGGAAATGTCACTTTTACATTCTTTTGAAGTGAATACGAGGTGTACATGACACCTCGCAATGAATATTATATCTTATCACGAAACATAGAAAAGAGATGCGACATCGCGATTTAAGTAGCATTAGAATTCTATTGCTACGATACGTGGACATCTGAATACGCTATTTCCTAGCAAGGAAGTGTCGCATTTACATTCGTTTGGAGGGAATACGAGGTATACATGACACTTCGCAATGAATATTATATCTTATCATGAAACATAGAAGTGAGATGCGATATCGCGTTTTATGAAGCAGTAGAAATCTATTGCTACGATACGTAGACATCTGCAAACGCTATTTCCTAGCATTGAAGTGTCGCATTTACAACCATTTGAAGTGAATACGAGGTATACATATCACTCCATAGTGAATATTATATCTTATCATGAATCATAGAAGTGAGATGCGATATCGCGTTCTAGGAAGCATTAGAACTCTATTGCTACAATACGTAGGCATCTGCAAACGCTATTTCCTAGCAAGGAATTGTAGCATTTACATTCTTTTGAAGTGAATACGAGGTATACATGACACTTCGCATTGAATATTATATCTTATCATGTAACATAAATGTGAGATGCGATATCGCGTTCTAAGAAGCATTAGAACCCTATTTCCTTGATGCGGAGATGTCTGCAAAGGCTATTTCCTAGCATGGAAGTGTCGCATTTACATTCTTTTGAAGTGAATTCGAGGTATACATGACACTTCGGTATGAATACTCTAACTTATCACGAATCATAGATATGAAATGCTATATCGCGATCTAAGAAGCATTAGGACTCTATTGCTACGAGACGTTGGCATCCGCAAACGCTATTTCCTAGCATGGAAGTGTCGCATTTACATTCTTTTGAAGTGAATACGTGGTGTACATGACTCTTCGCAATGAATATTATATCTTATCATGTAACATAAATGTGAGATGCGATATCGCGATCTAAGAAGCATTAGAATTCTATTGCTACGATACGTAGGCATCTGCAAATGCTATTTCCCAGCAAGGAATTGTCGCATTTACATTCTTTTGAAGTGAATACGACGTATACATGACACTTCGCAATGAATATTATATCTTATCACGAAACATAGAAATGAGATGCGATATCTCGTTTTAAGAAGCATTAGGACTCTTTTGCTACGATACGTAGACATCTGCAAACGCTATTTCCTAGGATGGAAACGTCGCATTTACATGCTTTTGAAGTGAACACGAGGTATACATGACACTTCGCAATGAATATATATCTTATCATGAAACATAGAAGAGACATGCGATATCGCGTTTTGAGAAGCATTAGAACTCTATTGCTGCGAGACGTTGGCATCCGCAAACGCTATTTCCTAGCAAGGAATAGTCGGATTTACATTCTTTTGAACTGAAGACGAGGTATACATGACACTTCGCAATGAATATTATATCTTATCATGAAACATAGAAGTGAGATGCGATATCGCGTTTTAAGAAGCATTAGAACTCTATTGCCTCGATGCGTAGACATCTGCAGACGCTATTTCTTAGCAAGGAAGTGGCGCATTTTCATTCGTCTGGAGTGAATAGTAGGTATACATGACACTTCTCAATGAATATTATATCTTATCAGGAAACATAGAAGTGAGATGCGACATCGCGTTTTAAGAAGCATTAGAACTCTATTGCCTCGACGTGTAGATATCTGCAGATGCTATTTCCTAGCATGGAAGTGTCGCATTTACATTCTTTTGAAGTGAATACGAGATATACATGACACTTCGCAATGAATATTATATCTTATCATGAAACATAGGAATGAGGTGCTATATCGCGTTTTGAGAAGCATTAGGACTCTATTGCTACGATACGTAGACATCTGCAAAGTCTATTTCCTAGCATGGAAGGGTCGCATTTACATTCTTTTGAAGTGAGTACGGGTATACATATCACTCCATAGTGAATATTATACCTTATCATGAAACATAGAAGTGAGATGCGATATCGCGTTCTAAGAAGCATTAGGACTCTACTGCTACGATTCGTATACATCTGCAGACGCTATTTCCTAGCATGGAAGTCTCGCACTTACATTCTTTTGAAGTGAATACGAGGTATACGTGACACTTCGCAATGAATATTTTATCTTATCACGAAACCTATAAATGAGATGCGATATCGCGATTTTAGTAGCATTAGAATTTCATTGCTACGATATGTAGGCATCTGCAAACGCTATTTCCTAGAAAGGAATAGTCGCATTTATATTCTTTTGAAGTGAATACGAGGTATACATGACACTTCGCAATGAATATTATATCTTATCACGAAACATGGAATTGAGATACGATATGGCTTCTTGAGAAGCATTAGAACGCTATTGCTACGATACGTAGACATCTGCAAACGCTATTTCCTAGCAAGGAAGATTCGCATTTACATTCTTTTGAATTGAATACGAGGTATACATGACACTTCGCAATGAATATTATATCTTATCATGAAACATAGAAGTGAGATGCGATATCGCGTTTTAAGAAGCATTAGAACTCTATTGCCTCGATGCGTAGACATCTGCAGACGCTATTTCCTAGCAAGGAAGAGGCGCATTTTCATTCGTCTGGAGTGAATAGTAGGTATACATGACACTTCTCAATGAATATTATATCTTATCAGGAAACATAGAAGTGAGATGCGACATCGCGTTTTAAGAAGCATTAGAACTCTATTGCCTCGACGTGTAGATATCTGCAGATGCTATTTCCTAGCATGGAAGTGTCGCATTTACATTCTTTTGAAGTGAATACGAGATATACATGACACTTCGCAATGAATATTATATCTTATCATGAAACATAGGAATGAGGTGCTAGATCGCGTTTTGAGAAGCATTAGGACTCTATTGCTACGATACGTAGACATCTGCAAAGTCTATTTCCTAGCATGGAAGGGTCGCATTTACATTCTTTTGAAGTGAGTACGGGTATACATATCACTCCATAGTGAATATTATATCTTATCATGAAACATAGAAGTGAGATGTGATATCGCGTTCTAAGAAGCATTAGGACTCTATTGCTACGATTCGTATACATCTGCAGACGCTATTTCCTAGCATGGAAGTCTCGCACTTACATTCTTTTGAAGTGAATACGAGGTATACGTGACACTTCGCAATGAATATTTTATCTTATCACGAAACCTATAAATGAGATGCGATATCGCGATTTTAGTAGCATTAGAAATTCATTGCTACGATATGTAGGCATCTGCAAACGCTATTTCCTAGAAAGGAATAGTCGCATTTATATTCTTTTGAAGTGAATACGAGGTATACATGACACTTCGCAATGAATATTATATCTTATCACGAAACATGGAATTGAGATACGATATGGCTTCTTGAGAAGCATTAGAACGCTATTGCTACGATACGTAGACATCTGCAAACGCTATTTCCTAGCAAGGAAGATTCGCATTTACATTCTTTTGAATTGAATACGAGGTATACATGACACTTCGCAATGAATATTATATCTTATCATGAAACATAGAAGTGAGATGCGATATCGCGTTTTAAGAAGCATTAGAACTCTATTGCCTCGATGCGTAGACATCTGCAGACGCTATTTCCTAGCAAGGAAGAGGCGCATTTTCATTCGTCTGGAGTGAATAGTAGGTATACATGACACTTCTCAATGAATATTATATCTTATCAGGAAACATAGAAGTGAGATGCGACATCGCGTTTTAAGAAGCATTAGAAGTCTATTGCCTCGACGTGTAGATATCTGCAGATGCTATTTCCTAGCATGGAAGTGTCGCATTTACATTCTTTTGAAGTGAATACGAGATATACATGACACTTCGCAATGAATATTATATCTTATCATGAAATATAGGAATGAGGTGCTATATCGCGTTTTGAGAAGCATTAGGACTCTATTGCTACGATACGTAGACATCTGCAAAGTCTATTTCCTAGCATGGAAGGGTCGCATTTACATTCTTTTGAAGTGAGTACGGGTATACATATCACTCCATAGTGAATATTATATCTTATCATGAAACATAGAAGTGAGATGCGATATCGCGTTCTAAGAAGCATTAGGACTCTATTGCTACGATTCGTATACATCTGCAGACGCTATTTCCTAGCATGGAAGTCTCGCACTTACACTCTTTTGAAGTGAATACGAGGTATACGTGACACTTCGCAATGAATATTTTATCTTATCACGAAACCTATAAATGAGATGCGATATCGCGATTTTAGTAGCATTAGAATTTCATTGCTACGATATGTAGGCATCTGCAAACGCTATATCCTAGAAAGGAATAGTCGCATTTACATTCTTTTGAAGTGAATACGAGGTATACATGACACTTCGCAATGAATATTATATCTTATCACGAAGCATGGAATTGAGATGCGATATGGCTTTTTGAGAAGCATTAGAACGCTATTGCTACGATACGTAGACATCTGCAAACGCTATTTCCTAGCAAGGAAGATTCGCATTTACATTCTTTTGAATTGAATACGAGGTATACATGACACTTCGCAATGAATATTATATCTTATCATGAAACATAGAAGTGAGATGCGATATCGCGTTTTAAGAAGCATTAGAACTCTATTGCCTCGATGCGTAGACATCTGCAAACGCTATTTCCTAGCATTGAAGTGTCGCATTTACAACCATTTGAAGTGAATACGAGGTATACATATCACTCCATAGTGAATATTATATCTTATCATGAATCATAGAAGTGAGATGCGATATCGCGTTCTAGGAAGCATTAGAACTCTATTGCTACAATACGTAGACATCTGCAAAGTCTATTTCCTAGCATGGAAGGGTCGCATTTACATTCTTTTGAAGTGAGTACGGGTATACATATCACTCCATAGTGAATATTATATCTTATCATGAAACATAGAAGTGAGATGCGATATCGCGTTCTAAGAAGCATTAGGACTCTATTGCTACGATTCGTATACATCTGCAGACGCTATTTCCTAGCATGGAAGTCTCGCACTTACATTCTTTTGAAGTGAATACGAGGTATACGTGACACTTCGCAATGAATATTTTATCTTATCACGAAACCTATAAATGAGATGCGATATCGCGATTTTAGTAGCATTAGAAATTCATTGCTACGATATGTAGGCATCTGCAAACGCTATTTCCTAGAAAGGAATAGTCGCATTTATATTCTTTTGAAGTGAATACGAGGTATACATGACACTTCGCAATGAATATTATATCTTATCACGAAACATGGAATTGAGATACGATATGGCTTCTTGAGAAGCATTAGAACGCTATTGCTACGATACGTAGACATCTGCAAACGCTATTTCCTAGCAAGGAAGATTCGCATTTACATTCTTTTGAATTGAATACGAGGTATACATGACACTTCGCAATGAATATTATATCTTATCATGAAACATAGAAGTGAGATGCGATATCGCGTTTTAAGAAGCATTAGAACTCTATTGCCTCGATGCGTAGACATCTGCAGACGCTATTTCCTAGCAAGGAAGAGGCGCATTTTCATTCGTCTGGAGTGAATAGTAGGTATACATGACACTTCTCAATGAATATTATATCTTATCAGGAAACATAGAAGTGAGATGCGACATCGCGTTTTAAGTAGCATTAGAACTCTATTGCCTCGACGTGTAGATATCTGCAGATGCTATTTCCTAGCATGGAAGTGTCGCATTTACATTCTTTTGAAGTGAATACGAGATATACATGACACTTCGCAATGAATATTATATCTTATCATGAAATATAGGAATGAGGTGCTATATCGCGTTTTGAGAAGCATTAGAACTCTATTGCTACGATACGTAGACATCTGCAAAGTCTATTTCCTAGCATGGAAGGGTCGCATTTACATTCTTTTGAAGTGAGTACGGGTATACATATCACTCCATAGTGAATATTATATCTTATCATGAAACATAGAAGTGAGATGCGATATCGCGTTCTAAGAAGCATTAGAACTCTATTGCTACGATTCGTATACATCTGCAGACGCTATTTCCTAGCATGGAAGTCTCGCACTTACACTCTTTTGAAGTGAATACGAGGTATACGTGACACTTCGCAATGAATATTTTATCTTATCACGAAACCTATAAATGAGATGCGATATCGCGATTTTAGTAGCATTAGAATTTCATTGCTACGATATGTAGGCATCTGCAAACGCTATATCCTAGAAAGGAATAGTCGCATTTACATTCTTTTGAAGTGAATACGAGGTATACATGACACTTCGCAATGAATATTATATCTTATCACGAAACATGGAATTGAGATGCGATATGGCTTTTTGAGAAGCATTAGAACGCTATTGCTACGATACGTAGACATCTGCAAACGCTATTTCCTAGCAAGGAAGATTCGCATTTACATTCTTTTGAATTGAATACGAGGTATACATGACACTTCGCAATGAATATTATATCTTATCATGAAACATAGAAGTGAGATGCGATATCGCGTTTTAAGAAGCATTAGAACTCTATTGCCTCGATGCGTAGACATCTGCAAACGCTATTTCCTAGCATTGAAGTGTCGCATTTACAACCATTTGAAGTGAATACGAGGTATACATATCACTCCATAGTGAATATTATATCTTATCATGAATCATAGAAGTGAGATGCGATATCGCGTTCTAGGAAGCATTAGAACTCTATTGCTACAATACGTAGACATCTGCAAAGTCTATTTCCTAGCATGGAAGGGTCGCATTTACATTCTTTTGAAGTGAGTACGGGTATACATATCACTCCATAGTGAATATTATATCTTATCATGAAACATAGAAGTGAGATGCGATATCGCGTTCTAAGAAGCATTAGGACTCTATTGCTACGATTCGTATACATCTGCAGACGCTATTTCCTAGCATGGAAGTCTCGCACTTACATTCTTTTGAAGTGAATACGAGGTATACGTGACACTTCGCAATGAATATTTTATCTTATCACGAAACCTATAAATGAGATGCGATATCGCGATTTTAGTAGCATTAGAAATTCATTGCTACGATATGTAGGCATCTGCAAACGCTATTTCCTAGAAAGGAATAGTCGCATTTATATTCTTTTGAAGTGAATACGAGGTATACATGACACTTCGCAATGAATATTATATCTTATCACGAAACATGGAATTGAGATACGATATGGCTTCTTGAGAAGCATTAGAACGCTATTGCTACGATACGTAGACATCTGCAAACGCTATTTCCTAGCAAGGAAGATTCGCATTTACATTCTTTTGAATTGAATACGAGGTATACATGACACTTCGCAATGAATATTATATCTTATCATGAAACATAGAAGTGAGATGCGATATCGCGTTTTAAGAAGCATTAGAACTCTATTGCCTCGATGCGTAGACATCTGCAGACGCTATTTCCTAGCAAGGAAGAGGCGCATTTTCATTCGTCTGGAGTGAATAGTAGGTATACATGACACTTCTCAATGAATATTATATCTTATCAGGAAACATAGAAGTGAGATGCGACATCGCGTTTTAAGTAGCATTAGAACTCTATTGCCTCGACGTGTAGATATCTGCAGATGCTATTTCCTAGCATGGAAGTGTCGCATTTACATTCTTTTGAAGTGAATACGAGATATACATGACACTTCGCAATGAATATTATATCTTATCATGAAATATAGGAATGAGGTGCTATATCGCGTTTTGAGAAGCATTAGAACTCTATTGCTACGATACGTAGACATCTGCAAAGTCTATTTCCTAGCATGGAAGGGTCGCATTTACATTCTTTTGAAGTGAGTACGGGTATACATATCACTCCATAGTGAATATTATATCTTATCATGAAACATAGAAGTGAGATGCGATATCGCGTTCTAAGAAGCATTAGAACTCTATTGCTACGATTCGTATACATCTGCAGACGCTATTTCCTAGCATGGAAGTCTCGCACTTACACTCTTTTGAAGTGAATACGAGGTATACGTGACACTTCGCAATGAATATTTTATCTTATCACGAAACCTATAAATGAGATGCGATATCGCGATTTTACTAGCATTAGAATTTCATTGCTACGATATGTAGGCATCTGCAAACGCTATATCCTAGAAAGGAATAGTCGCATTTACATTCTTTTGAAGTGAATACGAGGTATACATGACACTTCGCAATGAATATTATATCTTATCACGAAACATGGAATTGAGATGCGATATGGCTTTTTGAGAAGCATTAGAACGCTATTGCTACGATACGTAGACATCTGCAAACGCTATTTCCTAGCAAGGAAGATTCGCATTTACATTCTTTTTAATTGAATACGAGGTATACATGACACTTCGCAATGAATATTATATCTTATCATGAAACATAGAAGTGAGATGCGATATCGCGTTTTAAGAAGCATTAGAACTCTATTGCCTCGATGCGTAGACATCTGCAGACGCTATTTCCTAGCAAGGAAGAGGCGCATTTTCATTCGTCTGGAGTGAATAGTAGGTATACATGACACTTCTCAATGAATATTATATCTTATCAGGAAACATAGAAGTGAGATGCGACATCGCGTTTTAAGAAGCATTAGAAGTCTATTGCCTCGACGTGTAGATATCTGCAGATGCTATTTCCTAGCATGGAAGTGTCGCATTTACATTCTTTTGAAGTGAATACGAGATATACATGACACTTCGCAATGAATATTATATCTTATCATGAAATATAGGAATGAGGTGCTATATCGCGTCTTGAGAAGCATTAGGACTCTATTGCTACGATACGTAGACATCTGCAAAGTCTATTTCCTAGCATGGAAGGGTCGCATTTACATTCTTTTGAAGTGAGTACGGGTATACATATCACTCCATAGTGAATATTATATCTTACCATGAAACATAGAAGTGAGATGCGATATCGCGTTCTAAGAAGCATTAGGACTCTATTGCTACGATTCGTATACATCTGCAGACGCTATTTCCTAGCATGGAAGTCTCGCACTTACACTCTTTTGAAGTGAATACGAGGTATACGTGACACTTCGCAATGAATATTTTATCTTATCACGAAACCTATAAATGAGATGCGATATCGCGATTTTAGTAGCATTAGAATTTCATTGCTACGATATGTAGGCATCTGCAAACGCTATATCCTAGAAAGGAATAGTCGCATTTACATTCTTTTGAAGTGAATACGAGGTATACATGACACTTCGCAATGAATATTATATCTTATCACGAAACATGGAATTGAGATGCGATATGGCTTTTTGAGAAGCATTAGAACGCTATTGCTACGATACGTAGACATCTGCAAACGCTATTTCCTAGCAAGGAAGATTCGCATTTACATTCTTTTGAATTGAATACGAGGTATACATGACACTTCGCAATGAATATTATATCTTATCATGAAACATAGAAGTGAGATGCGATATCGCGTTTTAGGAAGCATTAGAACTCTATTGCCTCGATGCGTAGACATCTGCAGACGCTATTTCCTAGCAAGGAAGAGGCGCATTTTCATTCGTCTGGAGTGAATAGTAGGTATACATGACACTTCTCAATGAATATTATATCTTATCAGGAAACATAGAAGTGAGATGCGACATCGCGTTTTAAGAAGCATTAGAACTCTATTGCCTCGACGTGTAGATATCTGCAGATGCTATTTCCTAGCATGGAAGTGTCGCATTTACATTCTTTTGAAGTGAATACGAGATATACATGACACTTCGCAATGAATATTATATCTTATCATGAAATATAGGAATGAGGTGCTATATCGCGTTTTGAGAAGCATTAGGACTCTATTGCTACGATACGTAGACATCTGCAAAGTCTATTTCCTAGCATGGAAGGGTCGCATTTACATTCTTTTGAAGTGAGTACGGGTATACATATCACTCCATAGTGAATATTATATCTTATCATGAAACATAGAAGTGAGATGCGATATCGCGTTCTAAGAAGCATTAGGACTCTATTGCTACGATTCGTATACATCTGCAGACGCTATTTCCTAGCATGGAAGTCTCGCACTTACACTCTTTTGAAGTGAATACGAGGTATACGTGACACTTCGCAATGAATATTTTATCTTATCACGAAACCTATAAATGAGATGCGATATCGCGATTTTAGTAGCATTAGAATTTCATTGCTACGATATGTAGGCATCTGCAAACGCTATATCCTAGAAAGGAATAGTCGCATTTACATTCTTTTGAAGTGAATACGAGGTATACATGACACTTCGCAATGAATATTATATCTTATCACGAAACATGGAATTGAGATGCGATATGGCTTTTTGAGAAGCATTAGAACGCTATTGCTACGATACGTAGACATCTGCAAACGCTATTTCCTAGCAAGGAAGATTCGCATTTACATTCTTTTGAATTGAATACGAGGTATACATGACACTTCGCAATGAATATTATATCTTATCATGAAACATAGAAGTGAGATGCGATATCGCGTTTTAAGAAGCATTAGAACTCTATTGCCTCGATGCGTAGACATCTGCAGACGCTATTTCCTAGCAAGGAAGAGGCGCATTTTCATTCGTCTGGAGTGAATAGTAGGTATACATGACACTTCTCAATGAATATTGTATCTTATCAGGAAACATAGAAGTGAGATGCGACATCGCGTTTTAAGAAGCATTAGAACTCTATTGCCTCGACGTGTAGATATCTGCAGATGCTATTTCCTAGCATGGAAGTGTCGCATTTACATTCTTTTGAAGTGAATACGAGATATACATGACACTTCGCAATGAATATTATATCTTATCATGAAACATAGGAATGAGGTGCTATATCGCGTTTTGAGAAGCATTAAGACTCTATTGCTACGATACGTAGACATCTGCAAAGTCTATTTCCTAGCATGGAAGGGTCGCATTTACATTCTTTTGAAGTGAGTACGGGTATACATATCACTCCATAGTGAATATTATATCTTATCATGAAACATAGAAGTGAGATGCGATATCGCGTTCTAAGAAGCATTAGGACTCTATTGCTACGATTCGTATACATCTGCAGACGCTATTTCCTAGCATGGAAGTCTCGCACTTACACTCTTTTGAAGTGAATACGAGGTATACGTGACACTTCGCAATGAATATTTTATCTTATCACGAAACCTATAAATGAGATGCGATATCGCGATTTTAGTAGCATTAGAATTTCATTGCTACGATATGTAGGCATCTGCAAACGCTATATCCTAGAAAGGAATAGTCGCATTTACATTCTTTTGAAGTGAATACGAGGTATACATGACACTTCGCAATGAATATTATATCTTATCACGAAACATGGAATTGAGATGCGATATGGCTTTTTGAGAAGCATTAGAACGCTATTGCTACGATACGTAGACATCTGCAAACGCTATTTCCTAGCAAGGAAGATTCGCATTTACATTCTTTTGAATTGAATACGAGGTATACATGACACTTCGCAATGAATATTATATCTTATCATGAAACATAGAAGTGAGATGCGATATCGCGTTTTAAGAAGCATTAGAACTCTATTGCCTCGATGCGTAGACATCTGCAGACGCTATTTCCTAGCAAGGAAGAGGCGCATTTTCATTCGTCTGGAGTGAATAGTAGGTATACATGACACTTCTCAATGAATATTATATCTTATCAGGAAACATAGAAGTGAGATGCGACATCGCGTTTTAAGAAGCATTAGAACTCTATTGCCTCGACGTGTAGATATCTGCAGATGCTATTTCCTAGCATGGAAGTGTCGCATTTACATTCTTTTGAAGTGAATACGAGATATACATGACACTTCGCAATGAATATTATATCTTATCATGAAACATAGGAATGAGGTGCTATATCGCGTTTTGAGAAGCATTAAGACTCTATTGCTACGATACGTAGACATCTGCAAAGTCTATTTCCTAGCATGGAAGGGTCGCATTTACATTCTTTTGAAGTGAGTACGGGTATACATATCACTCCATAGTGAATATTATATCTTATCATGAAACATAGAAGTGAGATGCGATATCGCGTTCTAAGAAGCATTAGGACTCTACTGCTACGATTCGTATACATCTGCAGACGCTATTTCCTAGCATGGAAGTCTCGCACTTACATTCTTTTGAAGTGAATACGAGGTATACGTGACACTTCGCAATGAATATTTTATCTTATCACGAAACCTATAAATGAGATGCGATATCGCGATTTTAGTAGCATTAGAATTTCATTGCTACGATATGTAGGCATCTGCAAACGCTATTTCCTAGAAAGGAATAGTCGCATTTATATTCTTTTGAAGTGAATACGAGGTATACATGACACTTCGCAATGAATATTATATCTTATCACGAAACATGGAATTGAGATCCGATATGGCTTCTTGAGAAGCATTAGAACGCTATTGCTACGATACGTAGACATCTGCAAACGCTATTTCCTAGCAAGGAAGATTCGCATTTACATTCTTTTGAATTGAATACGAGGTATACATGACACTTCGCAATGAATATTATATCTTATCATGAAACATAGAAGAGACATGCGATATCGCGTTTTAAGAAGCATTAGAACTCTATTGCTACGAGACGTTGGCATCCGCAAACGCTATTTCCTAGCAAGGAATAGTCGGATTTACATTCTTTTGAACTGAAGACGAGGTATACATGACACTTCGCAATGAATATTATATCTTATCACGAAACATATAAATGAGATGCGATATCGCGATCTAAGAAGCACTAGAACTCTATTGCTACGATACGTAGGCATCTGCGAACGCTATTTCCTAGCAAGGAATAGTCGCATTTACATTCTTTTGAAGTGAATATGAGGTATACATGACACTTCGCAATGAATATTATATTTTATCATGAAACATAGAAGTGAGGTGCGACATCGCGTTTTAAGAAGCATTAGAACACTATTGCCTCGACGTGTAGATATCTGCAGACGCTATTTCCAAGCATGGAAGTGTCGCATTTACATTCTTTTGAAGTGAATACGAGATATACATGACACTTCGCAATGAATATTATATCTTATCATGAAACATAGGAATGAGGTGCTATATCGCGTTTTGAGAAGCATTAGAACTCTATTGCTACGATACGTAGACATCTGCAAAGTCTATTTCCTAGCATGGATGGGTCGCATTTACATTCTTTTGAAGTGAGTACGGGTATACATATCACTCCATAGTGAATATTATATCTTATCGTGAAACATAGAAATGAGATGCGATATCGCGTTCTAAGAAGCATTAGAACTCTATTGCTACGATTCGTAGACATCTGCAGACGCTATTTCCTAGCATGGAAGTCTCGCACTTACATTCTTTTGAAGTGAATACGACGTGTACATGGCACTTCGCAATGAATATGATATCTTATCACGAAACATAGAAATGAAATGCGATATCTCGTTTTAAGAAGCATTAGGACTCTATTGCTACGATACGTAGACATCTGCAAACGCTATTTTCTAGCAAGGAAGTGTCGCATTTACATTCGTTTGGAGTGAATACGAGGTATACATAACACTTCGCAATGAATATTATATCTTATCACGAAACATAGAAGTGAGATGCGATATCGAGATTTAAGTAGAATTAGAAACCTATTGCTACGATACGTAGACATCTGCAAACGCTATTTCCTAGCAGGCAATAGTCGCTTTTGCATTCTTTTGAAGTGAATAGGAGGTATACATGACACTTCGTAATGAGTATTATATCTTATCATGAAACATAGAAGAGAGATGCGATATCGCGTTTTAAGAAGCATTAGAACTCTATGGCCTCGATGCGGAGACATCTGCAGACGCTATTTCCTAGCATGGAAGTCTCGCACTTACATTCTTTTGAAGTGAATACGAGGTATACGTGACACTTCGCAATGAATATTTTATCCTATCACGAAACCTATAAGTGAGATGTGATATCGCGATTTTAGTAGCATTAGAATTTCATTGCTACGATATGTAGGCATCTGCAAACGCTATTTCCTAGAAAGGAATAGTCGCATTTACATTCTTTTGAAGTGAATACGAGGTATACATGACACTTCGCAATGAATATTATATCTTATCACGAAACATGGAAGTGAGATGCGATATGGCTTTTTGAGAAGCATTAGAACGCTATTGCTACGATACGTAGACATCTGCAAACGCTATTTCCTAGGATGGAAACGTCGCATTTACATGCTTTTGAAGTGAATACGAGGTATACATGACACTTCGCAATGAATATATATCTTATCATGATACATAGAAAAGACATGCGATATCGCGTTTTAAGAAGCATTAGAACTCTATTGCTACGAGACGTTGGCATCCGCAAACGCTATTTCCTAGCAAGGAATAGTCGGATTTACATTCTTTTGAAGTGAAAACGAGGTATACATGGCACTTCGCAATGAATATGATATCTTATCACGAAACATAGAAATGAAATGCGATATCTCGTTTTAAGAAGCATTAGGACTCTATTGCTACGATACGTAGACATCTGCGAGCGCTATTTCCTAGCATGGAAGTGTCGCATTTACGTTCTTTTGAAGTGAATTCGTGGTATACATGACACTTCGGAATGAATATTATAACTTATCACGAAACATAGAATTGAGATGCGATATCGAGATCTAAGAAGCATTAGAAATCTATTGCTACGATACGTAGACATCTGCAAACGCTATTTTCTAGCAAGGAAGTGTCGCATTTACATTCGTTTGGAGTGAATACGAGGTATACATAACACTTCGCAATGAATATTATATCTTATCACGAAACATAGAAGTGAAATGCGACATCTCGTTTTAAGAAGCATTAGGACTCTTTTGCTACTATACGTAGATATCTGCAAACGCTATTTCCTAGGATGGAAACGTCGCATTTACATACTTTTGAAGTGAATACGAGGTTACATGACACTTCGCAACGAATGTTATATCTTATCACGAAGCATAGAAATGAGATGTGATATCGCGATTTAAGTAGCATTAGAACGCTATTGATACGACACGTAGACATCTGCAAACGCTATTTCCTAGCAAGCAATAGTCGCATTTACATTCTTTTGAAGTGAATACGAGGTATACATAACACTTCGCAGTGAATATTATATCTAATCACGAAACATAGAAATGAAATGCGACATCTCGTTTTAAGAAGCATTAGGACTCTTTTGCTACGATACGTAGACATCTGCAAACGCTATTTCCTAGGATGGAAACGTCGCATTTACATTCTTTTGAAGTGAATACGACGTGTACATGACACCTCGCAATGAATATTATATCTTATCACGAAACATAGAAATGAGGTGCGACATCGCGATTTAAGTAGCATTAGAATTCTATTGCTACGATACGTAGACATCTGCAGACGCTATTTCCTGGCATGGAAGTGTCGCATTTACATTCATTTGAAGTGAATACGAGGTATACATAACATTACACAATGAATATTATATCTTATTACGAAACATAGAAATGAAATACGACATCTCGTTTTAAGAAGCATTAGAACTCTATTGCTACGATACGTAGACATCTACAAGCGCTATTTCCTAGCATTGAAGTGTCGCATTTACAACCATTTGAAGTGAATACGAGGTATACATATCACTCCATAGTGAATATTATATCTTATCATGAATCATAGAAGTGAGATGCGATATCGCGTTCTAGGAAGCATTAGAACTCTATTGCTACAATACGTAGGCATCTGCAAACGCTATTTCCTAGCAAGGAATTGTAGCATTTACATTCTTTTGAAGTGAATACGAGGTATACATGACACTTCTCATTGAATATTATATCTTATCATGTAACATAAATGTGAGATGCGATATCGCGTTCTAAGAAGCATTAGAACCCTATTTCCTTGATGCGGAGATGTCTGCAAAGGCTATTTCCTAGCATGGAAGTGTCGCATTTACATTCTTTTGAAGTGAATACGAGGTATACATGACACTTCGCAATGAATATTATATCTTATCACGAAACATGGAATTGAGATGCGATATGGCTTTTTGAGAAGCATTAGAACGCTATTGCTACGATACGTAGGCATCTGCAAACGCTATTTCCTAGCAAGGAAGATTCGCATTTACATTCTTTTGAATTGAATACGAGGTATACATGACACTTCGCAATGAATATATATCTTATCATGAAACATAGAAGAGACATGCGATATCGCGTTTTAAGAAGCATTAGAACTCTATTGCTACGAGACGTTGGCATCCGCAAACGCTATTTCCTAGCAAGGAATAGTCGGATTTACATTCTTTTGAAGTGAATACGAGGTATACATGACAATTCGCAATGAATATTATATCTTATCACGAAACATATAAATGAGATGCGATATCGCGATCTAAGAAGCATTAGAACTCTATTGCTACGATACGTAGGCATCTGCGAACGCTATTTCCTAGCAAGGAATAGTCGCATTTACATTCTTTTGAAGTGAATATGAGGTATACATGACACTTCGCAATGAATATTATATTTTATCATGAAACATAGAAGTGAGATGCGACATCGCGTTTTGAGAAGCATTAGAACTCTATTGCTACGATACGTAGACATCTGCAAAGTCTATTTCCTAGCATGGAAGGGTCGCATTTACATTCTTTTGAAGTGAGTACGGGTATACATATCACTCCATAGTGAATATTATATCTTATCATGAAACATAGAAGTGAGATGCGACATCGCGTTCTAAGAAGCATTAGAACTCTATTGCCACGATTCGTAGACATCTGCAGACGCTATTTCCTAGCATGGAAGTCTCGCACTTACATTCTTTTGAAGTGAATACGAGGTATACGTGACACTTCGCAATGAATATTTTATCTTATCACGAAACCTATAAATGAGATGCGATATCGCGATTTTGGTAGCATTAGAATTTCATTGCTACGATATGTAGGCATCTGCAAATGCTATTTCCTAGAAAGGAGTAGTAGCATTTACATTCTTTTGAAGTGAATACGAGGTATACATGACACTTCGCAATGAATATTATATCTTATCACGAAAGATAGAAGTGAGATTCGATATCGAGGTTTAAGTAGAATTAGAAACCTATTGCTACGATACGTAGACATCTGCAAACGCTATTTCCTAGCAGGCAATAGTCGCTTTTGCATTCTTTTGAAGTGAATAGGAGGTATACATGACACTTCGTAATGAGTATTATATCTTATCATGAAACATAGAGGAGAGATGCGATATCGCGTTTTAAGAAGCATTAGAACTCTATGGCCCCGATGCGGAGACATCTGCAGACGCTATTTCCTAGCATGGAAGTCTCGCACTTACATTCTTTTGAAGTGAATACGAGGTATACGTGACACTTCGCAATGAATATTTTATCCTATCACGAAACCTATAAGTGAGATGCGATATCGCGATTTAAGTAGCATTAGAACGCTATTGATACGACACGTAGACATCTGCAAACGCTATTTCCTAGCAAGCAATAGTCGCATTTACATTCTTTTGAAGTGAATACGAGGTATACATAACACTTCGCAGTGAATATTATATCTAATCACGAAACATAGAAATGAAATGCGACATCTCGTTTTAAGAAGCATTAGGACTCTTTTGCTACGATACGTAGACATCTGCAAACGCTATTTCCTAGGATGGAAACGTCGCATTTACATTCTTTTGAAGTGAATACGACGTGTACATGACACCTCGCAATGAATATTATATCTTATCACGAAACATAGAAATGAGGTGCGACATCGCGATTTAAGTAGCATTAGAATTCTATTGCTACGATACGTAGACATCTGCAGACGCTATTTCCTAGCATGGAAGTTTCGCATTTACATTCATTTGAAGTGAATACGAGGTATACATAACATTACACAATGAATATTATATCTTATTACGAAACATAGAAATGAAATACGACATCTCGTTTTAAGAAGCATTAGAACTCTATTGCTACGATACGTAGACATCTACAAGCGCTATTTCCTAGCATTGAAGTGTCGCATTTACAACCATTTGAAGTGAATACGAGGTATACATATCACTCCATAGTGAATATTATATCTTATCATGAATCATAGAAGTGAGATGCGATATCGCGTTCTAGGAAGCATTAGAACTCTATTGCTACAATACGTAGGCATCTGCAAACGCTATTTCCTAGCAAGGAATTGTAGCATTTACATTCTTTTGAAGTGAATACGAGGTATACATAACACTTCTCATTGAATATTATATCTTATCATGTAACATAAATGTGAGATGCGATATCGCGTTCTAAGAAGCATTAGAACCCTATTTCCTTGATGCGGAGATGTCTGCAAAGGCTATTTCCTAGCATGGAAGTGTCGCATTTACATTCTTTTGAAGTGAATACGAGATATACATGACACTTCGCAATGAATATTATATCTTATCATGAAATATAGGAATGAGGTGCTATATCGCGTTTTGAGAAGCATTAGGACTCTATTGCTACGATACGTAGACATCTGCAAAGTCTATTTCCTAGCATGGAAGGGTCGCATTTACATTCTTTTGAAGTGAGTACGGGTATACATATCACTCCATAGTGAATATTATATCTTATCATGAAACATAGAAGTGAGATGCGATATCGCGTTCTAAGAAGCATTAGGACTCTATTGCTACGATTCGTATACATCTGCAGACGCTATTTCCTAGCATGGAAGTCTCGCACTTACACTCTTTTGAAGTGAATACGAGGTATACGTGACACTTCGCAATGAATATTTTATCTTATCACGAAACCTATAAATGAGATGCGATATCGCGATTTTAGTAGCATTAGAATTTCATTGCTACGATATGTAGGCATCTGCAAACGCTATATCCTAGAAAGGAATAGTCGCATTTACATTCTTTTGAAGTGAATACGAGGTATACATGACACTTCGCAATGAATATTATATCTTATCACGAAACATGGAATTGAGATGCGATATGGCTTTTTGAGAAGCATTAGAACGCTATTGCTACGATACGTAGACATCTGCAAACGCTATTTCCTAGCAAGGAAGATTCGCATTTACATTCTTTTGAATTGAATACGAGGTATACATGACACTTCGCAATGAATATTATATCTTATCATGAAACATAGAAGTGAGATGCGATATCGCGTTTTAGGAAGCATTAGAACTCTATTGCCTCGATGCGTAGACATCTGCAGACGCTATTTCCTAGCAAGGAAGAGGCGCATTTTCATTCGTCTGGAGTGAATAGTAGGTATACATGACACTTCTCAATGAATATTATATCTTATCAGGAAACATAGAAGTGAGATGCGACATCGCGTTTTAAGAAGCATTAGAACTCTATTGCCTCGACGTGTAGATATCTGCAGATGCTATTTCCTAGCATGGAAGTGTCGCATTTACATTCTTTTGAAGTGAATACGAGATATACATGACACTTCGCAATGAATATTATATCTTATCATGAAATATAGGAATGAGGTGCTATATCGCGTTTTGAGAAGCATTAGGACTCTATTGCTACGACACGTAGACATCTGCAAAGTCTATTTCCTAGCATGGAAGGGTCGCATTTACATTCTTTTGAAGTGAGTACGGGTATACATATCACTCCATAGTGAATATTATATCTTATCATGAAACATAGAAGTGAGATGCGATATCGCGTTCTAAGAAGCATTAGGACTCTATTGCTACGATTCGTATACATCTGCAGACGCTATTTCCTAGCATGGAAGTCTCGCACTTACACTCTTTTGAAGTGAATACGAGGTATACGTGACACTTCGCAATGAATATTTTATCTTATCACGAAACCTATAAATGAGATGCGATATCGCGATTTTAGTAGCATTAGAATTTCATTGCTACGATATGTAGGCATCTGCAAACGCTATATCCTAGAAAGGAATAGTCGCATTTACATTCTTTTGAAGTGAATACGAGGTATACATGACACTTCGCAATGAATATTATATCTTATCACGAAACATGGAATTGAGATGCGATATGGCTTTTTGAGAAGCATTAGAACGCTATTGCTACGATACGTAGACATCTGCAAACGCTATTTCCTAGCAAGGAAGATTCGCATTTACATTCTTTTGAATTGAATACGAGGTATACATGACACTTCGCAATGAATATTATATCTTATCATGAAACATAGAAGTGAGATGCGATATCGCGTTTTAAGAAGCATTAGAACTCTATTGCCTCGATGCGTAGACATCTGCAGACGCTATTTCCTAGCAAGGAAGAGGCGCATTTTCATTCGTCTGGAGTGAATAGTAGGTATACATGACACTTCTCAATGAATATTATATCTTATCAGGAAACATAGAAGTGAGATGCGACATCGCGTTTTAAGAAGCATTAGAACTCTATTGCCTCGACGTGTAGATATCTGCAGATGCTATTTCCTAGCATGGAAGTGTCGCATTTACATTCTTTTGAAGTGAATACGAGATATACATGACACTTCGCAATGAATATTATATCTTATCATGAAACATAGGAATGAGGTGCTATATCGCGTTTTGAGAAGCATTAAGACTCTATTGCTACGATACGTAGACATCTGCAAAGTCTATTTCCTAGCATGGAAGGGTCGCATTTACATTCTTTTGAAGTGAGTACGGGTATACATATCACTCCATAGTGAATATTATATCTTATCATGAAACATAGAAGTGAGATGCGATATCGCGTTCTAAGAAGCATTAGGACTCTACTGCTACGATTCGTATACATCTGCAGACGCTATTTCCTAGCATGGAAGTCTCGCACTTACATTCTTTTGAAGTGAATACGAGGTATACGTGACACTTCGCAATGAATATTTTATCTTATCACGAAACCTATAAATGAGATGCGATATCGCGATTTTAGTAGCATTAGAATTTCATTGCTACGATATGTAGGCATCTGCAAACGCTATTTCCTAGAAAGGAATAGTCGCATTTATATTCTTTTGAAGTGAATACGAGGTATACATGACACTTCGCAATGAATATTATATCTTATCACGAAACATGGAATTGAGATCCGATATGGCTTCTTGAGAAGCATTAGAACGCTATTGCTACGATACGTAGACATCTGCAAACGCTATTTCCTAGCAAGGAAGATTCGCATTTACATTCTTTTGAATTGAATACGAGGTATACATGACACTTCGCAATGAATATTATATCTTATCATGAAACATAGAAGAGACATGCGATATCGCGTTTTAAGAAGCATTAGAACTCTATTGCTACGAGACGTTGGCATCCGCAAACGCTATTTCCTAGCAAGGAATAGTCGGATTTACATTCTTTTGAACTGAAGACGAGGTATACATGACACTTCGCAATGAATATTATATCTTATCACGAAACATATAAATGAGATGCGATATCGCGATCTAAGAAGCACTAGAACTCTATTGCTACGATACGTAGGCATCTGCGAACGCTATTTCCTAGCAAGGAATAGTCGCATTTACATTCTTTTGAAGTGAATATGAGGTATACATGACACTTCGCAATGAATATTATATTTTATCATGAAACATAGAAGTGAGATGCGACATCGCGTTTTAAGAAGCATTAGAACACTATTGCCTCGACGTGTAGATATCTGCAGACGCTATTTCCAAGCATGGAAGTGTCGCATTTACATTCTTTTGAAGTGAATACGAGATATACATGACACTTCGCAATGAATATTATATCTTATCATGAAACATAGGAATGAGGTGCTATATCGCGTTTTGAGAAGCATTAGAACTCTATTGCTACGATACGTAGACATCTGCAAAGTCTATTTCCTAGCATGGATGGGTCGCATTTACATTCTTTTGAAGTGAGTACGGGTATACATATCACTCCATAGTGAATATTATATCTTATCGTGAAACATAGAAATGAGATGCGATATCGCGTTCTAAGAAGCATTAGAACTCTATTGCTACGATTCGTAGACATCTGCAGACGCTATTTCCTAGCATGGAAGTCTCGCACTTACATTCTTTTGAAGTGAATACGACGTGTACATGGCACTTCGCAATGAATATGATATCTTATCACGAAACATAGAAATGAAATGCGATATCTCGTTTTAAGAAGCATTAGGACTCTATTGCTACGATACGTAGACATCTGCAAACGCTATTTTCTAGCAAGGAAGTGTCGCATTTACATTCGTTTGGAGTGAATACGAGGTATACATAACACTTCGCAATGAATATTATATCTTATCACGAAACATAGAAGTGAGATGCGATATCGAGATTTAAGTAGAATTAGAAACCTATTGCTACGATACGTAGACATCTGCAAACGCTATTTCCTAGCAGGCAATAGTCGCTTTTGCATTCTTTTGAAGTGAATAGGAGGTATACATGACACTTCGTAATGAGTATTATATCTTATCATGAAACATAGAAGAGAGATGCGATATCGCGTTTTAAGAAGCATTAGAACTCTATGGCCTCGATGCGGAGACATCTGCAGACGCTATTTCCTAGCATGGAAGTCTCGCACTTACATTCTTTTGAAGTGAATACGAGGTATACGTGACACTTCGCAATGAATATTTTATCCTATCACGAAACCTATAAGTGAGATGTGATATCGCGATTTTAGTAGCATTAGAATTTCATTGCTACGATATGTAGGCATCTGCAAACGCTATTTCCTAGAAAGGAATAGTCGCATTTACATTCTTTTGAAGTGAATACGAGGTATACATGACACTTCGCAATGAATATTATATCTTATCACGAAACATGGAAGTGAGATGCGATATGGCTTTTTGAGAAGCATTAGAACGCTATTGCTACGATACGTAGACATCTGCAAACGCTATTTCCTAGGATGGAAACGTCGCATTTACATGCTTTTGAAGTGAATACGAGGTATACATGACACTTCGCAATGAATATATATCTTATCATGATACATAGAAAAGACATGCGATATCGCGTTTTAAGAAGCATTAGAACTCTATTGCTACGAGACGTTGGCATCCGCAAACGCTATTTCCTAGCAAGGAATAGTCGGATTTACATTCTTTTGAAGTGAAAACGAGGTATACATGGCACTTCGCAATGAATATGATATCTTATCACGAAACATAGAAATGAAATGCGATATCTCGTTTTAAGAAGCATTAGGACTCTATTGCTACGATACGTAGACATCTGCGAGCGCTATTTCCTAGCATGGAAGTGTCGCATTTACGTTCTTTTGAAGTGAATTCGTGGTATACATGACACTTCGGAATGAATATTATAACTTATCACGAAACATAGAATTGAGATGCGATATCGAGATCTAAGAAGCATTAGAAATCTATTGCTACGATACGTAGACATCTGCAAACGCTATTTTCTAGCAAGGAAGTGTCGCATTTACATTCGTTTGGAGTGAATACGAGGTATACATAACACTTCGCAATGAATATTATATCTTATCACGAAACATAGAAGTGAAATGCGACATCTCGTTTTAAGAAGCATTAGGACTCTTTTGCTACTATACGTAGATATCTGCAAACGCTATTTCCTAGGATGGAAACGTCGCATTTACATACTTTTGAAGTGAATACGAGGTTACATGACACTTCGCAACGAATGTTATATCTTATCACGAAGCATAGAAATGAGATGTGATATCGCGATTTAAGTAGCATTAGAACGCTATTGATACGACACGTAGACATCTGCAAACGCTATTTCCTAGCAAGCAATAGTCGCATTTACATTCTTTTGAAGTGAATACGAGGTATACATAACACTTCGCAGTGAATATTATATCTAATCACGAAACATAGAAATGAAATGCGACATCTCGTTTTAAGAAGCATTAGGACTCTTTTGCTACGATACGTAGACATCTGCAAACGCTATTTCCTAGGATGGAAACGTCGCATTTACATTCTTTTGAAGTGAATACGACGTGTACATGACACCTCGCAATGAATATTATATCTTATCACGAAACATAGAAATGAGGTGCGACATCGCGATTTAAGTAGCATTAGAATTCTATTGCTACGATACGTAGACATCTGCAGACGCTATTTCCTGGCATGGAAGTGTCGCATTTACATTCATTTGAAGTGAATACGAGGTATACATAACATTACACAATGAATATTATATCTTATTACGAAACATAGAAATGAAATACGACATCGCGATTTAAGTAGCATTAGAATTCTATTGCTACGATACGTAGACATCTGCAGACGCTATTTCCTAGCATGGAAGTTTCGCATTTACATTCATTTGAAGTGAATACGAGGTATACATAACATTACACAATGAATATTATATCTTATTACGAAACATAGAAATGAAATACGACATCTCGTTTTAAGAAGCATTAGAACTCTATTGCTACGATACGTAGACATCTACAAGCGCTATTTCCTAGCATTGAAGTGTCGCATTTACAACCATTTGAAGTGAATACGAGGTATACATATCACTCCATAGTGAATATTATATCTTATCATGAATCATAGAAGTGAGATGCGATATCGCGTTCTAGGAAGCATTAGAACTCTATTGCTACAATACGTAGGCATCTGCAAACGCTATTTCCTAGCAAGGAATTGTAGCATTTACATTCTTTTGAAGTGAATACGAGGTATACATGACACTTCTCATTGAATATTATATCTTATCATGTAACATAAATGTGAGATGCGATATCGCGTTCTAAGAAGCATTAGAACCCTATTTCCTTGATGCGGAGATGTCTGCAAAGGCTATTTCCTAGCATGGAAGTGTCGCATTTACATTCTTTTGAAGTGAATTCGAGGTATACATGACACTTCGGTATGAATACTCTAACTTATCACGAATCATAGATATGAAATGCTATATCGCGATCCAAGAAGCATTAGGACTCTATTGCTACGAGACGTTGGCATCCTCAAACGCTATTTCCTAGCATGGAAGTGTCGCATTTACATTCTTTTGAAGTGAATACGAGGTGTACATGACTCTTCGCAATGAATATTATATCTTATCATGTAACATAAATGTGAGATGCGATATCGCGATCTAAGAAGCATTAGAACACTATTGCTACGATACGTAGGCATCTGCAAATGCTATTTCCCAGCAAGGAATTGTCGCATTTACATTCTTTTGAAGTGAATACGACGTGTACATGACACTTCGCAATGTATATTATATCACTCCATAGTGAATATTATATCTTATCATGAAACATAGAAGTGAGATGCGATATCGCGTTCTAAGAAGCATTAGAACTCTATTGCTACGATTCGTATACATCTGCAGACGCTATTTCCTAGCATGGAAGTCTCGCACTTACACTCTTTTGAAGTGAATACGAGGTATACGTGACACTTCGCAATGAATATTTTATCTTATCACGAAACCTATAAATGAGATGCGATATCGCGATTTTAGTAGCATTAGAATTTCATTGCTACGATATGTAGGCATCTGCAAACGCTATTTCCTAGAAAGGAATAGTCGCATTTACATTCTTTTGAAGTGAATACGAGGTATACATGACACTTCGCAATGAATATATATCTTAACATGATACATAGAAGAGACATGCGATATCGCGTTTTAAGAAGCATTAGAACTCTATTGCTACGAGACGTTGGCATCCGCAAACGCTATTTCCTAGCAAGGAATAGTCGGATTTACATTCTTTTGAAGTGAAAACGAGGTATACATGGCACTTCGCAATGAATATGATATCTTATCACGAAACATAGAAATGAAGTGCGATATCTCGTTTTAAGAAGCATTAGGACTCTATTGCTACGATACGTAGACATCTGCGAGCGCTATTTCCTAGCATGGAAGTGTCGCATTTACGTTCTTTTGAAGTGAATTCGTGGTATACATGACACTTCGGAATGAATATTATAACTTATCACGAAACATAGAATTGAGATGCGATATCGAGATCTAAGAAGTATTAGAAATCTATTGCTACGATACGTAGACATCTGCAAACGCTATTTTCTAGCAAGGAAGTGTCGCATTTACATTCGTTTGGAGTGAATACGAGGTATACATAACACTTCGCAATGAATATTATATCTTATCACGAAACATAGAAGTGAAATGCGACATCTCGTTTTAAGAAGCATTAGGACTCTTTTGCTACTATACGTAGATATCTGCAAACGCTATTTCCTAGGATGGAAACGTCGCATTTACATACTTTTGAAGTGAATACGAGGTTACATGACACTTCGCAACGAATGTTATATCTTATCACGAAACATAGAAATGAGATGTGATATCGCGATTTAAGTAGCATTAGAACGCTGTTGATACGACACGTAGACATCTGCAAACGCTATTTCCTAGCAAGCAATAGTCGCATTTACATTCTTTTGAAGTGAATACGAGGTATACATGACACTTCGCAATGAATATTATATCTTATCACGAAACATAGAAATGAGATGTGATATCGCGATTTAAGTAGCATTAGAACGCTGTTGATACGATACGTAGACATCTGCAAACGCTATTTCCTAGGATGGAAACGTCGCATTTACATTCTTTTGAAGTGAATACGACGTGTACATGACACCTCGCAATGAATATTATATCTTATCATGAAACACAGAAACGAGAAGCGATATCGCATTTTGAGAAGCATTAGAACACTATTGAATCGATACGTAGACATCTGCAAACGCTATTTCCTAGCAAGGAAGTGAGGCATTTACATTCAATTGAAGTGTATGCGAGGTATACATGATACTTCGCAATGAATATTATATATTATCATGAAACACAGAAATGAGAAGCGATATCGCATTTTGAGAAGCATTAGAACACTATTGCATCGATACGTAGACATCTGCAAACGCCATTCCCTAGCAAGGAAGTTTCGCATTTACATTCATTTTAAGTGTATGCGAGGTATACATGACACATCGCAATGAATATTATATATTATCATGAAACATAGAAATGAGAAGCGATATCGCATTTTGAGAAGCATTAGAACTCTAATGCCACGATACGTAGACATCTGCAAACGCTATTTCCTAGCAAGGAAGTGAGGCATTTACATTCTTTTGAAGTGAATACGAGGTATACATAACACTCCACAATGAATATTTTATATTATCATGAAACATAGTAATGTGTAGCGATATCGCGTTTTGAGAATCATTAGAACTCTATTGCTACGATACGTATTCAACTCCAAACGCTATTTCCTAGCAAGGAATAGTTGCATTTACATTCTTTTGAAGTGAATACGAGGTACACATGACACTTCGCAATGAATATTATATCATATCATGATGCATATAAATGAGATGTGATATCGCGTTTTGAGAAGCATTAGAATCCTATTGCCTCGATGCGGAGATATCTGCAAACGCTATTTCCTTACATGGAAGTGTCGCATTTACATTCTTTTGAAGTGAATTCGAGGTATACATGTCACTTCGGAATGAACATTATATCTTATCGTGAAACATAGAAGTGAGATGCGGTATCGCGTTTTAAGAAGCATTAGAACTCTATTGCCTCGACGCGTAGAGATCTGCAGACGCTATTTCCTAGCATGGAAGTGTCGCACTTACATTCTTTTGAAGTGAATACGAGGTATACATGACACTTCGCAATCAACATTATATCTTATCATGTGACATAGAATTGAGATGCGATATCGCGTTTTAAGAAGCATTAGCACTCTATTGCCTCGACGCGTAGAGATCTGCGGACGCTATTTCCTAGCATGGAAGTGGCGCATTTACATTCGTTTGGAGTGAATAGGAGGTATACATGACACTTCGCAATGAATATTATATCTTATCACGAAACATAGGAATGAAATGCGACATCTCGTTATAAGAAGCATTATGAATCTATTGCTATGATACGTAGACATGTGCGAACGCTATTTCCTAGGATGGAAACGTCGCATTTACATTCTTTTGAAGTGAATACGAGGTATACATGACACTTCGCAATGAACATTATATCTTATCATGTAACATAGAAATGGGATGCGATATCGCGATATAAGAGGCATTAGAACACTATTGCTACGATACGTAGATATCTGCAAACGCTATTTTCTAGAAAACAATAGTCGCATTTACATTCTTTTGAAGTGAATACGAGGTATACATGACACTTCGCTACGAGTACTATATCTTATCATGAAACATAGAAGAGGGATGCGATATCGCGTTGTGAGAAGCATTAGAACCCTACGGCCTTGATGCGGAGACATCTGCAAACGCTATTTCCTAGCATGGAAGTGTCGCATTTAGATTCTTTTGAAGTGAATTCGAGGTATACATGACACTTCGGAATGAATATTATAACTTATCACGAAACATGGAAATGAGATGCGATATCGCGATCTAAGAAGCATTAGAACTTTATTGCCACGATACGTAGGCATCTGCAAACGCTATTTCCTAGCAAGGAATAGTCGCATTTACATTCTTTTGAAGTGAATACGAGTTATACATGACACTTCGCAATGAGTACTATATCTTATCATGAAACATAGAAGAGACATGCGATATCGCGTTTTGAGAAGCATTAGAACCCTATTGCTTCGATACGTAGACATCTGCAAACGCTGTTTCCTAGCAAGGAAGTGTCGCATTTACATTCTTTTGAAGTGAATACGAGGTATACATAACACTCCACAATGAATATTATACATTATCACGAAACATAGAAATGAGAAACGATGTCGCGTTTTGAGAAGCATTAGAGCACTAATGCTACGATACGTAGACATCTGCAAACGCTATTTCCTGGCAAGGAAGTGTCGCGTTTACAATCTTTTGAAGTGAATACGAGGTATGCATAACACTACACAATGAATATTATATCTTATCATGAAACATAGGGATGAGATGCGATATGGCGATTTATGAAGCATTAGATGTCTATTGCTTCGACACGTAGACATCTGCAAACGCTATTTCCTATGAAGGCAGTGTCGCATTTACATTCTTTTGAAAGGAATACGAAGTATTCATGACACTTCGCAATGCATATTACATCTAATCATGAAACATAGAAATGAGATACTATATGGCGATTTATGAAGCATTAGAATTCTATTGTTTCGATATGTAGACATCTGCAAACGCTATTTGCTAGCAAGGAAGTGTCGCATTTACATTCTTTTGAAAGGAATACGAGGTATACGTGACACTTCGCAATGAATATTGCATCTTATCATGAAACATAGAAATGAGATGCGATATGGCGATTTATGAACTAGAATTCTATTGCTTCGATACGTAGACATCTGCAAACGCTATTTCCTAGCAAGGAAGTGTCGCATTTACATTCACTTGAAGTGTATGCGATGTGTACATGACACTAGGCAATGAATATTATATACTACCATGAAACATAGAAATGAGAAACGATGTCGCGTTTTGAGAAGCATTAGAGCAGTAATGCTACGATACGTAGACATCTGCCAACGCTATTTCCTAGCAAGGAAGTGTCGCATTTACATTCATTTGATGTTTATGCGAGGTATACATAACACTTTGCAATGAATATTATGTCTTATCATGAAACATAGAAATCAGATGCGATACCTCGTTTTAAGAAGCACTAGAACAGTATTGCTTCGTTACGGAGACATCTGCAAACGCTGTTTCCTAGCAAGGAAGTGTCGCATTTACATTTTTATGAAGTGAATACGAGGTATGCATGGCACTTCGCAATGAACATTATATCTTATCATGTAACATAGTAGTGTGATGCGATATCGCGTTTTAAGAAGCATTAGGTTCCTATTGCCTCGTCGCGCAGATATCTGCAAACGCTATTTCCTAGCATGGAAGTATCGCATTTAGATTCTTTTGAAGTGAATTCGAGGTATACATGACACTTCGGAATGAATATTATAACTTATCACGAAACATGGAAATGAGATGCGATATCGCGATCTAAGAAGCATTAGAACTTTATTGCTACGATACGTAGGCATCTGCAAACGCTATTTCCTAGCAAGGAATAGTCGCATTTACATTCTTTTGAAGTGAATACGAGGTATACATGACACTTCGCAATGAGTACTATATCTTATCATGAAACATAGAAGAGACATGCGATATCGCGTTTTGAGAAGCATTAGAACCCTATTGCTTCGATACGTAGACATCTGGAAACGCTATTTCCTAGAAAGGAAGTGTCGCATTTAAATTCATTTGAAGTTTAGACGAGGAATACATGATACCTCGCAATGAATATTATATCCTATCACGAAACATAGAATTGAAATGCGACATCGCATTTTATGTAGTATTAGAACTCTATTGCTACGATACGTAGAAATCTGCAAACGCTGTTTTCTATCAAGGAACTGTTGCATTTACATTCTTTTGAAGTGAATACGTGGTATACATAACACTGCACAATGAATATTATATCTTATCATGAAACATAGAAATGAGATGCGATATCACAATTTAAGAAGCATTAGATCTCTATTGCTACGATACGTAGACATCTGCAAACGCTATTTCCTAGCGAGGAGGTATCACATTTACATTCTTTTGAAGTGAATACGAGGTATACATGATACTTCAAAATGAATAATATACCTTATCACGAAACATAGAAATGAGATGCGTTATCGCGTTTTAATATGCATTAGAACCTTATTGCTACAATACGTAGACAACTGCAAACGCTACTTACTAGCAAGGAAGTGGCGCATTTACATTCCTTTGAATTGAATACGAGGTATACATAACACTGCACAATGAATATTAAATCTTATCATGAAACATAGAAATGAGATGCGATATCGCGTTTTAAGAAGCATTAGAACTCTACTGGCTCGATTCGTAGAAATCTGGAAACGCTATTTCCTAGCAAGGAAGTGTCACATTTACATTCTCTTGAATTGAATACGAGATATACATAACACTCCACAATTAATATTACATCGTATCTTGAAACATACAAATGATATCCGATAACGCGATTTAAGAAGCGTTAGTACTCTATTGCTTCGATACGTAGACATCTGCCAACACTATTTCCTAGCAAGGAAGTGGCGCATTTACATTCTTTTGAATAGTATGCGAGGTATACATGACACTTCGCAATGAATATTATATCCTAGCATGAAACATAGAAATGAGATGCGATATCTCGTTTGAAGAAGCAATAGAACTCTATTGCTTCGATACGTAGACATCTGCAAACGCTATTTCCTAACAAGGAGGTATCACATTTACATTCTTTTGAAGTGAATGCGAGGTATACATGACACTTCGCAATGAGTATTAAATCTTATCATGAATCATAAAAATGAGATGCGATATCGCGATCTAATGTATAATATTCATTTTGGAGTGTTATGTATACCTCGTATTCACTTCAAAAGAATGTAAATGCGACACTTCCTTGCTAGGAAACAGCGTTTGCAGATGTCTACGTATCGAAGCAATAGAGTTCTAAATCTTGCTAATTCGCGATATCGCATCTCCTTTCTATGTTTCATGATAATGTATAATATTCATTGTGGAGTGTCATGTATACCCCGCATAAACTTCAAATGAATGCGAATGCGACAGTTCCATGCTAGGAAATAGCGTTTGCAGATGTCATCGTATCGAAGCAATAGGAATCTAATGTTTCTCAAATCGCCATATCGCATCTCATATCTATGTTTCATGATAATATATAATATTCATTGCGAAGTGTCATGTATACCTCGCATACACTTCAAATGAATGTGAATGCGACAGTTCCTTGCTAGGAAATAGTGTTTGCAGATGTCTACGTATCGATGCAATAGTGTTCTAATGCTTCTTAAATCGCGATAACGCATCTCATTCCTATGTTTCATGATAAGATATAATATTCATTGTGCAGTGTCATGTATACCTCGTATTCACTTCAAAAGAATGTAAATGCGACACTTCGTTGATAGGAAGTAGCGTTTGCAGATGTCTACATATCGAAGCAATAGATTTCTAATGCTTCTTAAATCGTGATATCGCATCTCATATCTACGTTTCATGATAAGATATAATATTCATTGCGAAGTGCCATGTATACCTCGTATTCCTTTCAAAAGAATGTAAATGCGACACTTCCTTGTTTGCAGATGTCTACGTATCGTAGCATTAGATTTCTAATGCTTCTCAAAGCGCGATATCGCTACTCATTACTACGTTTCATGATAATATATAATATTCATTGTGGAGTGATGTCTACGAATCGAAGCAATAGGGATCTAATGCTTCTTAAATCGCGATATCGCTTCTCATTTCTATGTTTCATGATAATATATAATATTCACTGCGAAGTGCCATGTATACCTCGTATTCACTTCAAAAGAATGTAAATGCGACTATTCCTTGCTAGGAAATAGCGTTTGCAGATGCCTACGTATCGTAGCAATAAAGTTCTAATGCTTCTTAGATCGCGATATCGCATCTCATTTCCATGTTTCGTGATAAGTTATAATATTCATTCCGAAGTGTCATGTATACCTCGAATTCACTTCAAAAGAATCTAAAAGCGACACTTCCATGCTAGGATATAGCGTTTGCAGATATCTGCGCGACGAGGCAATAGGAACCTAATGCTTCTTAAAACGCGATATCGCATCACACTACTATGTTACATGATAAGATATAATGTTCATTGCGAAGTGCCATGCATACCACGTATTCACTTCAAAAGAATGTAAATGCGAATCTTCCTTGCTAGAAAATAGCGTTTGCAGATATCTCCGCATCGAGCCAATAGAGTTCTAATGCCTCTTAAAACGCGATATCGCATCTCACATCTATGTTTCATGGTAAGATATAATATTCATTGCGAAGTGTCATGTATACCTCGTATTCACTTCAAAAGAGTGTAAATGCGACTCTTCCTTGCAAGGAAATAGCGTTTGCAGATGCCTACATATCGTAGCAATTGAATTCTAATGCTTCTTAGATCGCGATATCGCATCTCATTTCTATGTTTCGTGATAAGTTAAAATATTCATTCCGAAGTGTCATGTATACCTCGAATTCACTTCAAAAGAATCTGAATGCGACACTTCCATGCCAGGTAATAGCGTTTGCAGATATCTGCGTAACGAGGCAATAGGAACCTAATGCTTCTTAAAACGCGATATCGCATCACACTACTATGTTACATGATAAGATATAATGTTCCTTGCGAAGTGTCATGTATACCTCGTATTCACTTCAAAAGAGTGTAAATGCGACTCTTCCTTGCATGGAAATAGCGTTTGCAGATGCCTACATATCGTAGGAATAGAATTCTAATGCTTCTTAGATCGCGATATAGCATCTCATGTCTATGTTACATGATAAGATATAATGTTCCTTGCGAAGTGTCATGTATACCTCGTATTCACGTCAAAAGAATGTAAATGCGACTATTGCTAGCTAGGAAATAGCGTTTGCAGATGTCTACGTATCGTAGCAATAGAGTTCTAATGCTTCTAAAACGCGATATCGCATCTCACTTCTATGTTTCATGATAAGATAAATTATTCATTGCGAAGTGTCATGTGTACCTCGTATTCACTTCAAGAGAATGTAACTGCGACACTTCCATACTCGGAAATAGCGTTTGCAGACGTCTCCGCATCGAGGCCATAGAGTTCTAATGCTTCTTAAAACGCGATATCGAACCTCACTTCCATATTTCATGATGAGATATAATATTCATTGCGAAGTGTCATGTATACCTCATGTTCACTCCAAACGAATGTAAACGCGACACTTGCTAGCTAGGAAATAGCGTATTCAGATGTCTACGTATCGTGGCAATAGAGTTCTAATTCTACATAAATCGCGATTTCGCATCTCATTTCTATGTTTCGAGATAAGATATAATATTCATTGAGAAGTATCATGTATACCTCGTATTCACGTCAAAAGAATGTAAATGCGACTATTGCTTGCTAGGAAATAGCGTCTGCAGATGTCTACGTGTCGTAGCAATAGCGTTCTAATGCCTCTCAAAACGCGATATCGCATCTCATTTCTATGCTTCATGATAAGATATAATATTCATTGCGAAGTGTCACGTTTACCTCGTATTCACTCCAAACGAATGTAAATGCGACACTTCCTAGCTAGGAAATGGCGTATTCAGATGTCTACGTATCGTGGCAATAGAGTTCTAGTGCTACATAAATCGCGATTTCGCATCTCATTTCTATGTTTCGAGATAAGATATAATATTCATTGAGAAGTATCATGTATACCTCGTATTCACGTCAAAAGAATGTAAATGCGACTATTGCTTGCTAGGAAATAGCATTTGCAGATGTCTACGTATCGTAGCAATAGAGTTCTAATGCTACTTAAATCGCGATATCGCATTTCATTTATATGTTTCGTGATAAGATTTAATATTCATTGCGAAGTGTCATGTATACCTCGTATTCACTTCAAAAGTATGTAAGTGCGACACTTCCATGCTAGGAAATAGCGTTTCCAGATGTCTCCGCATCGAGGCCATAGGGTTCTAATGCTTCTTAAAACGCGATATCGCATCTCTCTTCTATGTTTCATGATAAGATATAATATTCCTTAAGAAGTGTCATGTATACCACGTATTCTCTCCAAACGAATGTAAATGCGACACTTCCTTGCTAGGAAATGGCGTATTCAGATGTCTACGTACTGTAGCAATAGAGTTCTAATGCTACTTAAATCGCGATATCGCATCTCATTTCTATGTTTCGTGATAAGATATAATATTCATTGCGAAGTGTCATGTACACCTCGTATTCGCTTCAAAAGAATGTAAATGCGACTAATGCTTGCTAGGAAATAGCGTTTGAAGATGTCTACGTATCGTAGCAATAGCGTTCTAATGCTACTTAAATCGCGATATCGCATCTCATTTATATGTTTCGTGATAAGATATAATAATCATTGCGAAGTGTCGTGTATACCCCGTATTCACTTCAAAAGAATGTAAGTGCGACACTTCCATGCTAGGAAATAGCGTTTGCAGATGTCTACGTATAGTAGCGATAGAGTTCTAATGCTACTTAAATCGCGATATCGCCTCTCATTTCTATGTTTCGTGATACGATATAATATTAATTGCGAAGTGTCATGTACACCTCGTATTCACTTCAAAGGAATGTAAATGCGACACTTCCATGCTAGGAAATAGCGTCTGCAGATGTCTACGCGTCGAGGCCATAGAGTTCTAATGCGTCTTAAAACGCGATATCGCATCTCTCTTCTATGTTTCATGATAAGATATAATTTTCATTGCGAAGTGTCATGTATACCTCGTATTCACTTCAAAAGATTGTAAATGCGACTATTGCTTGCTAGGAAATAGCGTTTGCAGATGTCTACGTATCGTAGCAATAGAGTTCCAATGCTACTTAAATCGCGATATCGCATCTCATTTATATGTTTCGTGATAAGATTTAATATTCATTGCGAAGTTTCATGTATACCTCGTATTCACTTCAAAAGTATGTAAGTGCGACACTTCCATGCTAGGAAATAGCGTTTCCAGATGTCTCCGCTTCGAGGCCATAGGGTTCTAATGCTTCTTAAAACGCGATATCGCATCTCTCTTCTATGTTTCATGATAAGATATAATATTCCTTAAGAAGTGTCATGTATACCACGTATTCTCTCCAAAGGAATGCAAATGCGACACTTCCTTGCTAGGAAATGGCGTTTTCAGATGTCTACGTATTGTAGCAATAGAGTTCTAATGCTACTTAAATCGCGATATCGCATCTCATTTCTATGTTTCGTGATAAGATATAATATTCATTGCGAAGTGTCATGTACACCTCGTATTCACTTCAAAAGAATGTAAATGCGACTAATGCTTGCTAGGAAATAGCGTTTGAAGATGTCTACGTATCGTAGCAATAGCGTTCTAATGCTACTTTAATCGCTATATCGTATCTCATTTATATGTTTCGTGATAAGATACAATAATCATTGCGAAGTGTCGTGTATACCCCGTATTCACTTCAAAAGAATGTAAGTGCGACACTTCCATGCTAGGAAATAGCGTTTGCAGATGTCTACGTATAGTAGCGATAGAGTTCTAATGCTACTTAAATCGCGATATCGCCTCTCATTTCTATGTTTCGTGATACGATATAATATTAATTGCGAAGTGTCATGTACACCTCGTATTCACTTCAAAGGAATGTAAATGCGACACTTCCATGCTAGGAAATAGCGTCTGCAGATGTCTACGTCGAGGCCATAGAGTTCTAATGCTTCTTAAAACGCGATATCGCATCTCTCTTCTATGTTTCATGATAAGATATAATATTCCTTAAGAAGTGTCATGTATACCACGTATTCTCTCCAAACGAATGTAAATGCGACACTTCCTTGCTAGGAAATGGCGTATTCAGATGTCTACGTATTGTAGCAATAGAGTTCTAATGCTACTTAAATCGCGATATCGCATCTCATTTCTATGTTTCATGACAAGATATAATGTTCATTGCGAAGTGTCATGTATTTCTCGCATTCACTTCAAAAGAATGTAAATGCGACACTTCCTTGCTAGGAAACAGCGTTTGCAGATGTCTACGTATCGAAGCAATAGAGTTCTAATGCTTCTTAAATCGTCATATCGAATCTCATTTCTACGTTTCATGATAATATATAATATTCATTGTGGTGTGTTATGTATACATCGTATTCACTTCAAAAGAATGCAAATGCGACACTTCCCTGCTAGGAAACAGCGTTTGCAGATGTCTACGTATCGAAGCAATAGAGTTCTAATGCTTCTCAAAACGCGATATCGCTACTCGTTACTAAGTTTCATGATAATATACAATATTCATTGTGGAGTGTTATGTATACCTCGTATTCACTTCAAAAGAATGTAAATGTGACACTTTCTTGCTAGAAAACAGCGTTTGCAGATGTCTACGTATCGAAGCAATAGGGATCTAATGCTTCTTAAATCGTCATATCGCATCTCATTTCTATGTTTCATGATAATTTATAATATTCAATGTGCAGTGTTATGTGTACCTCGTATTCACTTGAAAGGAATAGAAATATGACACTTCCTTGGTAGGAACTAGCGTTTGCAGATATTTACGTATCGTAGCAATAGAGTTGTAATGCTTCTTAAATCGCGATATCGCATCTCATTTCTATGTTTCGTGACAAGATATAATATTCATTGCGAAATGTGACTTATACCTCGCATACACTTTCAATGAATGTAATTGCCACACTTCCTTCCTAGTAAATAGCGTTTGCAGATGTCTACGTATCGAAGCAATAGTGTTCTAATGCTTCTTAAATCGCGATATCGCATCTCATTCCTATGTTTCATGATAATACATAATATTCATTGTGGAGTGTTATGTACACCTCGTATTCACTTGAAAAGAATGTAAATGCGACACTTCCTTGCTAGGAAGTAGCGTTTGCAGATGTCTACGTATCGGAGCAATAGAGTTGTAATGCTTCTTAAATCGTCATATCGTATCTCATTTCTACGTTTCATGATAATATATAATATTCATTGTGGTGTGTTATGTATACCTCGTATTCACTTCAAAAGAATGTAATTGCGACACTTCCTTGCTAGGAAATAGCGTTTGCAGATGTCTACGTATCGAAGCAATAGAGTTCTAATGCTTCTTAAATCGTCATTTCGCATCTCATATCTACGTTTCCTGATAAGATATAATATTCACTGTGCAGTGTTATGTATACCTCGTATTCACTTCAAAATAATGTAAATGCGACACTTCCTTGCTTGGAAATAGCGTTTGCAGATGTCTACGTATCGAAGCAATAGAGTACTAAAGCTTGCTAATTCGCGATATCGCATCTCATTTCTATATTTCATGATAAGATATAATATCCATTGTGCAGTGTTGCGTATATCTCGTCTATACTTCAAATGGATGTAAATGCGACACTTTCTTGCTAGGAAATAGCGTTTGCAGATGTCTACGTATCGAACCAATAGATTTCTAATGCTTCTTAAATGGCCATATCGCATCTCACTTCTATGTTTCATGATAAGATATTATATTCATTGTGCAGTGTTATGTATACCTCGTATTCACTTCAACAGAATGTAAATGTGACACTTCCTTGCTACGAAATAGCGCTTGCCAATATCTACGTATCGTAGCAATAGAGTCCTTATGCTCCTTAGAACGCGATATCGCATCTCATTTCTATCTTTCATGATAATATATAATATTCATTGCGAAGTGTCATGTGTACCTCCCATACAATTCAACTGAATGTAAATGCGACACTTCCCTGCTAGGAAATAGCGTTTGCAGATGTCTACGTATCGAAGCAATAGAGTTCTAATGCTTGTTAAATCGCGATATCGCATCTCATTTCTATGTTTCATGATAAGATATAATATACAATGTGCAGTGTTATGTATACCTCGTATGCACTTCAAAGGAATGTAAATGAGACACTTCCTTGCTAGGAAATAGCGTTTGCAGATGTCTACGTATCGAAGCAATAGAGTTCCAAAGCTTGCTAATTCGCGATTACGCATCTCATTTCCATGTTTCATGATAATATATAATATTCATTGCGAAGTGTCATGTATACCTCGCATACACTTCAAATGAATGTGAATGCGACAGTTCCTTGCTAGGAAATAGTGTTTGCAGATATCTACGTATCGATGCAAAAGTGTTCTAAAGCTTCTTAAATCGCGATATCGCATCTCATTTCTATGTTTCATGATAAGCTATAATATTCATTGTGCAGTGTTATGTATACCTCGTATTCACTTCAAAAGAATGTAAATGCGACACTTCCTTGATTGGAAATAGCGTTCGCAGATGTCTACGTATCGAAGCAATAGAGTACTAAAGCTTGCTAATTCGCGATATCGCATCTCATTTCTATGTTTCATGATAAGATATAATATTCATTGTGGAGTGTTATGTATACCTCCTATTTACTTCAAAAGAATGTAAACGCTACACTTCCTTGCCAGGAAATAGCGTTTGCAGACGTCTACGTATCGAAGCAATAGAGTACTAAAGCTTGCTAATTCGCGATATCGCATCTCATTTCTTTGTTTCATGATAAGATATAATATTCATTGTGCAGTGTTATGTATACCTCGTAATCAGCTCAAAAGGATGTAAATGCGAAGCTTCCTTGCTAGGAAATAGCGTTTGCAGATATCTACGTATCGAAGCAATTATGTCCTAATGCTTTTTAAATCGCGATACCGCATCTCATTTCTATGTTACATGATAAGATATAATATTCATTGTGCAGTGTTATGTATATCTCATCTATACTTCAAGTGAATGTAAATGCGACACTTCCTTGCTAAGAAGTAGCGTTTGCAGATGTCTACGTATCGAACCAATAGGCATCTAATGCTTCTTAAATCGCCATATCGCATCTCATTTCTATGTTCCATGATAAGATATAATATTCATTGTGCAGTGTTTTGTATATCTCATCTATACTTCAAGTGAATGTAAATGCGACACTTCCTTGCTAGGAAATAGAGTTTGCAGATGTCTACGTTTCGTGGCATTAGAGTTCTAATGCTTCTCAAAACGCGATATCGCTTCTCATTTCTATGTTTCATGATAATATATAATTTACATTGCGAAGTGTTATGTATACATCGTAATCACATCAAAAGAATGTAAACGCAACACTTCCTTGCCAGGAAATAGCGTTTGCGGATGCCTACGTATCGAAGAAATAGACATCTAATTCTTCATAAATCGCCATATCGCACCTCATTTCTATGTTTCATGATAAGATATAATATTCATTGTGCAGTGTTATGTATACCTCGTATTTACTTCAAAAGAATGTAAACGCGACACTTCCTTGCTTGGAAATAGCGTTTGCTGATGTCTACGTATCGAAGCAATGGAGTTCTAATGCTTCTTAAATCGTCATTTCGCATCTCATATCTACGTTTCCTGATAAGATATAATATTCACTGTGCAGAGTTATGTTTCTCTCGTCTATACTTCAAATGGATGTAAATGCTACACTTCCTTGCTAGGAAATAGAGTTTGCAGATGTCTACGTATCGAAGCAATAGAGTTCTAATGCTTCTTAAATCGTCATATCGCATCTCATATCTACGTTTCTTGATAAGATATAATATTCATTGCGAAGTGCTATGTATACCTCGTATTCCTTTCAAAAGAATGTAAATGCGACACTTCCTTGCTTGGAAATGGCGTTTGCAGATGTCTACGTATCGAAGCAATAGGGATCTAATGCATCTTAAACCGCCATATCGCTTCTCATTTCCATGTTTCATGATAAAATATAATATTCATTGCGATGTGTCATGTATACCTCGTATTCCTTTCAAAAGAATGTAAATGCGACACTTCCTTGATAGGAAATAGATTTTGCAGGTGTCTCCGTATCGAAGAAATAGTGTTCTAATGCTTCTTAAATCGCGATATCGCATCTCATTTCTATGTTTCGTGATAAGATATAGTATTCATTGCGAAGTGTCATGCTTACCTCGTATTCATTTCAAACGAATGCAAATGCGACACTTCCTTTCTAGGAAATAGCGTTTGCAGATGTCTACGTATCGAAGCAATACACATCTAATGCTTCATAAATCGCCATATCGCATCTTATTTCTACGTTTCATGATAAGATATAATATTCATTGTGCAATGTTATGTATACCTCGTATTCACCTCAAAAGAATGTAAATGCGACACTTCCTTGCTAGGATGTAGCGTTTGCAGATATCTACGTATCGAAGCAATGGAGTTCTAATTCTTCTTAAATCGCGATATCGCATCTCATTTCTATGTTTCATGATAAGATATAATGTTCATTGCAAAGTGTCATGTATACCTCGTATTCGCTTCAAAAGAATGTAAATCCGACTATTCCTTGCTAGGAAATAGCGTTTGCAGATATCTCCGCATCGAGGCAATAGTGTTCTAATGCTGCTTAAAACGCGATATCGCATCTCACATTTATGTTTCATGATGAGATACAATATTCATTGCGATGTGTCATGTATACCTCGTATTCACTTCAAAAGAATGTAAATGCTACACTTCCATACTAGGAAATAGCGTTTGCAGATGCCTACGCATCGTAGCAATAGAGTTGTAGTGCTTCTCAAAATGCGATATTGCATCCCATTTCTATGCTTCATGATAAGATATAATATTCATTGCGAAGTGTCATGCATACCTCGTATTCACTCCAATCGAATGTAAATGCGACACTTCCTAGCTAGGAAATAGCGTTCTCAGATGTCCACGTTTCGTAGCAATAGAGTACTAATGCTTCATAAATCGCGATTTCGCATCTCATTTCTATGTTTCGTGATAAGATATAATATTCATTGAGAAGTGTCATGTATACCTCGTATTCACGTCAAAAGAATGTAAATGCGACTATTGCTTGCTAGGAAATAGCGTTTGCAGATGTCTACGTATCGTAGCAAAAGCGTTCTAATGCTACTTAAATCGCGATATCGCATCTCATTTCTGTGTTTCGTGATAAGATATAATATTCATTGCGATGTGTCATTTACACCTCATATTCACTTCAAAAGAATGTAAATGCGACTAATGCTTGCTAGGAAATAGCGTTTGCAGATGTGTACGTATCGTAGCAATAGCGTTCTAATGCTACATAAATCGCGATATCGCATCTCATTTATATGTTTCGTGATAAGATATAATATTCATTGCGAAGTGTCGTGTATACCACGTATTCACTTCAAAAGAATGTAAGTGCGACACTTCCATGCTAGGAAATAGCGTTTGCAGATGTCTGCGCATCGAAGCCATAGAGTTCTAATGCTTCTTAAAACGCGATATCGCATGTCTCTTCTATGTTTCATGATAAGATATAATATTCATTGAGAAGTGTCATGTATACCTCGTATTCACGTCAAAAGAATGAAAATGCTACTATTGCTTGTTAGGAAATAGCGTTTGCAGATGTGTACGTATCGTAGCAAAAGCGTTCTAATGCTACTTAAATCGCAATATCACACCTCGTTTATATGTTTCGTGATAAGATATAATATTCATTGCGAAGTGTCATGTATACCTCGTATTCACTTCAAAAGAATGTAAATGCGACTATTGCTTGCTAGGAAATGGCGTTTGCAGAAGTCTACGTATCGTAGCAATGGCGTTCTAATGCTTCTTAAAACGCGATATCGCATCCCTCTTCTATGTTTCATGATAAGATATAATGTTCATTGCGAAGTGTCATGTATACCTCCTATTCACTTCAAAAGAATGTAAATGCTACTATTGCTTGCTAGGAAATAGCGTTTGCACATATCTACGTATCGTAGCAATAGAGTTCTAATGCTTCTTAAAACGCGATATCGCATCTCACTTCTATGTTTCATGATAAGATACATTATTCTTTGCGAAGTGTCATGTGTACCTCGTGTTCACTTCAAGAGAATGTAACTGCGACACTTCCACACTAGGAAATAGCGTTTGCAGACGTCTCCGCATCGAGGCCATAGAGTTCTAATGCTTCCTAAAACGCGATATCGCACCTCACTTCTATGTTTCATGATAAGATATAATATTCATTGCGAAGTGTCATGCATACCTCGTATTCACTTCAAAAGAATGTAAATGGGACTATTGCTTGCTAGGAAATAGCGTTTGCAGATGTCTACGTACCGTAGCAATAGAGTTCTAATGCTACTTAAATCGCGATATCGCATCTCATTTATATGTTTCGTGATAAGATATAATATTCATTGCGAAGTGTCATGTACACCTCGTATTCACTTCAAAAGAATGTAAATGCGACTAATGCTTGCTAGGAAATAGCATTATCAGATATCTGCGTATCGTAGCGATTAAGTTCTAATGCTACTTAAATCGCGATATCGCCTCTCATTTCTATGTTTCGTGATAAGATATAATATTCATTGAGAAGTGTCATGAAACACCTCGTATTCACTTCAAAGGAATGTAAATGCGACAGGTCCATGCTAGGAAATAGCATTTGCAGATGTCTACGTATCGTAGCGATAGAGTTCTAATGCTACTAATTATATCGCGATATCGCCTCCCATTTCTATGTTTCGTGATAAGATATAATATTCATTGCGAAGTGTCATGTACACCTCGTATTCACTTCAAAAGAATGTAAATGCGACACTTCCTTGCTAGGAAATAGAGTTTGCAGATGTCTACGTATCGTAGCAATAGCGTTCTAATGCTACATAAATCGCGATATCGCATCTCATTTCTATGTTTCGTGATAAGATATAATATTCATTGCGAAGTGTCATGAAACACATCGTATTCACTTCAAAGGAATGTAAATGCGACACGTCCATGCTAGGAAATGGCGTATTCAGATGTCTACGTATTGTAGCAATAGAGTTCTAATGCTACTTATATCGCGATATCGCATCTCATTTCTATGTTTCGTGATAAGATATAATATTCATTGCGAAGTGTCATGTACACCTCGTATTCACTTCTAAAGAATGTAAATGCGACTAATGCTTGCTAGGAAATAGCGTTTGCAGATGTCTACGTATCGTAGCAATAGCGTTCTAATGCTACATAAATCGCGATATCGCATCTCATTTATATGTTTCGTGATAAGATATAATATTCATTGCGAAGTGTAGTGTATACCACGTATTCACTTCAAAAGAATGTAAGTGCGACACTTCCATGCTAGGAAATAGCGTTTGCAGATGTCTGCGCATCGAAGCCATAGAGTTCTAATGCTTCTTAAAACGCGATACCGCATGTCTCTTCTATGTTTCATGATAAGATATAATATTCATTGAGAAGTGTCATGTATACCTCGTATTCACGTCAAAAGAATGTACATGCGACTATTGCTTGCTAGGAAATAGCGTCTGCAGATGTCTACGTATCGTAGCAAAAGCGTTCGAATGCTACTTAAATCGCGATATCAAATCTCGTCTATAGGTTTCGTGATGAGATATAATATTCATTGCGAAGTGTCATGTATACCTCGTATTCACTTCAAAAGAATGTAAATGCGACTATTGCTTGCTAGGAAATAGCGTCTGCAGATGTCTACGTATCGTAGCAAAAGCGTTCTAATAGTACTTAAATCGCGATATCAAATCTCGTCTATATGTTTCGTGATGAGATATAATATTCATTGCGAAGTGTCACGTTTACCTCGTATTCACTCCAAACGAATGTAAATGCGACACTTCCTAGCTAGGAAATAGCGTATTCAGATGTCTACGTATCGTAGTAATAGAGTTCTAACGCTTCATAAATCGCGATATCGCCTCCCATTTCTATGTTTCGTGATAAGATATAATATTCATTGAGAAGTGTCATGTATACCTCGTATTCACGTCAAAAGAATGAAAATGCTACTATTGCTTGTTAGGAAATAGCGTTTGCAGATGTGTACGTATCGTAGCAAAAGCGTTCTAATGCTACTTAAATCGCAATATCACACCTCGTTTATATGTTTCGTGATAAGATATAATATTCATTGCGAAGTGTCATGTATACCTCGTATTCACTTCAAAAGAATGTAAATGCGACTATTGCTTGCTAGGAAATAGCGTTTGCAGAAGTCTACGTATCGTAGCAATGGCGTTCTAATGCTTCTTAAAACGCGATATCGCATCTCTCTTCTATGTTTCATGATAAGATATAATGTTCATTGCGAAGTGTCATGTATACCTCGTATTCACTTCAAAAGAATGTAAATGCTACTATTGCTTGCTAGGAAATAGCGTTTGCACATGTCTACGTATCGTAGCAATAGAGTTCTAATGCTTCTTAAAACGCGATATCGCATCTCACTTCTATGTTTCATGATAAGATACATTATTCCTTGCGAAGTGTCATGTGTACCTCGTGTTCACTTCAAGAGAATGTAACTGCGACACTTCCACACTACGAAATAGCGTTTGCAGACGTCTCCGCATCGAGGCCATAGAGTTCTAATGCTTCCTAAAACGCGATATCGCACCTCACTTCTATGTTTCATGATAAGATATAATATTCATTGCCAAGTGTCATGCATACCTCGTATTCACTTCAAAAGAATGTAAATGCGACTATTGCTTGCTAGGAAATAGCGTTTGCAGATGTCTACGTACCGTAGCAATAGAGTTCTAATGCTACTTAAATCGCGATATCGCATCTCATTTATATGTTTCGTGATAAGATATAATATTCATTGCGAAGTGTCATGTACACCTCGTATTCACTTCAAAAGAATGTAAATGCGACTAATGCTTGCTAGGAAATAGCATTATCAGATATCTGCGTATCGTAGCGATTAAGTTCTAATGCTACTTAAATCGCGATATCGCCTCTCATTTCTATGTTTCGTGATAAGATATAATATTCATTGAGAAGTGTCATGAAACACCTCGTATTCACTTCAAAGGAATGTAAATGCGACAGGTCCATGCTAGGAAATAGCATTTGCAGATGTCTACGTATCGTAGCGATAGAGTTCTAATGCTACTAATTATATCGCGATATCGCCTCCCATTTCTATGTTTCGTGATAAGATATAATATTCATTGCGAAGTGTCATGTACACCTCGTATTCACTTCAAAAGAATGTAAATGCGACACTTCCTTGCTAGGAAATAGAGTTTGCAGATGTCTACGTATCGTAGCAATAGCGTTCTAATGCTACATAAATCGCGATATCGCATCTCATTTCTATGTTTCGTGATAAGATATAATATTCATTGCGAAGTGTCATGAAACACATCGTATTCACTTCAAAGGAATGTAAATGCGACACGTCCATGCTAGGAAATGGCGTATTCAGATGTCTACGTATTGTAGCAATAGAGTTCTAATGCTACTTATATCGCGATATCGCATCTCATTTCTATGTTTCGTGATAAGATATAATATTCATTGCGAAGTGTCATGTACACCTCGTATTCACTTCTAAAGAATGTAAATGCGACTAATGCTTGCTAGGAAATAGCGTTTGCAGATGTCTACGTATCGTAGCAATAGCGTTCTAATGCTACATAAATCGCGATATCGCATCTCATTTATATGTTTCGTGATAAGATATAATATTCATTGCGAAGTGTCGTGTATACCACGTATTCACTTCAAAAGAATGTAAGTGCGACACTTCCATGCTAGGAAATAGCGTTTGCAGATGTCTGCGCATCGAAGCCATAGAGTTCTAATGCTACTTAAAACGCGATACCGCATGTCTCTTCTATGTTTCATGATAAGATATAATATTCATTGAGAAGTGTCATGTATACCTCGTATTCACGTCAAAAGAATGTACATGCGACTATTGCTTGCTAGGAAATAGCGTCTGCAGATGTCTACGTATCGTAGCAAAAGCGTTCGAATGCTACTTAAATCGCGATATCAAATCTCGTCTATAGGTTTCGTGATGAGATATAATATTCATTGCGAAGTGTCATGTATACCTCGTATTCACTTCAAAAGAATGTAAATGCGACTATTGCTTGCTAGGAAATAGCGTCTGCAGATGTCTACGTATCGTAGCAAAAGCGTTCTAATAGTACTTAAATCGCGATATCAAATCTCGTCTATATGTTTCGTGATGAGATATAATATTCATTGCGAAGTGTCACGTTTACCTCGTATTCACTCCAAACGAATGTAAATGCGACACTTCCTAGCTAGGAAATAGCGTATTCAGATGTCTACGTATCGTAGTAATAGAGTTCTAACGCTTCATAAATCGCGATATCGCCTCCCATTTCTATGTTTCGTGATAAGATATAATATTCATTGAGAAGTGTCATGTATACCTCGTATTCACGTCAAAAGAATGAAAATGCTACTATTGCTTGTTAGGAAATAGCGTTTGCAGATGTGTACGTATCGTAGCAAAAGCGTTCTAATGCTACTTAAATCGCAATATCACACCTCGTTTATATGTTTCGTGATAAGATATAATATTCATTGCGAAGTGTCATGTATACCTCGTATTCACTTCAAAAGAATGTAAATGCGACACATCCATGCTAGGAAATAGCGTTTGCAGATGTCTACGTATCGTAGCAATAGAGTTCTAATGCTTCTCAAAACGCGATATAGCACCCCATTCCTATGTTTCATGATAAGATATAATACTCATTGCGAAGTGTCATGTATACCTCGTATTCACTTCAAAAGAATGTAAACGCGACACTTCCATGCTAGGAAATAGCGTTTGCAGATGTCTACGTATCGTAGCAATAGAGTTCTAATGCTTCTCAAAACGCGATATAGCACCTCATTCCTATGTTTCATGATAAGATATAATATTCATTGCGAAGTGTCATGTATACCTCGTATTCACTTCAAAAGAATGTAAACGCGACACTTCCATGATAGGAAATAGCGTTTGCAGATGTCTACGTATCGCAGCAATAGAGATCCAATGCTTCCTAAAACGCGATATCGCATCACTCTTCTATGTTTCATGATAAGGTATAATATTCATTGCGAAGTGTCATGTATATCCCGTATTCACTTCAAACGAATGTAAATGCGACACTTCCATGCTAGGAAATAGCGTTTGCAGATGTCTACGTATCGTAGCAATAGAGTTCTAATGCTTCTCAAAACGCGATATAGCACCTCATTCCTATGTTTCATGATAAGATATAATATTCATTGCGAAGTGTCATGTATACCTCGTATTCACTTCAAAAGAACGTAAATAAGACACTTCCATGCTAGGAAATAGCGTTTGCAGATGTCTACGTATCGTAGCAATAGAGTTCTAATGCTTCTCAAAAGGCGATATAGCACCCCATTCCTATGTTTCATGATAAGATATAATACTCATTGCGAAGTGTCATGTATACCTCGTATTCACTTCAAAAGAATGTAAATGCGACACTTCCATGCTAGGAAATAGCGTTTGCAGATGTCTACGTATCGCAGCAATAGAGTTCCAATGCTTCCTAAAACGCGATATCGCATCTCTCTTCTATGTTTCATGATAAGATATAATATTCATTGCGAAGTGTCATGTATACCTCGTATTCACTTCAAAAGAATGTAAATGCGACACATCCATGCTAGGAAATAGCCTTTGCAGATGTCTACGTATCGTAGCAATAGAGTTCTAATGCTTCTCAAAACGCGATATAGCACCCCATTCCTATGTTTCATGATAAGATATAATACTCATTGCGAAGTGTCATGTATACCTCGTATTCACTTCAAAAGAATGTAAATGCGACACTTCCATGCTAGGAAATAGCGTTTGCAGATGTCAACGTATCGCAGCAATAGAGATCCAATGCTTCCTAAACGCGATATCGCATCTCTCTTCTATGTTTCACGATAAGGTATAATATTCATTGCGAAGTGTCATGTATACCTCGTATTCACTTCAAAAGAAAGTAAATGCGACACTTCCATGTTAGGAAATAGCGTTTGCAGATGTCTACGTATCGTAGCAATAGAGTTCTAATGCTTCTCAAAACGCGATATAGCATCTCACTTCTATGTTTCTTGATAAGATATAATATTCATTGCGAAGTGTCATGTATATCTCGTATTCACTTCAAACGAATGTAAATGCGACACTTCCATGCTAGGAAATAGCGTTTGCAGATGTCTACGTATCGTAGCAATAGAGTTCTAATGCTTCTTAAAACGCGATATCGCATCTCACTGCTATGTTTCATGAGAAGATATAATATTCATTGCGAAGTGTCATGTATATCTCGTATTCACATCAAAAGAATGTAAATGCGACACTTCCATGCTAGGAAATAGCGTTTGCAGATGTCTACGTATCGCAGCAATAGATTTCCAATGCTTCCTAAAACGCGATATCGCATCACTCTTCTATGTTTCATGATAAGGTATAATATTCATTACGAGGTGTCAAGTATACCTCGTATTCACTTCAAATGAATGTAAATGCGACACTTCCATGCTAGGAAATAGCGTTTGCAGATGTCTACGTATCGTAGCAATAGAGTTCTAATGCTTCTTAAAACGCGATATCGCATCTCACTGCTATGTTTCATGATAACATATAATATTCATTGCGAAGTGTCATGTATACCTCGTATTCACTTCAAAAGAATGTAAACGCGACACTTCCATGCTAGGAAATAGCGTTTGCAGATGTCTACGTATCGTAGCAATAGGGTTCTAATGCTTCTTAAAATGCGATATCGCATCACACTTCTATGTTTCATGATAAGATATAATATTCATTGCGAAGTGTCATGTATACCTCGATTACACTTCACAAGAATGTAAATGCGACACTTCCTTGCTAGGAAATATTGTTTGCAGATGTCTACGTATCACAGCAATAGAGTACTAATGCTTCTTAAAACGAGATGTCGTATTTCATTTCTATGTTTCGTAATAAGATATAATATTCATTGTGTAATGTTATGTTTACCTCGAATTCACTTCAGTGGAATGTAAGTGCGAAATTTCCTTGCTAGGAAATAGAGTTTGCAGGTGTCTACGTATATAGGCAATAGAGTTCTAATGCTTCTCAAAACTCGATATAGCACCGCATTCCTATGTTTTATGATAAGATATAATATTCATTGCGAAGTGTCATGTATATCACGTATTCACATCAATAGAATGTAAATGCGACACTTCCATGCTAGGAAATAGCGTTTGCAGATGTCTACGTATCGTAGCAATAGAGTTCTAATGCTTCTTAAAACGCGATATCGCATCTCACTGCTATGTTTCATGATAAGATATAATATTCATTACGAAGTGTCATGTATACCTCGTATTCACTTCAAAAGAATGTAAACGCGACACTTCCATGCTAGGAAATAGCGTTTGCAGATGTCTACGTATCGTAGCAATAGAGTTCTAATGCTTCTCAAAACGCGATATAGCACCTCATTCCTATGTTTCATGATAAGATATAATATTCATTGCGAAGTGTCATGTATGCCTCGTATTCACTTCAAAAGAATGTAAACGCGACAATTCCATCCTAGGAAATAGCGTTTGCAGATGTCTACGTATCGCAGCAATAGAGATCCAATGCTTCCTAAAACGCGATATCGCATCACTCTTCTATGTTTCATGATAAGGTATAATATTCATTGCGAAGTGTCATGTATATCCCGTATTCACTTCAAACGAATGTAAATGCGACACTTCCATGCTAGGAAATAGTGTTTGCAGATGTCTACGTATCGTAGCAATAGAGTTCTAATGCTTCTCAAAACGCGATATAGCACCTCATTCCTATGTTTCATGATAAGATATAATATTCATTGCGAAGTGTCATGTATACCTCGTATTCACTTCAAAAGAACGTAAATAAGACACTTCCATGCTAGGAAATAGCGTTTGCAGATGTCTATGTATCGCAGCAATAGAGTTTCAATGCTTCCTAAAACGCGATATGGCATCTCTCTTCTATGTTTCACGATAAGGTATTATATTCATTGCGAAGTGTCATGTATACCTCGTATTCAATTCAAAAGAATGTAAATGCGACACTTCCATGCTAGGAAATAGCGTTTGCAGATGTCTACGTATCGTAGCAATAGAGTTCTAATGCTTCTCAAAACGCGATATCGCATCTCACTGCTATGTTTCATGATAAGATATAATATTCATTATGGAGTGATATGTATACCTCGTACCCGCTTCAAAAGAATGTAAGTGCGACCCTTCGATGCTAGGGAATAGCCTTTGCAAATGTCTACGTATCGTAGCAATAGAATTCTAATGCTTCTTAAAACGCGATATCGCATCTCACTGCTATGTTTCATGAGAAGACATAATATTCATTATGGAGTGTTATGTACACCTCGTACTCACTTCAAAAGAATGTAAATGCGACCCTACCATCCTAGGAAATAGCGTTTGCAGATGTCTACGTATCGTAGCAATAGAGTTCTAATGCTTCTTAAAACGAGATGTCGCATCTCATCTCTATGTTTCATGATCAGATATAATATTCATTGCGAAGTGTCATGTATACCTCGTATTCACATCAAAAGAATGTAAATGCGACACTTCCATGCTAGGAAATAGCGTTTGCAGTTGTCTACTTATCGCAGCAATAGAGTTCCAATGCTTCCTAAAACGCGATATCGCATCACTCTTCTATGTTTCATGATAAGGTATAATATTCATTACGAAGTGTCATGTATACCTCGTATTCACTTCAAATGAATGTAAATGCGACACTTCCATGCTAGGAAATAGCGTTTGCAGATGTCTACGTATCGTAGCAATAGAGTTCTAATGCTTCTTAAAACGCGATATCGCATCTCACTGCTATGTTTCATGATAAGATATAATATTCATTGCGAAGTGTCATGTATACCTCGTATTCACTTCAAAAGAATGTAAACGCGACACTTCCATGCTAGGAAATAGCGTTTGCAGATGTCTACGTATCGTAGCAATAGAGTTCTAATGCTTCTCAAAACGCGATATAGCACCTCATTCCTATGTTTCATGATAAGATATAATATTCATTGCGAAGTGTCATGTATACCTCGTATTCACTTCAAAAGAATGTAAACGCGACACTTCCATGCTAGGAAATAGCGTTTGCAGATGTCTACGTATCGTAGCAATAGAGTTCTAATGCTTCTCAAAACGCGATATAGCACCTCATTCCTATGTTTCATGATAAGATATAATATTCATTGCGAAGTGTCATGTATGCCTCGTATTCACTTCAAAAGAATGTAAACGCGACAATTCCATCCTAGGAAATAGCGTTTGCAGATGTCTACGTATCGCAGCAATAGAGATCCAATGCTTCCTAAAACGCGATATCGCATCACTCTTCTATGTTTCATGATAAGGTATAATATTCATTGCGAAGTGTCATGTATATCCCGTATTCACTTCAAACGAATGTAAATGCGACACTTCCATGCTAGGAAATAGTGTTTGCAGATGTCTACGTATCGTAGCAATAGAGTTCTAATGCTTCTCAAAACGCGATATAGCACCTCATTCCTATGTTTCATGATAAGATATAATATTCATTGCGAAGTGTCATGTATACCTCGTATTCACTTCAAAAGAACGTAAATAAGACACTTCCATGCTAGGAAATAGCGTTTGCAGATGTCTATGTATCGCAGCAATAGAGTTTCAATGCTTCCTAAAACGCGATATGGCATCTCTCTTCTATGTTTCACGATAAGGTATTATATTCATTGCGAAGTGTCATGTATACCTCGTATTCAATTCAAAAGAATGTAAATGCGACACTTCCATGCTAGGAAATAGCGTTTGCAGATGTCTACGTATCGTAGCAATAGAGTTCTAATGCTTCTCAAAACGCGATATCGCATCTCACTGCTATGTTTCATGATAAGATATAATATTCATTATGGAGTGATATGTATACCTCGTACCCGCTTCAAAAGAATGTAAGTGCGACCCTTCGATGCTAGGGAATAGCCTTTGCAAATGTCTACGTATCGTAGCAATAGAATTCTAATGCTTCTTAAAACGCGATATCGCATCTCACTGCTATGTTTCATGAGAAGACATAATATTCATTATGGAGTGTTATGTACACCTCGTACTCACTTCAAAAGAATGTAAATGCGACCCTACCATCCTAGGAAATAGCGTTTGCAGATGTCTACGTATCGTAGCAATAGAGTTCTAATGCTTCTTAAAACGAGATGTCGCATCTCATCTCTATGTTTCATGATCAGATATAATATTCATTGCGAAGTGTCATGTATACCTCGTATTCACATCAAAAGAATGTAAATGCGACACTTCCATGCTAGGAAATAGCGTTTGCAGTTGTCTACTTATCGCAGCAATAGAGTTCCAATGCTTCCTAAAACGCGATATCGCATCACTCTTCTATGTTTCATGATAAGGTATAATATTCATTACGAAGTGTCATGTATACCTCGTATTCACTTCAAATGAATGTAAATGCGACACTTCCATGCTAGGAAATAGCGTTTGCAGATGTCTACGTATCGTAGCAATAGAGTTCTAATGCTTCTTAAAACGCGATATCGCATCTCACTGCTATGTTTCATGATAAGATATAATATTCATTGCGAAGTGTCATGTATACCTCGTATTCACTTCAAAAGAATGTAAACGCGACACTTCCATGCTAGGAAATAGCGTTTGCAGATGTCTACGTATCGTAGCAATAGAGTTCTAATGCTTCTCAAAACGCGATATAGCACCTCATTCCTATGTTTCATGATAAGATATAATATTCATTGCGAAGTGTCATGTATACCTCGTATTCACTTCAAAAGAATGTAAACGCGACACTTCCATGCTAGGAAATAGCGTTTGCAGATGTCTACGTATCGCAGCAATAGAGATCCAATGCTTCCTAAAACGCGATATCGCATCACTCTTCTATGTTTCATGATAAGGTACAATATTCATTGCGAAGTGTCATGTATATCCCGTATTCACTTCAAACGAATGTAAATGCGACACTTCCATGCTAGGAAATAGCGTTTGCAGATGTCTACGTATCGTAGCAATAGAGTTCTAATGCTTCTCAAAACGCGATATAGCACCTCATTCCTATGTTTCATGATAAGATATAATATTCATTGCGAAGTGTCATGTATACCTCGTATTCACTTCAAAAGAACGTAAATAAGACACTTCCATGCTAGGAAATAGCGTTTGCAGATGTCTACGTATCGCAGCAATAGAGTTTCAATGCTTCCTAAAACGCGATATGGCATCTCTCTTCCATGTTTCACGATAAGGTATTATATTCATTGCGAAGTGTCATGTATACCTCGTATTCAATTCAAAAGAATGTAAATGCGACACTTCCATGCTAGGAAATAGCGTTTGCAGATGTCTACGTATCGTAGCAATAGAGTTCTAATGCTTCTCAAAACGCGATATAGCACCTCATTCCTATGTTTCATGATAAGATATAATATTCATTGCGAAGTGTCATGTATACCTCGTATTCGCTTCAAAAGAATGTAAATGCGACACTTCCATGCTAGGAAATAGCGTTTGCAGATGTCTACGTATCGTAGCAATAGAGTTCTAATGCTTCTCAAAACGCGATATAGCACCCCATTCCTATGTTTCATGATAAGATATAATACTCATTGCGAAGTGTCATGTATACCTCGTATTCACTTCAAAAGAATGTAAATGCGACACTTCCATGCTAGGAAATAGCGTTTGCAGATGTCTACGTATCGCAGCAATAGAGTTCCAATGCTTCCTAAAACGCGATATCGCATCTCTCTTCTATGTTTCATGATAAGATATAATATTCATTGCGAAGTGGTATGTATACCTCGTATTCACTTCAAAAGAATGTAAATGCGACACATCCATGCTAGGAAATAGCGTTTGCAGATGTCTACGTATCGTAGCAATAGAGTTCTAATGCTTCTCAAAACGCGATATAGCACCCCATTCCTATGTTTCATGATAAGATATAATACTCATTGCGAAGTGTCATGTATACCTCGTACTCACTTCAAAAGAATGTAGATGCGACACTTCCATGCTAGGAAATAGCGTTTGCAGATGTCTACGTATCGCAGCAATAGAGTTCCAATGCTTCCTAAAACGCGATATCGCATCACTCTTCTGTGTTTCATGATAAGGTATAATATTCATTGCGAAGTGTCATGTATATCTCGTATGCACTTCAAACGAATGTAAATGCGACACTTCCATGCTAGGAAATAGCGTTTGCAGATGTCAACGTATCGTAGCAATAGAGTTCTAATGCTTCTCAAAACGCGATATAGCACCTCATTCCTATGTTTCATGATAAGATATAATATTCATTGCGAAGTGTCATGTATACCTCGTATTCGCTTCAAAAGAATGTAAATGCGACACTTCCATGCTAGGAAATAGCGTTTGCAGATGTCTACGTATCGTAGCAATAGAGTTCTAATGCTTCTCAAAACGCGATATAGCACCCCATTCCTATATTTCATGATAAGATATAATACTCATTGCGAGGTGTCATGTATACCTCGTATTCACTTCAAAAGAATGTAAATGCGACACTTCCATGCTAGGAAATAGCGTTTGCAGATGTCTACGTATCGCAGCAATAGAGTTCCAATGCTTCCTAAAACGCGATATCGCATCTCTCTTCTATGTTTCATGATAAGATATAATATTCATTGCGAAGTGTCATGTATACCTCGTATTCACTTCAAAAGAATGTAAATGCGACACATCCATGCTAGGAAATAGCGTTTGCAGATGTCTACGTATCGCAGCAATAGAGTTCCAATGCTTCCTAAAACGCGATATCGCATCTCTCTTCTATGTTTCATGATATGATATAATATTCATTGCGAAGTGTCATGTATACCTCGTATTCACTTCAAAAGAATGTAAATGCGACACATCCATGCTAGGAAATAGCGTTTGCAGATGTCTACGTATCGTAGCAATAGAGTTCTAATGCTTCTCAAAACGCGATATAGCACCCCATTCCTATGTTTCATGATAAGATATAATACTCATTGCGAAGTGTCATGTATACCTCGTATTCACTTCAAAAGAATGTAAATGCGACACTTCCATGCTAGGAAATAGCGTTTGCAGATGTCTACGTATCGCAGCAATAGAGTTCCAATGCTTCCTAAAACGCGATATCGCATCTCTCTTCTATGTTTCATGATAAGATATAATATTCATTGCGAAGTGTCATGTATACCTCGTATTCACTTCAAAAGAATGTAAACGCGACACATCCATGCTAGGAAATATTGTTTGCAGATGTCTACGTATCGCAGCAATAGAGATCCAATGCTTCCTAAAACGCGATATCGCATCACTCTTCTGTGTTTCATGATAAGGTATAATATTCATTGCGAAGTGTCATGTATATCTCGTATTCACTTCAAACGAATGTAAATGCGACACTTCCATGCTAGGAAATAGCGTTTGCAGATGTCTACGTATCGTAGCAATAGAGTTCTAATGCTTCTTAAAACGCGATATCGCATCTCACTGCTATGTTTCATGATAAGATATAATATTCATTACGAAGTGTCATGTATACCTCGTATTCACTTCAAAAGAATGTAAACGCGACACTTCCATGCTAGGAAATAGCGTTTGCAGATGTCTACGTATCGTAGCAATAGAGTTCTAATGCTTCTCAAAACGCGATATAGCACCTCATTCCTATGTTTCATGATAAGATATAATATTCATTGCGAAGTGTCATGTATACCTCGTATTCACTTCAAAAGAATGTAAACGCGACACTTCCATGCTAGGAAATAGCGTTTGCAGATGTCTACGTATCGCAGCAATAGAGATCCAATGCTTCCTAAAACGCGATATCGCATCACTCTTCTATGTTTCATGATAAGGTATAATATTCATTGCGAAGTGTCATGTATATCCCGTATTCACTTCAAACGAATGTAAATGCGACACTTCCATGCTAGGAAATAGCGTTTGCAGATGTCTACGTATCGTAGCAATAGAGTTCTAATGCTTCTCAAAACGCGATATAGCACCTCATTCCTATGTTTCATGATAAGATATAATATTCATTGCGAAGTGTCATGTATACCTCGTATTCACTTCAAAAGAACGTAAATAAGACACTTCCATGCTAGGAAATAGCGTTTGCAGATGTCTACGTATCGCAGCAATAGAGTTTCAATGCTTCCTAAAACGCGATATGGCATCTCTCTTCCATGTTTCACGATAAGGTATTATATTCATTGCGAAGTGTCATGTATACCTCGTATTCAATTCAAAAGAATGTAAATGCGACACTTCCATGCTAGGAAATAGCGTTTGCAGATGTCTACGTATCGTAGCAATAGAGTTCTAGTGCTTCTCAAAACGCGATATAGCACCTCATTCCTATGTTTCATGATAAGATATAATATTCATTGCGAAGTGTCATGTATACCTCGTATTCGCTTCAAAAGAATGTAAATGCGACACTTCCATGCTAGGAAATAGCGTTTGCAGATGTCTACGTATCGTAGCAATAGAGTTCTAATGCTTCTCAAAACGCGATATAGCACCCCATTCCTATGTTTCATGATAAGATATAATACTCATTGCGAAGTGTCATGTATACCTCGTATTCACTTCAAAAGAATGTAAATGCGACACTTCCATGCTAGGAAATAGCGTTTGCAGATGTCTACGTATCGCAGCAATAGAGTTCCAATGCTTCCTAAAACGCGATATCGCATCTCTCTTCTATGTTTCATGATAAGATATAATATTCATTGCGAAGTGTCATGTATACCTCGTATTCACTTCAAAAGAATGTAAATGCGACACATCCATGCTAGGAAATAGCGTTTGCAGATGTCTACGTATCGTAGCAATAGAGTTCTAATGCTTCTCAAAACGCGATATAGCACCCCATTCCTATGTTTCATGATAAGATATAATACTCATTGCGAAGTGTCATGTATACCTCGTACTCACTTCAAAAGAATGTAGATGCGACACTTCCATGCTAGGAAATAGCGTTTGCAGATGTCTACGTATCGCAGCAATAGAGTTCCAATGCTTCCTAAAACGCGATATCGCATCTCTCTTCTATGTTTCATGATAAGATATAATATTCATTGCGAAGTGTCATGTATACCTCGTATTCACTTCAAAAGAATGTAAATGCGACACATCCATGCTAGGAAATAGCGTTTGCAGATGTCTACGTATCGTAGCAATAGAGTTCTAATGCTTCTCAAAACGCGATATAGCACCCCATTCCTATGTTTCATGATAAGATATAATACTCATTGCGATGTGTCATGTATACCTCGTACTCACTTCAAAAGAATGTAGATGCGACACTTCCATGCTAGGAAATAGCGTTTGCAGATGTCTACGTATCGCAGCAATAGAGTTCCAATGCTTCCTAAAACGCGATATCGCATCTCTCTTCTATGTTTCATGATAAGATATAATATTCATTGCGAAGTGTCATGTATACCTCGTATTCACTTCAAAAGAATGTAAATGCGACACATCCATGCTAGGAAATAGCGTTTGCAGATGTCTACGTATCGCAGCAATAGAGATCCAATGCTTCCTAAAACGCGATATCGCATCACTCTTCTGTGTTTCATGATAAGGTATAATATTCATTGCGAAGTGTCATGTATATCTCGTATTCACTTCAAACGAATGTAAATGCGACACTTCCATGCTAGGAAATAGCGTTTGCAGATGTCTACGTATCGTAGCAATAGAGTTCTAATGCTTCTTAAAACGCGATATCGCATCTCACTGCTATGTTTCATGATAACATATAATATTCATTGCGAAGTGTCATGTATACCTCGTATTCACTTCAAAAGAATGTAAACGCGACACTTCCATGCTAGGAAATAGCGTTTGCAGATGTCTACGTATCGCAGCAATAGAGTTCCAATGCTTCCTAAAACGCGATATCGCATCTCTCTTCTATGTTTCATGATATGATATAATATTCATTGCGAAGTGTCATGTATACCTCGTATTCACTTCAAAAGAATGTAAATGCGACACATCCATGCTAGGAAGTAGCGTTTGCAGATGTCTACGTATCGTAGCAATAGAGTTCTAATGCTTCTCAAAACGCGATATAGCACCCCATTCCTATGTTTCATGATAAGATATAATACTCATTGCGAAGTGTCATGTATACCTCGTATTCACTTCAAAAGAATGTAAATGCGACACTTCCATGCTAGGAAATAGCGTTTGCAGATGTCTACGTATCGCAGCAATAGAGTTCCAATGCTTCCTAAAACGCGATATCGCATCTCTCTTCTATGTTTCATGATAAGATATAATATTCATTGCGAAGTGTCATGTATACCTCGTATTCACTTCAAAAGAATGTAAATGCGACACATCCATGCTAGGAAATAGCGTTTGCAGATGTCTACGTATCGCAGCAATAGAGATCCAATGCTTCCTAAAACGCGATATCGCATCACTCTTCTGTGTTTCATGATAAGGTATAATATTCATTGCGAAGTGTCATGTATATCCCGTATTCACTTGAAACGAATGTAAATGCGACACTTCCATGCTAGGAAATAGCGTTTGCAGATGTCTACGTATCGTAGCAATAGAGTTCTAATGCTTCTCAAAACGCGATATAGCACCTCATTCCTATGTTTCATGATAAGATATAATATTCATTGCGAAGTGTCATGTATACCTCGTATTCACTTCAAAAGAACGTAAATAAGACACTTCCATGCTAGGAAATAGCGTTTGCAGATGTCTACGTATCGTAGCAATAGAGTTCTAATGCTTCTCAAAAGGCGATATAGCACCCCATTCCTATGTTTCATGATAAGATATAATACTCATTGCGAAGTGTCATGTATACCTCGTATTCACTTCAAAAGAATGTAAATGCGACACTTCCATGCTAGGAAATAGCGTTTGCAGATGTCTACGTATCGCAGCAATAGAGTTCCAATGCTTCCTAAAACGCGATATCGCATCTCTCTTCTATGTTTCATGATAAGATATAATATTCATTGCGAAGTGTCATGTATACCTCGTATTCACTTCAAAAGAATGTAAATGCGACACATCCATGCTAGGAAATAGCCTTTGCAGATGTCTACGTATCGTAGCAATAGAGTTCTAATGCTTCTCAAAACGCGATATAGCACCCCATTCCTATGTTTCATGATAAGATATAATACTCATTGCGAAGTGTCATGTATACCTCGTATTCACTTCAAAAGAATGTAAATGCGACACTTCCATGCTAGCAAATAGCGTTTGCAGATGTCTACGTATTGTAGCAATAGAGTTCTAATGCTTCTCAAAACGCGATATAGCACCTCATGCCTATGTTTCATGATAAGATATAATACTCATTGCGAAGTGTCATGTATACCTCGTATTCACTTCAAAAGAATGTAAATGCGACACTTCCATGCTAGCAAATAGCGTTTGCAGATGTCTACGTATCGCAGCAATAGAGTTCCAATGCTTCCTAAAACGCGATATCGCATCTCTCTTCTATGTTTCATGATAAGATATAATATTCATTGCGAAGTGTCATGTATACCTCGTATTCACTTCAAAAGAATGTAAATGCGACACATCCATGCTAGGAAATAGCGTTTGCAGATGTCTACGTATCGCAGCAATAGAGATCCAATGCTTCCTAAAACGCGATATCGCATCACTCTTCTGTGTTTCATGATAAGGTATAATATTCATTGCGAAGTGTCATGTATATCTCGTATTCACTTCAAACGAATGTAAATGCGACACTTCCATGCTAGGAAATAGCGTTTGCAGATGTCTACGTATCGTAGCAATAGAGTTCTAATGCTTCTTAAAACGCGATATCGCATCTCACTGCTATGTTTCATGATAACATATAATATTCATTGCGAAGTGTCATGTATACCTCGTATTCACTTCAAAAGAATGTAAACGCGACACTTCCATGCTAGGAAATAGCGTTTGCAGATGTCTACGTATCGCAGCAATAGAGTTCCAATGCTTCCTAAAACGCGATATCGCATCTCTCTTCTATGTTTCATGATATGATATAATATTCATTGCGAAGTGTCATGTATACCTCGTATTCACTTCAAAAGAATGTAAATGCGACACATCCATGCTAGGAAGTAGCGTTTGCAGATGTCTACGTATCGTAGCAATAGAGTTCTAATGCTTCTCAAAACGCGATATAGCACCCCATTCCTATGTTTCATGATAAGATATAATACTCATTGCGAAGTGTCATGTATACCTCGTATTCACTTCAAAAGAATGTAAATGCGACACTTCCATGCTAGGAAATAGCGTTTGCAGATGTCTACGTATCGCAGCAATAGAGTTCCAATGCTTCCTAAAACGCGATATCGCATCTCTCTTCTATGTTTCATGATAAGATATAATATTCATTGCGAAGTGTCATGTATACCTCGTATTCACTTCAAAAGAATGTAAATGCGACACATCCATGCTAGGAAATAGCGTTTGCAGATGTCTACGTATCGCAGCAATAGAGATCCAATGCTTCCTAAAACGCGATATCGCATCACTCTTCTGTGTTTCATGATAAGGTATAATATTCATTGCGAAGTGTCATGTATATCCCGTATTCACTTGAAACGAATGTAAATGCGACACTTCCATGCTAGGAAATAGCGTTTGCAGATGTCTACGTATCGTAGCAATAGAGTTCTAATGCTTCTCAAAACGCGATATAGCACCTCATTCCTATGTTTCATGATAAGATATAATATTCATTGCGAAGTGTCATGTATACCTCGTATTCACTTCAAAAGAACGTAAATAAGACACTTCCATGCTAGGAAATAGCGTTTGCAGATGTCTACGTATCGTAGCAATAGAGTTCTAATGCTTCTCAAAAGGCGATATAGCACCCCATTCCTATGTTTCATGATAAGATATAATACTCATTGCGAAGTGTCATGTATACCTCGTATTCACTTCAAAAGAATGTAAATGCGACACTTCCATGCTAGGAAATAGCGTTTGCAGATGTCTACGTATCGCAGCAATAGAGTTCCAATGCTTCCTAAAACGCGATATCGCATCTCTCTTCTATGTTTCATGATAAGATATAATATTCATTGCGAAGTGTCATGTATACCTCGTATTCACTTCAAAAGAATGTAAATGCGACACATCCATGCTAGGAAATAGCCTTTGCAGATGTCTACGTATCGTAGCAATAGAGTTCTAATGCTTCTCAAAACGCGATATAGCACCCCATTCCTATGTTTCATGATAAGATATAATACTCATTGCGAAGTGTCATGTATACCTCGTATTCACTTCAAAAGAATGTAAATGCGACACTTCCATGCTAGCAAATAGCGTTTGCAGATGTCTACGTATTGTAGCAATAGAGTTCTAATGCTTCTCAAAACGCGATATAGCACCTCATGCCTATGTTTCATGATAAGATATAATACTCATTGCGAAGTGTCATGTATACCTCGTATTCACTTCAAAAGAATGTAAATGCGACACTTCCATGCTAGCAAATAGCGTTTGCAGATGTCTACGTATCGTAGCAATAGAGTTCCAGTGCTTCCTAAAACGCGATATCGCATCTCTCTTCTATGTTTCACGATAAGGTATAATATTCATTGCGAAGTGTCATGTATACCTCGTATTCACTTCAAAAGAATGTAAATGCGACACTTCCATGGTAGGAAATAGCGTTTGCAGATGTCTACGTGTCGTAGCAATAGAGTTCTAATGCTTCTTAAAACGCGATATCGCATCTCACTGCTATGTTTCATGAGAAGATGTAATATTCATTATGGAGTGTTATGTATACCTCGTACTCACTTCAAAAGAATATAATGCGACCCTTCCATCCTAGGAAATAGCGTATGCAGATGTCTACGTATCGTAGCAATAGAGTTCTAGTGCTTCTTAGAACGCGATATCGCATCTCACTACTATGTTTCATAATAAGATATAATATACATTGCGAAGTGTCATGTATACCTCGTATTTACTTCAAAAGAACGTACATAAGGCACTTCCATGCTAGGAAATAGCGTTTGCAGATGTCTACGTATCGTAGCAATAGAGCTCTAACGCTTCTCAAAACGCGATATAGCACCTCATTCCTATGTTTCATGATAAGATATAATATTCATTGCGAAGTGTCATGTATACCTCGTATTCACTTCAAAAGAATGTAAATGCGACACTTCCATGCTAGGAAATAGCGTTTGCAGATGTCTACGTATCGTAGCAATAGAGTTCCAATGCTTCCTAAAACGCGATATCGCATCTCTCTTCTATGTTTCACGATAAGGTATAATATTCATTGCGAAGTGTCATGTATACCTCGTATTCACTTCAAAAGAATGTAAATGCGACACTTCCATGCTAGGAAATAGCGTTTGCAGATGTCTACGTATCGCAGCAATAGAGTTCCAATGCTTCCTAAAACGCGATATCGCATCTCTCCTGTATGTTTCACGATAAGGTATAATATTCATTGCGAAGTGTCATGTATACCTCGTATTCACTTCAAAAGAATGTAAATGCGTCACTTCCATGCTAGGAAATAGCGTTTGCAGATGTCTACGTGTCGTAGCAATAGAGTTTTAATGCTTCTTAAAACGCGATATCGCATCTCACTGCTATGTTTCATGAGAAGATATAATATTCATTATGGAGTGTTATGTATACCTCGTACTCACTTCAAAAGAATGTAAATGCGACCCTTCCATCCTAGGAAATAGCGTATGCAGATGTCTACGTATCGTAGCAATAGAGTTCTAGTGCTTCTTAGAACGCGATATCGCATCTCACTTCTATGTTTCATGATAAGATATAATATTCATTGCGATGTGTCATGTATACCTCGTATTCACTTCAAAAGAACGTACATAAGACACTTCCATGCTAGGAAATAGCGTTTGCAGATGTCTACGTATCGTAGCAATAGAGCTCTAACGCTTCTCAAAACGCGATATAGCACCTCATTCCTATGTTTCATGATAAGATATAATATTCATTGCGAAGTGTCATGTATACCTCGTATTCGCTTCAAAAGAATGTAAATGCGACACTTCCATGCTAGGAAATAGCGTTTGCAGATATCTACGTATCGTAGCAATAGAGTTCTAGTGCTTGTTAGAACGCGATATCGCATCTCACTTCTATGTTTCATGATAAGATATAATATTCATTGCGAAGTGTCATGTATGGCTCGTATTCACTTCAAAAGAACGTACATAAGACACTTCCATGCTAGGAAATAGCGTTTGCAGATGTCTACGTATCGTAGCAAAATAGAGTTCTAATGCTTCCCAAAACGCGATATAGCACCTCATTCCTATGTTTCATGATAAGATATAATACTCATTGCGAAGTGTAATGTATACCTCGTATTCACTTCACAAGAATGTAATTGCGACACTTTCATGCTAGGAAATAGCGTTTGCAGATGTCTACGTATCGCAGCAATAGAGTTCCAATGCTTCCTAAAACGCGATATCGCATCTCTCTTCTATGTTTCACGATAAGGTATAATATTCATTACGAGGTGTCACGTATACCTCGTATTCACTTCAAATGAATGTAAATGCGACACTTCCATGCTAGGAAATAGCGCTTGCAGATGTCTACGTATCGTAGCAATAGAGTTCTAATGCTTCTCAAAACGCGATATAGCACCTCATTCCTATGTTTCACGATAAGATATAATATTCATTGCGAAGTGTCATGTATACCTCGTATTCACTTCAAAAGAATGTAAATGCGACACTTCCATGCTAGGAAATAGCGTTTGCAGATGTCTACGTATCGCAGCAATAGAGATCCAATGCTTCCTAAAACGCGATATCGCATCACTCTTCTATGTTTCATGATAAGGTATAATATTCATTGCGAAGTGTCATGTATATCTCGTATTCACTTCAAACGAATGTAAATGCGACACTTCCATGCTAGGAAATAGCGTTTGCAGATGTCTACGTATCGTAGCAAAATAGAGTTCTAATGCTTCCCAAAACGCGATATAGCACCTCATTCCTATGTTTCATGATAAGATATAATACTCATTGCGAAGTGTCATGTATACCTCGTATTCACTTCAAAAGAATGTAAATGCGACACTTCCATGCTAGGAAATAGCGTTTGCAGATGTCTACGTATCGCAGCAATAGAGTTCCAATGCTTCCTAAAACGCGATATCGCATTTCTCTTCTATGTTTCACGATAAGGTATAATATTCATTGCGAAGTGTCATGTATACCCCGTATTCACTTCAAAAGAATGTAAATGCGACACTTCCATACTAGGAAATAGCGTTTGCAGATGTCTACGTATCGCAGCAATAGAGTTCCAATGCTTCCTAAAACGCGATATCGCATCACTCTTCTATGTTTCATGATAAGGTATAATATTCATTACGAGGTGTCATGTATACCTCGTATTCACTTCAAATGAATGTAAATGCGACACTTCCATGCTAGGAAATAGCGTTTGCAGATGTCTACGTATCGTAGCAATAGAGTTCTAATGCTTCTTAAAACGCGATATCGCATCTCACTGCTATTATGTTTCATGATAAGATATAATATTCATTGCGAACTGTCATGTATACCTAGTATTCACTTCAAAAGAATGTAAATGCGACACTTCCATGCTAGGAAGTAGCGTTTGCAGATGTCTAACGTATCGTAGCAATAGTGTTCTAATGCTTCTTAAAATGCGATATCGCATCACACTTCTATGTTTCATGATAAGATATAATATTCATTGCGAAGTGTCATGTATACCTCGATTTCACTTCACAAGAATGTAAATGCGACACTTCCTTGCTAGGAAATATTGTTTGCAGATGTCTACGTATCACAGCAATAGAGTACTAATGCTTCTTAAAACGAGATGTCGTATTTCATTTCTATGTTTCGTAATAAGATATAATATTCATTGTGTAATGTTATGTTTACCTCGAATTCACTTCAGTGGAATGTAAGTGTGAAATTTCCTTGCTAGGAAATAGAGTTTGCAGGTGTCTACGTATATAGGCAATAGAGTTCTAATGCTTCTCAAAACTCGATATAGCACCTCATTCCTATGTTTCATGTTAAGATATAATATTCATTGCGAAGTGTCATGTATATCACGTATTCACATAAATAGAATGTAAATGCGACACTTCCATGCTAGGAAATAGCGTTTGCAGATGTCTACGTATCGCAGCAATAGAGTTCCAATGCTTCCTAAGACGCGATATCGCATCTCTCTTCTATGTTTCACGATAAGGTATAATATTCATTGCGAAGTGTCATGTATACCTCGTATTCACTTCAAATGAATGTAAATGCGACAATTCCATGCTAGGAAATAGCGTTTGCAGATGTCTAAGTATCGCAGCAATAGAGATCCAATGCTTCCTAAAACGCGATATCGCATCACTCCTCTATGTTTCATGATAAGGTATAATATTCATTGCGAAGTGTCATGTATACCTCGTATTCACTTCAAATGAATGTAAATGCGACACTTCCATGCTAGGAAATAGCGTTTGCAGATGTCTGCGTATCGTAGCAATAGAGTTCTAATGCTTCTTAAAACGCGATGTCGCATCTCACTGCTGTGTTTCATGATAAGATATAATATTCATTATGGAGTGATATGTATACCTCGTACCCGCTTCAAAAGAATGTAAGTGCGACCCTTCGATGCTAGGGAATAGCCTTTGCAAATGTCTACGTATCGTAGCAATAGAATTCTAATGCTTCTTAAAACGCGATATCGCATCTCACTGCTATGTTTCATGAGAAGATATAATATTCATTATGGAGTGTTATGTATACCTCGTACTCACTTCAAAAGAATGTAAATGCGACCCTCCCATCCTAGGAAATAGCGTTTTCAGATGTCTACGTATCGTAGCAGTAGAGTTCTAATGCTTCTTAAAACGAGATGTCGCATCTCATTTCTATGTTTCATGATCAGATATAATATTCATTGCGAAGTGTCATGTATACCTCGTATTCACATCAAAAGAATGTAAATGCGACACTTCCATGCTAGGAAATAGCGTTTGCAGATGACTACGTATCGCAGCAATAGAGATCCAATGCTTCCTAAAACGCGATATCGCATCACTCTTCTATGTTTCATGATAAGGTATAATATTCATTTCGAAGTGTCATGTATACCTCGTATTCACTTCAAATGAATGTAAATGCGACACTTCCATGCTAGGAAATAGCGTTTGCAGATGTCGGCGTATCGTAGCAATAGAGTTCTAATGCTTCTTAAAACGCGATATCGCATCTCACTGCTATGTTTCATGATAAGATATAATATTCATTGCGAAGTGTCATGTATGGCTCGTATTCACTTCAAAAGAACGTACATAAGACACTTCCGTGCTAGGAAATAGCGTTTGCAGATGTCTACGTATCGTAGCAAAATAGAGTTCTAATGCTTCCCAAAACGCGATATAGCACCTCATTCCTATGTTTCATGATAAGATATAATACTCATTGCGAAGTGTCATGTATACCTCGTATTCACTTCAAAAGAATGTAAATGCGACATTTCCATGCTAGGAAATAGCGTTTGCAGATGTCTACGTATCGCAGCAATAGAGTTCCAATGCTTCCTAAAACGCGATATCGCATCTCTCTTCTATGTTTCACGATAAGGTATAATATTCATTGCGAAGTGTCATGTATACCTCGTATTCACTTCAAAAGAATGTAAATGCGACACTTCCATGCTAGGAAATAGCGTTTGCAGATGTCTACGTATCGCAGCAATAGAGTTCCAATGCTTCCTAAAACGCGATATCGCATCACTCATCTATGTTTCATGATAAGGTATAATATTCATTACGAGGTGTCATGTGTACCTCGTATTCACTTCAAATGAATGTAAATGCGACACTTCCATGCTAGGAAATAGCGTTTGCAGATGTCTACGTATCGTAGCAATAGAGTTGTAATGCTTCTCAAAACGCGATATAGCACCTCATTCCTATGTTTCACGCTAAGATATAATATTCATTGCGAAGTGTCATGTATACCTCGTATTCACTTCAAAAGAATGTAAATGCGACCATTCCATCCTAGGAAATAGCGTATGCATATGTCTACGTATCGTAGCAATAGAGTTCTAGTGCTTCTTAGAACGCGATATCGCATCTCACTTCTATGTTTCATGATAAGATATAATATTCTTTGCGAAGTGTCATGTATACCTCGTATTCACTTCAAAGGAACGTACATAAGACACTTCCATGCTAGGAAATAGCGTTTGCAGATGTCTACGTATCGTAGCAATAGAGCTCTAACGCCTGTCAAAACGCGATATAGCACCTCATTCCTATGTTTCATGATAAGATATAATATTCATTGCGAAGTGTCATGTATACCTCGTATTCGCTTCAAAAGAATGTAAATGCGACACTTCCATGCTAGGAAATAGCGTATGCAGATGTCTACGTATCGTAGCAATAGAGTTCTAATGCTTCTCAAAACGCGATATAGCACCCCATTCCTATGTTTCATGATAAGATATAATACTCATTGCGAAGTGTCATGTATACCTCGTATTCACTTCAAAAGAATGTAAATGCGACACTTCCATGCTAGGAAATAGCGTTTGCAGATGTCTACGTATCGCAGCAATAGAGTTCCAATGCTTCCTAAAACGCGATATCGCATCTCTCTTCTATGTTTCACGGTAAGGTATAATATTCATTGCGAAGTGTCATGTATACCTCGTATTCACTTCAAAAGAATGTAAATGCGACACTTCCATGCCAGGAAATAGCGTTTGCAGATGTCTACGTATCGCAGCAATAGAGTTCCAATGCTTCCTAAAACGCGATATCGCATCACTCTTCTATGTTTCATGATAAGGTATAATATTCATTACGAGGTGTCATGTATACCTCGTATTCACTTCAAATGAATGTAAATGCGACACTTCCATGCTAGGAAATAGCGTTTGCAGATGTCTACGAATCGTAGCAATAGTGTTCTAATGCTTCTCAAAACGCGATATAGCACCTCATTCCTATGTTTCATGATAAGATATAATATTCATTGCGAAGTGTCATGTATACCTCGTATTCACTTCAAACGAATGTAAATGCGACACTTCCATGCTAGGAAATAGCGTTTGCAGATGTCTACGTATCGCAGCAATAGAGATCCAATGCTTCCTAAAACGCGATATCGCATCACTCTTCTATGTTTCATGTTAAGGTATAATATTCATTGCGAAGTGTCATGTATATCTCGTATTCACTTCAGACGAATGTAAATGCGACACTTCCATGCTAGGAAATAGCGTTTGCAGATGTCTACGTATCGTAGCAATAGAGTTCTAATGCTTCTCAAAACGCGATATAGCACCTCATTCCTATGTTTCATGATAAGATATAATACTCATTGCGAAGTGTCATGTATACCTCGTTTTCACTTCAAAAGAATGTAAATGCGACACTTCCATGCTAGGAAATAGCGTTTGCAGATGTCTACGTATCGCAGCAATAGAGTTCCAATGCTTCCTAAAACGCGATATCGCATCTCCCTTCTATGTTTCACGATAAGGTATAATATTCATTGCGAAGTGTCATGTATACCTCGTATTCACTTCAAAAGAATGTAAATGCGACACTTCCATGCTAGGAAATAGCGTTTGCAGATGTCTACGTGTCGTAGCAATAGAGTTCTAATGCTTCTTACAACGCGATATCGCATCTCACTGCTATGTTTCATGAGAAGATATAATATTCATTATGGAGTGTTATGTATACCTCGTACACACTTCAAAAGAATGTAAATGCGACCCTTCCATCCTAGGAAATGCGTATGCAGATGTCTACGTATCGTAGCAATAGAGTTCTAGTGCTTCTTAGAACGCGATATCGCATCTCACTTCTATGTTTCATGATAAGATATAATATTCATTGCGAAGTGTCATGTATACCTCGTATTCACTTCAAAAGAACGTACATAAGACACTTCCATGCTAGGAAATAGCGTTTGCAGATGTCTACGTATCGTAGCAATAGAGCTCTAACGCTTCTCAAAACGCGATATAGCACCTCATTCCTATGTTTCATGATAAGATATAATATTCATTGCGAAGTGTCATGTATACCTCGTATTCGCTTCAAAAGAATGTAAATGCGACACTTCCATGCTAGGAAATAGCGCTTGCAGATGTCTACGTATCGTAGCAATAGAGTTCTAATGCTTCTCAAAACGCGATATAGCACCCCATTCCTATGTTTCATGATAAGATATAATACTCATTGCGAAGTGTCATGTATACCTCGTATTCACTTCAAAAGAATGTAAATGCGACACTTCCATGCTAGGAAATAGCGTTTGCAGATGTCTACGTATCGCAGCAATAGAGATCCAATGCTTCCTAAAACGCGATATCGCATCAGTCTTCTATGTTTCACGATAAGGTATAATATTCATTGCGAAGTGTCATGTATACCTCGTATTCACTTCAAATGAATGTAAATGCGACACTTCCATGCTAGGAAATAGCGTTTGCAGATGTCTACGTATCGTAGCAATAGAGTTCTAATGCTTCTTAGAACGCGATATCGCATCTCACTTCTATGTTTCATGATAAGATATAATATTCATTGCGAAGTGTCATGTATACCTCGTATTCACTTCAAAAGAATGTAAATAAGACACTTCCATGCTAGGAAATAGCGTTTGCAAATGTCTACGTATCGTAGCAATAGAGTTCTAATGCTTCTTAAAACGCGATATCGCATCTCACAGCTATGTTTCATGATAAGATATAATATTCATTATGGAGTGTTATGTATACCTCGTACACACTTCAAAAGAATGTAAATGCGACCCTTCCATCCTAGGAAATGCGTATGCAGATGTCTACGTATCGTAGCAATAGAGTTCTAATGCTTCTCAAAACGCGATATAGCACCCCATTCCTATGTTTCATGATAAGATATAATACTCATTGCGAAGTGTCATGTATACCTCGTATTCACTTCAAAAGAATGTAAATGCGACACTTCCATGCTAGGAAATAGCGTTTGCAGATGTCTACGTATCGCAGCAATAGAGATCCAATGCTTCCTAAAACGCGATATCGCATCTCTCTTCTATGTTTCACGATAAGGTATAATATTCATTGCGAAGTGTCATGTATACCTCGTATTCACTTCAAATGAATGTAAATGCGACACTTCCATGCTAGGAAATAGCGTTTGCAGATGTCTACGTATCGTAGCAATAGAGTTCTAATGCTTCTTAGAACGCGATATCGCATCTCACTTCTATGTTTCATGATAAGATATAATATTCATTGCGAAGTGTCATGTATACCTCGTATTCACTTCAAAAGAATGTAAATAAGACACTTCCATGCTAGGAAATAGCGTTTGCAGATGTCTACGTATCGCAGCAATAGAGATCCAATGCTTCCTAAAACGCGATATCGCATCTCTCTTCTATGTTTCACGATAAGGTATAATATTCATTGCGAAGTGTCATGTATACCTCGTATTCACTTCAAATGAATGTAAATGCGACACTTCCATGCTAGGAAATAGCGTTTGCAGATGTCTACGTATCGTAGCAATAGAGTTCTAATGCTTCTTAGAACGCGATATCGCATCTCACTTCTATGTTTCATGATAAGATGTAATATTCATTGCGAAGTGTCATGTATACCTCGTATTCACTTCAAAAGAATGTAAATAAGACACTTCCATGCTAGGAAATAGCGTTTGCAAATGTCTACGTATCGTTGCAATAGAGTTCTAATGCTTCTTAAAACGCGATATCGCATCTCACAGCTATGTTTCATGATAAGATATAATATTCATTATGGAGTGTTATGTATACCTCGTACTCACTTCAAAAGAATGTAAATGCGACCCTTCCATGCTAGGAAATAGCCTTTTCAGATGTCTACGTATCGCAGCAATAGAGTTCTAATGCTTCTTAGAACGCGATGTCGCATCTCACTTCTATGTTTCATGATAAGAAATAATATTCGTTGCGAAGTGTCATGTATACCTCGTATTCACTTCAGAAGAATGTAAATGCGACACTTCCATGCTAGGAAGTAGCGTTTGCAGATGTCTACGTATCGTAGCAATAGGGTTCTAATGCTTCTTAGAACGCGATATCGCATCTCACTTCTATGTTCCATGATAAGATATAATATTCATTGCGAAGTGTCATGTATACCTCGATTTCACTTCACAAGAATGTAAATGCGACACTTCCTTGCTAGGAAATATTGTTTGCAGATGTCTACGTATCACAGCAATAGAGTACTAATGATCCTTAAAACGAGATGTCGTATTTCATTTCTATGTTTCGTAATAAGATATAATATTCATTGTGTAATGTTACGTATACCTCGTATTCACTTCAAAAGAATGTAAATGCGACACTTCCATGCTAGGAAATAGCGTTCGCAGATGTCTACGTGTCGTAGCAATAGAGTTCTAATGCTTCTTAAAACGCGATATCGCATCTCACTGCTATGTTTCATGATAAGATATAATATTCATTTTGGAGTGTTATGTGTACCTCGTACTCACTTCAAAAGAATGTAATTGCGACCCTTCCATTCTAGGAAAAAGCGTTTGCAGATGTCTACGTATCGTAGCAATAGAGTTCTAATGCTTCTTAAAACGCGATATCGCATCTCATTCCTATGTTTCATGATAAGATATAATATTCATTGCGAAGTGTCATGTATACCTCGATTTCTCTTCACAAGAATGTAAATGCGACACTTCCTTGCTAGGAAATAGCGTTTGCAGATGTCTACGTATCGCAGCAATAGAGTTCCAATGCTTCCTTAAACGCGATATCGCATCTCCCTTCTATGTTTCATGATAAGGTATAATATTCATTGCGAAGTGTCATGTATACCTCGTATTCACTTCAAATGAATGTAAATGCGACACTTCCATGCTAGGAAATAGCGTTTGCAGATGTCTACGTATCACAGCAATAGAGTACTAATGCTTCTTAAAACGAGATGTCGTATTTCATTTCTATGTTTCGTAATAAGATATACTATTCATTGTGTAATGTTATGTATACCTCGTATTCACTTCAGTGGAATGTAAGTACGAAATTACGTTGCTAGGAAATAGAGTTTGCAGATGTCTACGTATATTAGCAATAGAGTTCTAATGCTTCTCAGAACGCGATATAGCACCTCATTCCTATGTTTCATGATAAGATATAATATTCATTATGGAGTGTTATGTATACCTCGTACTCACTTCAAAAGAAAGTAAATGCGACCCTTCCATGCTAGGGAATAGCCTTTGCAGATGTCTACGTATCGTAGCAATGGATTTCTAATGCTTCTTAAAACGCGAAATCGCATCTCACTGCTATGTTTCATGAAAGGATATAATATTCATTGCGAAGTGTCATGTATACCTCGTATTCACTTCAAAAGAATGTAAATAAGACACTTCCATGCTAGGAAATAGCGTTTGCAGATGTCTACGTATCGTAGCACAGGAGTTCTAATGCTTCTTAGAACGCGATATCGCATCTCACATCTATGTTTCATGATAAGATATAATATTCATTGCGAAGTGTCATGTATACCTCGTATTCACTTCAAAAGAATGTAAATATGACACTTCCATGCTAGGAAATAGCATTTGCAGATGTCTACGTATCGTAGCAATAGAGTTCTAATGCGTCTTAAAACGAGATGCCGCATTTCATTTCTATGTTTCGTGATAAGATATAATATTCATTATGGAGTGTTATGTATACATCGTACTCACTTCAAAAGAGTGTAAATGCGACCCTTCCATGCTAGGAAATAGCGTTTGCAGATGTCTACGTATCGTAGCAATAGAGTTCTAATGCTTCTTAGAACGCGATATCGCATCTCACTTCTATGTTTCATGATAAGAAATAATATTCGTTGCGAAGTGTCATGTATACCTCGTATTCACTTCAGAAAAATGTAAATGCGACACTTCCATGCTAGGAAGTAGCGTTTGCAGATGTCTACGTATCGTAGCAATAGGGTTCTAATGCTTCTTAGAACGCGATATCGCATCTCACTTCTATGTTCCATGATAAGATATAATATTCATTGCGAAGTGTCATGTATTCCTCGATTTCACTTCACAAGAATGTAAATGCGACACTTCCTTGCTAGGAAATATTGTTTGCAGATGTCTACGTATCACAGCAATAGAGTACTAATGATCCTTAAAACGAGATGTCGTATTTCATTTCTATGTTTCGTAATAAGATATAATATTCATTGTGTAATGTTACGTATACCTCGTATTCACTTCAAAAGAATGTAAATGCGACACTTCCATGCTAGGAAATAGCGTTCGCAGATGTCTACGTGTCGTAGCAATAGAGTTCTAATGCTTCTTAAAACGCGATATCGCATCTCACTGCTATGTTTCATGATAAGATATAATACTCATTTTGGAGTGTTATGTGTACCTCGTACTCACTTCAAAAGAATGTAAATGCGACCCTTCCATTCTAGGAAAAAGCGTTTGCAGATGTCTATGTATCGTAGCAATAGAGTTCTAGTGCTTCTTAAAACGCGATAAAGCATCTCACTTCTATGTTTCATGATAAGATATAATATTCAGTGCGATTTGTCATGTATACCTCGAATTCACTTCACAAGAATGTAAATGCGACACTTCCTTGCTTGGAAATAATGTTTGCAGATGTCTACGTATCACAGCAATAGAGTACTAATGCTTCTTAAAACGAGATGTCGTATTTCATTTCTATGTTTCATAATGAGATATAATACACATTATGTAATGTTATGTATACCTCGCATTCACTTCAGTGGAATGTAAGTGCCACATGTCCATGCTAAGAAATAGAGTTTGCAGATGTCTACGGAAATTAGCAATTGAGTTCTAATGCTTCTCAAAACGCGATATTGCACCTCATTCCTATGTTTCATGATAAGATATAATATTCATTTCGAAGTGTCATGTATATCTCGTATTCACTTCAAAAGAATGTAAATGCGACACTTCCATGCTTGGAAATAGCGTTTGCAGATGTCTACGTATCGTAGCAATAGAGTTCTAATGCATCTTAAAACGCGATATCGCATCTCACTGCTATGTTTCATGATAAGATATAATATTCATTATGGATTGTTATGTATACCTCGTACTCACTTCAAAAGAATGTAAATGCGACCCTTCCATTCTAGGAAATAGCGTTTGCAGATGTCTACGTATCGTAGCAATAGAGTTCTAGTGCTTCTTAAAACGCGATAAAGCATCTCACTTCTATGTTTCATGATAAGATATAATATTCAGTGCGATTTGTCATGTATACCTCGATTTCACTTCACAAGAATGTAAATGCGACACTTCCTTGCTAGGAAATATTGTTTGAAGATGTCTACGTATCACAGCAATAGAGTACTAATGCTTCTTAAAACGAGATGTCGTATTTCATTTCTATGTTTCGTAATAAAATATAATATTCATTGTGTAATGTTACGTATACCTCGTATTCACTTCAGTGGAATGTAAGTGCGAAATTTCCTTGCTAGGAAATAGAGTTTGCAGATGTCTACGTATATTAGCAATAGAGTTCTAATGCTTCTCATAACGCGATATCGCATCTCTCTCCTATGTTTCATGATAAGGTATAATATTCATTGCGAAGTGTCATGTATACCTCGTATTCACTTCATATGAATGTAAATGCGACACTTCCATGCTAGGAAATAGCGTTTGCAGATGTCTACGTATCGTAGCAATATAGTTTTAATGCATCTTAAAACGCGATATCGCATCTCACTGCTATGTTTCATGATAAGATATAATATTCATTATGGAGTGTTATGTATACCTCGTACTCACTTCAAAAGAATGTAAATGCGACCCTTCCATGCTAGGAAATAGCCTTTGCAGATGTCAACGTATCGTAGCAATAGAGTTCTAATGCTTCTTAGAACGAGATGTCGCATTTCATTTCTATGTTTCGTAATAAGATATAATATTCATTGTGGTGTGTTATGTATACCTCGTATTCACTTCAACAGGATGTAAGTGCGACACTTCCTTGCTAGGAGATATTGTTTGCAGATGTCTACGTATCGTAGCAATAGAGTTCTAGTGCTTCTTAAAACGCGATATTGCATCTCATTCCTATGTTTCATGATAAGATATAATATTCATTGCGAAGAGTAATGTATACCTCGTATTCACTTCAAAAGAATGTAAGTGTGACACTTCCTTGCTAGGAAATATTGTTTGCAGATGTCTACGTATCGTAGCAATGAAGTTCTAGTGCCTCTTAAATCACGATATCGCATCTCATTTCTATGTTTCGTGATAAGGTATAATATTCATTGCAAGTGTCATGTATACATCGTATTCACTTCAAAAGAATGTAAATGCGACACTTTCTTGCTAGGAAATGTTGTTTGCAGATGTCTACGTATCGTCGCAATAGAGCTCTAATGCTTCTCAAAACGCGAAATCGCAACTCATTCCTATGTTTCATGACAAGATATAATATTAGTTGCGAAGTGTCATGTATATCTCGTATTCACTTCAAAAGAATGTAAATGCGAAACTTCCATGCTAGGAAATAGCGTTTACAGATATCTACGTATCCTAGCAATAGAGTTCTAATGCTTCTCATAACGCGATATCGCAACTCATTCCTATGTTTTATGAAAAGATATAATATTCATTACGAAGTGTCATGTATACCTCGTATTCACTTCAAAAGAATGTAAATGCGACACTTACATGCTAGGAAATAGCGTTTGCAGATGTCTACGTATCGTAGCAATAGGGTTCTAATGATTCTTAAAATGCCATATCGCATCTCACTTCTATGTTTCATGATAAGATATAATATTCATTGTAGAGTGTTATGTATACCTCGAATTCACTACAAAAGAATGTAAATGCGACACTTCCGTGCTAGGAAAGAGCGTTTGCGGATGTCTACGTATCGTAGCAATAGGGTTCTAATGCTTCTTAAAACGCGATATCGCATCTCACTTCTATCTTTCATGATAAGATATAATATTTATTGCGAAGTGTCATGTATACCTCGTATTCACTTCAAAGGAATGTAAATGCGACACTTCCATGCTAGGAAATAGCACTTGCAGATGTCAACGTATCGTAGCAATAGAGTTCTAATGCTTCTTAGAACGAGATGTCGCATTTCATCTCTATGTTTCGTAATAAGATATAATGTTCATTGTGGTGTGTTATGTATACCTCGTATTCACTTCAAAAGGATGTAAGTGCGACACTTCCTTGCTAGGAAATATTGTTTGCAGATGTCTACGCATCGTAGCAATAGAGTTCTAGTGCTTCTTAAAACGCGATATTGCATCTCACTTCTATCTTTCATGATAAGATATAATATTCATTGCGAAGTGTCATGTATACCTCGATTTCACTTCACAGGAATGTAAATGCGACACTTCCTTGCTAGGAAATATTGTTTGCAAGATGTTTACGTATCACAGCAATAGAGTACTAATGCTTCTTAAAACGAGATGTCGTATTTAATATCTATGTTCCGTAATAAGATATAATATTCATTGTGTAATGTTATGCATACCTCGTATTCACTTCAAAAGTATGTAAGTGCGACACTTCCTTGCTAGGAAATATTGCTTGCAGATGTCTACGTATCGTAGCAATGAAGTTTTAGTGCTTCTTAAATCACGATATCGCATCTCATTTCTATGTTTCGTGATAAGGTGTAATATTCATTGCGAAGTGTCATGTGTACATCGTATTCACTTCAAAAGAATGTAAATGCGACACTTTCTTGCTAGGAAATATTGTTTGCAGATGTATACGTTTCGTCGCAATAGAGCTCTAATGCTTCTCAAAACGCGAAATCGCAACTCATTCCTATGTTTCATGATAAGATATAATATTAATTGCGAAGTGTCATGTATATCTCGTATTCATTTCAAAAGAATGTAAATGCGAAACTTCCATGCTAGGAAATAGCGTTTGCAAATGTCTACGTATCCTAGCAATAGAGTTCTAATGCTTCTCAAAACGAGATATCGCAAATCATTCCTATGTTTCATGATAAGATATAATATTCATTGCGAAGTGTCATGTATATCTCGTATTCACTTCAAAAGAATGTAAATGCGAAACTTCCATGCTAGGTAATAGCGTTTGCAGATGTCTACGTATCGTAGCGATAGAGTTCTATTGCTTCTTAGAATGCGATATCGCATATCACTTCTATGTTTCATGATAAGATGTAATATTCATTGCGAAGTGTCATGTATACCTCGTATTCACTTCAAAAGAATGTAAATGCGAAACTTCCATGCTAGGAAATAGCGTTTGCAGATGTCTACGTATCGTAGCAATAGAGTTCTAATGCTTCTTAAAATGAGATGCCGCATTTCATTTCTATGTTTCGTGGTAAGATATAATATTCATTGTGGAGTGTTATGTATACCTCGTATTCACTTCAAAAGAATGTAAATGCGACACTTCCTTGCTAGGAAATAACATTTCCAGATGTCTACGCATCGTAGCAATAGAGTTCTAATGCTTCTTAGAACGCGATATCGCATCTCACTGCTATGTTTCATGAGAAGATATAATATTCATTATGGAGTGTTATGTATACCTCGTACTCACTTCAAAAGAATGTAAATGCGACCCTTCCATGCTAGGAAATAGCGTTTGCAGGTGTCTACGTATCGTAGCAATTGCCTTCTACTGCTTCTTAGAACGCGATATCGCATCCCACTTCTATGTTTCATGATAAGATATAATATTCATTGCGAAGTTTCATGTATACCTCGTATTCACTTCAAAGGATTGTAAATATGACACTTCCAATCTAGGAAATAGCGTTTGCAGATGTCTACGTATCGTAGCAATAGAGTTCTAATGCTTCTTAAAATGAGATGCCGCATTTCATTTCTATGTTTCGTGGTAAGATATAATATTCATTGTGGAGTGTTATGTATACCTCGTATTCACTTCAAAAGAATGTAAATGCGACACTTCCTTGCTAGGAAATAACATTTCCAGATGTCTACGCATAGTAGCAATAGAGTTCTAGCGCTTCTTAAATCGCGATATCGCATCTCACTTCTATGTTTCGTGATAAGAAATAATATTCATTCTGGAGTGTTATGTATACCTCGTATTCGCTTCAGTGGGATGTAAGTGCGACATGTCCATGCTAGGAAATAGAGTTTGCAGATGTCTACGTATATTAGCGATCGAGTTCTAATGCTTCTCAAAACGCGATATAGCACCACATTCCTATGTTTCATGATAAGATATAATATTCATTGCGAAGTGTCATGTATACCTCGAATTCACTTCAAAAGAATGTAAATGCGACACTTCCATGCTAGGAAGTAGCGATTGCAGATGTCTACGTATCGTAGCAATAGAGTTCTAATGCTTCATAAGCCGCGATATCGCATCTCACTGCTATGTTTCATGATAAGATATAATATTCATTGCGAAGTGTCATGTATACCTCGTATTCACTTCAAAAGAATATAAATATGACACTTCCATGCTAGGAAATAGCGTTTGCAGATGTCTACGTATCGTAGCAATAGAGTTCTAATGCTTCTTAAAACGCAATATCGCATCTCACTTTTATGTTTCATGATAAGATATAATATTCATTGAGAAGTGTCATGTATACCTCGTATTCACTTCAAAAGAATGTAAATGCGACTATTCCTTGCTAGGAAATAGCATTTGCAGATGTCTACGTATCGTAGCAAGAGAGTTCCAATGCTTCTCAAAACGCGATATCGCATCTCATTTCTATGCTTCATGATAAGATATAATATTCATTGCGAAGTGTCATGTATACCTCGTATTCACATCAAAAGAATGTAAGTGCGACACTTCCATGCTAGGAAATAGCGTATTCAGATGTCCACGTATCGTAGCAATGGAGTTCTAATGCTACTTATATCGCGATATCGCAACTCATTTCTACGTTTCGTGATAAGATATAATATTCATCGGGAAGTGTCAGGTATACCTCGTATTCACTTCAAAAGAATGTAAATGCGACACTTCCATGCTAGGATATAGCGTCTGCGGATGTCTGCGCGTCGAGGCAATAGAGTTCTAATGCTTCTTAAAACGCGATATCGCATCTCACTTCTATGTTTCATAAGATATAATATTCATTGCGAAGTGTCATGTGTACCTCGTATTCACTTCAAATGAATGTAAATGCGACACTTCCATGCTAGGAAATAGCGTTTGCAGATGTCTACGTATCGTAGCAATAGAGTTCTAATGCTTCTTAGAACGCGATATCGCATCTCACTTCTATGTTTCATGATAAGATATAATATTCATTGCGAAGTGTCATGTATACCACGTATTCACTTCAAATGAATGTAAATGCGACACTTCCATGCTAGGAAATAGCGTTTGCAGATGTCTACGTATCGTAGCAATAGAGTTCTAATGCTTCTTAAAACGAGATGCCTCATTTCATTTCTATGTTCCGTGATAAGATATAATATTCATTGTGGAGTGTCATGTATACCTCGTATTCACTTCAAATGAATGTAAATGCGACACTTCCATGCTAGGAAATAGCGTTTTGCAGTTGACTACGTATCGTAGCAATAGAGTTCTAATGCTTCTTAGAACGCGATGTCGCATATCACTACTATGTTTCATGATAAGATATAATATTCCTTGCGAAGTGTCATGTATACCTCGTATTCACTTCAAAAGAACGTAAATAAGGCACTTCCATGCTAGGAAATAGCGTTTGCAGATGTCTACGTATCGTAGCAATGGAGTTCTAATGCTTCTTAGAACGCGATATCGCATCTCACTTCTATGTTTCATGATAAGATATAATATTCATTGCGAAGTGTCATGTATACCTCGTATTCACTTCAAATGAATGTAAATGCGACACTTCCATGCTAGGAAATAGCGTTTTGCAGATGTCTGCGACGCGTAGCAATAGAGTTCTAATGCTTCTTTAAACGCGATATCGCATATCACTGCTATGTTTCATGATAAGATATAATATTCATTATGGAGTGATATGTATACCTCGTACTCACTTCAAAAGAAAGTAAATGCGACCCTTCCATGCTAGGGAATAGCCATTGCAAATGTCTACGTATCGTAGCAATAGAGTTCTAATGCTTCTTAAAACGCGATATCGCATCTCTCTTCTATGTTTCATGATAAGGTATAATATTCATTGCGAAGTGTTATGTATACCTCGTATTCACTTCAAATGAATGTAAATGCGACACTTCCATGCTAGGAAGTAGCGTTTTGCAGATGTCTACGTATCGTAGCAATAGAGTTCTAATGCTTCTTAGAACGCGATATCGCATATCACTGCTATGCTTCATGAGAAGATATAATATTCATTGCGAAGTGTCATGTATATCTCGTATTCACATCAAAAGAATGTAAACGCGACACTTCCATGCTAGGAAATAGCGTTTGCAGATGTCTACGTATCGTAGCAATAGAGTTCTAATGCTCCTTAAAACGCGATATCGCATCTCACTGCTATGTTTCACGAGAAGATATAATATTCATTGTGGAGTGTTATGTATACCTCGTACTCACTTCAAAAGAATGTAAATGCGACCCTTCCATCCTAGGAAATAGCGTTTGCAGATGTCTACGTATCGTAGCAATAGAGTTCTAGTGCTTCTTAGAACGCGATATCGCATCTCACTTCTATGTTTCATGATAAGATATAATATTCATTGCGAAGTGTCATGTATACCTCGTATTCACTTCAGTGGAATGTAACTGCGAAATTTCCTTGCTAGGGAATAGAGTTTGCAGATGTCTACGTATATTAGCAATAGAGTTCTAATGCTTCTCAAAACGCGATATAGCACCTCAGTCATATGTTTCATTATAAGATACAATATTCATTGCGAGGTGTCATGCATATTTCGTATTCACATCAAAAGAATGTAAATGCGACACTTCCATGCTAGGAAATAGCGTTTGCAGATGTCTACGTATCGTAGCAATAGAGTTCTAATGCTTCTTAAAACGAGATGCCTCATTTCATTTCTATGTTTCATGATAAGATATAATATTCATTGCGAAGTGTCATGTATACCTCGTATTCACTTCAAATGAATGTAAATGCGACACTTCCATGCTAGGAAATAGCGTTTTGCAGATGTCTGCGACGCGTAGCAATAGAGTTCTAATGCTTCTTTAAACGCGATATCGCATATCACTGCTATGTTTCATGATAAGATATAATATTCATTATGGAGTGATATGTACACCTCGTACTCACTTCAAAAGAATGTAAATGCGACCCTTCCATGCTAGGGAATAGCCATTGCAAATGTCTACGTATCGTAGCAATAGAGTTCTAATGCTTCTTAAAACGCGATATCGCATCTCACTTCTATCTTTCATGATAAGATATAATATTTATTGCGAAGTGTCATGTATACCTCGTATTCACTTCAAAGGAATGTAAATGCGACACTTCCATGCTAGGAAATAGCACTTGCAGATGTCAACGTATCGTAGCAATAGAGTTCTAATGCTTCTTAGAACGAGATGTCGCATTTCATCTCTATGTTTCGTAATAAGATATAATGTTCATTGTGGTGTGTTATGTATACCTCGTATTCACTTCAAAAGGATGTAAGTGCGACACTTCCTTGCTAGGAAATATTGTTTGCAGATGTCTACGCATCGTAGCAATAGAGTTCTAGTGCTTCTTAAAACGCGATATCGCATATCACTGCTATGTTTCATGATAAGATATAATATTCATTATGGAGTGATATGTATACCTCGTACTCACTTCAAAAGAAAGTAAATGCGACCCTTCCATGCTAGGGAATAGCCATTGCAAATGTCTACGTATCGTAGCAATAGAGTTCTAATGCTTCTTAAAACGCGATATCGCATCTCTCTTCTATGTTTCATGATAAGGTATAATATTCATTGCGAAGTGTTATGTATACCTCGTATTCACTTCAAATGAATGTAAATGCGACACTTCCATGCTAGGAAGTAGCGTTTTGCAGATGTCTACGTATCGTAGCAATAGAGTTCTAATGCTTCTTAAAACGAGATGCCTCATTTCATTTCTATGTTCCGTGATAAGATATAATATTCATTGTGGAGTGTCATGTATACCTCGTATTCACTTGAAATGAATGTAAATGCGACGCTTCCATGCTAGGAAGTAGCGTTTGCAGATGTCTACGTATCGTAGCAATAGAGTTCTAATGCTACTTAAATCGCGATATCGCATCTCATTTATATGTTTCGTGATAAGATATAATATTCATCGCGAAATGTCATGTATACCTCGTATTCACTTCAGGAGAATGTAAATGCGACACTTCCACGCTAGGAAATAGCGTTTGCAGATGTCTACGTATCGTAGCAATAGAGTTCTAATGCTCCTTAAAACGCGGTATCGCATCTCACTTCTATGTCTCATGATAAGATATAATATTCATTGCGAAGTGCCATGTATACCTCGTATTCACTTCAGAAGAATGTAAATATGACACTTCCATGCTAGGAAATAGCGTTTGCAGATGTCTACGTATCGTAGCAATAGAGTTCTAATGCTTCTTAAAACGAGATGCCTCATTTCATTTCTATGTTTCATGATAAGATATAATATTCATTGCGAAGTGTCATGTATACCTCGATTTCTCTTCACAAGAATGTAAATGCGACACTTCCTTGCTAGGAAATAGCGTTTGCAGATGTCTACGTATCGCAGCAATAGAGTTCCAATGCTTCCTAAAACGCGATATCGCATCTCCCTTCTACGTTTCATGATAAGGTATAATATTCATTGCGAAGTGTCATGTATACCTCGTATTCACTTCAAAAGAACGTAAATGCGACACTTCCATGCTAGGAAATAGCGTTTTGCAGTTGACTACGTATCGTAGCAATAGAGTTCTAATGCTTCTTAGAACGCGATGTCGCATATCACTACTATGTTTCATGATAAGATATAATATTCCTTGCGAAGTGTCATGTATACCTCGTATTCACTTCAAAAGAACGTAAATAAGGCACTTCCATGCTAGGAAATAGCGTTTGCAGATGTCTACGTATCGCAGCAATAGAGTTCTAATGCTTCTTAAAACGCGATATCGCATCTCACTTCTATGTTTCATGATAAGATATAATATTCATTGCGAAGTGTCATGTATACCTCGTATTCACTTCAAATGAATGTAAATGCGACACTTCCATGCTAGGAAGTAGCGTTTGCAGATGTCTACGTATCGTAGCAATAGGGTTCTAATGCTTCTTAAATCGCGATACCGCATCTCACTTCTATGTTTCATGACATGATATAATATTCATTGCGAAGTGTCATGTATACCTCGATTTCACTTCTCATGAATGTAAATGCGACACTTCCTTGCTAAGAAATATTGTTTGCAGATGTCAACGTATCACAGCAATAGAGTACTAATGATTCTTAAAACGAGATGTCGTATTTCATTTCTATGTTTCGTAATAAGATATAATATTCATTGTGTAATGTTATGTGTACCTCGTATTCACTTCAGTTGAATGTAAGTGCGAAATTTCCTTGCTAGGAAATAGAGTTTGCAGATGTCTACGTATATTAGCAACAGAGATCTAATGCTTCTCAAAACGCGATATAGCACCTCATTCCAATGTTTCATGATAAGATATAATATTCATTGCGAAGTGTCATGTATACCTCGATTTCTCTTCACAAGAATGTAAATGCGACACTTCCTTGCTAGGAAATAGCGTTTGCAGATGTCTACATATCGCAGCAATAGAGTTCCAATGCTTCCTGAAACGCGATATCGCATCTCCCTTCTATGTTTCATGATAAGGTATAATATTCATTGCGAAGTGTTATGTATACCTCGTATTCACTTCAAGTGAATGTAAATGCGACACTTCCATGCTAGGAAATAGCGTTTGCAGATGTCTACGTGTCACAGCAATAGAGTACTAATGCTTCTTAAAACGAGATGTCGTATTTCATTTCTATGTTTCGTAATAAGATATAATATTCATTGTGTAATGTTATGTATACCTCGTATTCACTTCAGTGGAATGTAAGTGCGAAATTTCCTTGCTAGGGAATAGAGTTTGCACATGTCTACGTATATTAGCAATAGAGATCTAATGCTTCTCAAAACGCGATATAGCACCTCATTCCTATGTTTCATGATAAGATATAATATTCATTGCGAAGTGTCATGTATATCTCGTATTCACATCAATAGAATGTAAATGCGACACTTCCATGCTAGGAAATAGCGTTTGCAGATGTCTACGTATGGCAGCAATAGAGTTCCAATGCTTCTTAAAACGCGATATCGCATCTAACTTCTATGTTTCATGATAAGATATAATATTCATTGCGAAGTGTCATGTATACCTTGGTTTCACTTCACAAGAATGAAAATGCGACACTTCCTTGCTAGGAAATGTTGTTTGCAGATGTCTACGTATCACAGCAATAGAGCACTAATGCTTCTTAAAACGAGATGTCGTATTTCATTTCTATGTTTCGTAATAAGATATAATATTCATTGTGTAATGTTATGTTTACCTCGTATTCACTTCAGTGAAATGTAAGTGCGAAATTTCCTTGCTAGGAAATAGAGTTTGCAGATGTCTACGTATATTAGCAATAGAGTTCTAATGCTTCTCAAAACGCGATATAGCACCTCTTTCCTATGTTTCATGATAAGATATAATATTCATTGCGAAGTGTCATGTATATCTCGTATTCACATCAAAAGAATGTAAATGCGACACTTCCATGCCAGGAAATAGCGTTTGCAGATGTCTACGTATCGCAGCAATAGAGTTGCAATGCTTCCTAAAACGCGATATCGCATCTCTCTTCTATGTTTCATGACAAGGTATAATATTCATTGCGAAGTGTCATGTATACCTCGTATTCACGTCAAATGAATGTAAATGCGACACTTCCATGCTAGGAAATAACGTTTGCAGATGTCTACGTACCGTAGCAATAGAGTTCTAATGCTTCTTAAAACGAGATGCCTCATTTCATTTCTATGTTCCGTGATAAGATATAATATTCATTGTGGAGTGTCATGTATACCTCGTATTCACTTCAAATGAATGTAAATGCGACACTTCCATGCTAGGAAGTAGCGGTTGCAGATGTCTACGTATCGTAGCAATAGGGTTCTAATGCTTCTTAAGACGCGATATCGCATCTCACTTCTATGTTTCATGATAAGATATAATATTCATTGCGAAGTGTCATGTATACCTCGATTTCTCTTCACAAGAATGTAAATGCGACACTTCCTTGCTAGGAAATAGCGTTTGCAGATGTCTACGTATCACAGCAATAGAGTAATAATGCTTCTTAAAACGAGATGTCGTATTTCATTTCTATGTTTCGTAATAAGATATAATATTCATTGTGTAATGTTATGTATACCTCGTATTCACTTCAGTGGAATGTAAGTGCGAAATTTCCTTGCTAGGAAATAAAGTTTGCAGATGTCTACGTATATTAGCAATAGAGATCTAATGCTTCTCAAAACGCGATATAGCACCTCATTCCTATGTTTCATGATAAGATATAATATTCATTGCGAAGTGTCATGTATATCTCGTATTCACATCAATAGAATGTAAATGCGACACTTCCATGCTAGGAAATAGCGTTTGCAGATGTCTACGTATGGCAGCAATAGAGTTCCAATGCTTCTGAAAACGCGATATCGCATCTCACTTCTATGTTTCATGATAAGATATAATATTCATTGCGAAGTGTCATGTATACCTCGTATTCACTTCAAATGAATGCAAATGCGACACTTCATGCTAGGAAGTAGCGTTTGCAGATGTCTACGTATCGTAGCAATAGAGTTCTAATGCTACTTAAATCGCGATATCGCATCTCATTTATATGTTTCGTGATAAGATATAATATTCATCGCGAAGTGTCATGTATACCTCGTATTCACTTCAGAAGAATGTAAATGCGACACTTCCATGCTAGGAAATAGCGTCTGCAGATGTCTACGCGTCGTGGCAATAGAGTTCTAATGCTTCTTAAAACGCGATATCGCATGTCAATTCTATGTTTCATTATAAGATATAATATTCATTGCGAAGTGTCATGTATAACTCGTATTTACATCAAAGAATGTAAATGCGACTATTCCTTGCTAGGGCATAGCGTTTGCAGATGCCTACGTATCGTAGCAGTAGTGTTCTAATGCTTCTTAGATCGCGATATCGCATCACATTTCTATGTTTCGTGATAAGTTATAATATTCAATCCGACGTGTCATGTAAACCTCGAATTCACTTCAAAAGAATGTAAATTAGACTATTGGTTGCTAGGAAATAGCGATTGCAGATGTCTACGTATCATAGCAATAGTGTTCTAATGCTTCTCAAAACGCGTTATAGCAACTCATTTCTATGTTTCCTGATAAGATATAATATTCATTGCGAAGTGTCATGTACACCTCGTATTCACTTCAAAAGAATGTAAATGCGACACTTCCATGCTAGGAAATAGCGTCTGCAGCTGTCTACGCGTCGAGGCAAGAGAGTTCTAATGCATCTTAAAACGCGATATCGCATCTCACTTCTATGTTTCATGATAGGATATAATATTCATGGCGAAGTGTCATGTATACCTCGTATTCCCTCCGAACGAATGTAAATGCGACACCTCCTTGCTAGGAAATGGCGTATTCAGATGTCTACGCGTCGAGGCAATAGAGTTCTAATGCTTCTTAAAACGCGATATCGCATCTCACTTCTATGTTTCATGATAAGATATAATATTCATTGCGAAGTGTCATGTATACCTCGTATTCACTTCAAAAGAACGTAAATAAGACACCTCCATGCTAGGAAATAGCGTTTGCAGATGTCTACGTATCGTAGCAATAGGGTTCTAATGCTCCTTAAAACGCGATATCGCATCTCATTTCTATGTTTCATGATAAGATATAATATTCATTGCGAAGTGTCATGTATACCTCGTATTCACATCAAAAGAATGTAAGTATGACACTTCCATGCTAGGAAATAGCGTTTGCAGATGTCTACGTATCGTAGCAATAGAGTTCTAATGCTTCTTAAAACGAGATGCCTCATTTCATTTCTATGTTCCGTGATAAGATATAATATTCATTGTGGAGTGTCATGTATACCTCGTATTCACTTCAAATGAATGTAAATGCGACACTTCCATGCTAGGAAGTAGCGTTTGCAGATGTCTACGTATCGTAGCAATAGGGTTCTAATGCTTCTTCAATCGCGAAACCGCATCTCACTTCTATGTTTCATGACATGATATAAGATTCATTGCGAAGTGTCATGTATACCTCGATTTCACTTCTCAAGAATGTAAATGCGACACTTCCTTGCTAAGAAATATTGTTTGCAGATGTCAACGTATCACAGCAATAGAGTACTAATGCTTCTTAAAACGAGATGTCGTATTTCATTTCTATGTTTCGTAATAATATATAATATTCATTGTGTAATGTTATGTATACCTCGTATTCACTTCAGTGGAATGTAAGTGCGAAATTTCCTTGCTAGGGAATAGACTTTGCAGATGTCTACGTATATTAGCAATAGAGATCTAATGCTTCTCAAAACGCGATATAGCACCTCATTCCTATGTTTCATGATAAGATATAATATTCATTGCGAAGTGTCATGTATATCTCGTATTCACATAAATAGAATGTAAATGCGACACTTCCATGCTAGGAAATAGCGTTTGCAGATGTCTACGTATGGCAGCAATAGAGTTCCAATGCTTCTTAAAACGCGATATCGCATCTAACTTCTATGTTTCATGATAAGATATAATATTCATTGCGAAGTGTCATGTATACCTTGGTTTCACTTCACAAGAATGAAAATGCGACACTTCCTTGCTAGGAAATGTTGTTTGCAGATGTCTACGTATCACAGCAATAGAGCACTAATGCTTCTTAATACGAGATGTCGTATTTCATTTCTATGTTTCGTAATAAGATATAATATTCATTGTGTAATGTTATGTTTACCTCGTATTCACTTCAGTGAAATGTAAGTGCGAAATTTCCTTGCTAGGAAATAGAGTTTGCAGATGTCTACGTATATTAGCAATAGAGTTCTAATGCTTCTCAAAACGCGATATAGCACCTCTTTAATATGTTTCATGGTAAGATATAATATTCATTGCGAAGTGTCATGTATATCTCGTATTCACATCAAAAGAATGTAAATGCGACACTTCCATGCCAGGAAATAGCGTTTGCAGATGTCTACGTATCGCAGCAATAGAGTTGCAATGCTTCCTAAAACGCGATATCGCATCTCTCTTCTGTGTTTCATGACAAGGTATAATATTCATTGCGAAGTGTCATGTATACCTCGTATTCACGTCAAATGAATGTAAATGCGACACTTCCATGCTAGGAAATAGCGTTTGCAGATGTCTACGTACCGTAGCAATAGAGTTCTAATGCTTCTTAAAACGAGATGCCTCATTTCATTTCTATGTTCCGTGATAAGATATAATATTCATTGTGGAGTGTCATGTATACCTCGTATTCACTTCAAATGAATGTAAATGCGATACTTCCATGCTAGGAAGTAGCGGTTGCAGATGTCTACGTATCGTAGCAATAGGGTTCTAATGCTTCTTAAGACGCGATATCGCATCTCACTTCTATGTTTCATGATAAGATATAATATTCATTGCGAAGTACGTGCGATACTTCCATGCTAGGAAGTAGCGGTTGCAGATGTCTACGTATCGTAGCAATAGGGTTCTAATGCTTCTTAAGACGCGATATCGCATCTCACTTCTATGTTTCATGATAAGATATAATATTCATTGCGAAGTGTCATGTATACCTCGATTTCTCTTCACAAGAATGTAAATGCGACACTTCCTTGCTAGGAAATAGCGTTTGCAGATGTCTACGTATCGCAGCAATAGAGCTCCAATGCTTCCTAAAACGCGATATCGCATCTCCCTTCTATGTTTCATGATAAGGTATAATATTCATTGCGAAGTGTCATGTATACCTCGTATTCACTTCAAATGAATGTAAATGCGACACTTCCATGCTAGGAAATAGCGTTTGCAGATGTCTACGTATGACAGCAATAGAGTACTAATGCTTCTTAAAACGAGATGTCGTATTTCATTTCTATGTTTCGTAATAAGATATAATATTCATTGTGTAATGTTATGTATACCTCGTATTCACTTCAGTGGAATGTAAGTGCGAAATTTCCTTGCTAGGAAATAGAGTTTGCAGATGTCTACGTATATTAGCAATAGAGATCTAATGCTTCTCAAAACGCGATATAGCACCTCATTCCAATGTTTCATGATAAGATATAATATTCATTGCGAAGTGTCATGTATATCTCGTATTCACATCAGTAGAATGTAAATGCGACACTTCCATGCTAGGAAATAGCGTTTGCAGATGTCTACGTATGGCAGCAATAGAGTTCCAATGCTTCTTAAAACGCGATATCGCATCTCACTTCTGTGTTTCATGATAAGATATAATATTCATTGCGAAGTGTCATGTATACCTTGGTTTCACTTCACAAGAATGAAAATGCGACACTTCCATGCTAGGAAATAGCGTTTGCAGATGTCTACGTACCGTAGCAATAGAGTTCTAATGCTTCTTAAAACGAGATGCCTCATTTCATTTCTATGTTCCGTGATAAGATATAATATTCATTGTGGAGTGTCATGTATACCTCGTATTCACTTCAAATGAATGTAAATAAGACACTTCCATGCTAGGAAATGGCATTTTTAGATGTCTACGTATCGTAGCAATAGAGTTCTAATGCTTCTTAGAACGCGATTTCGCATCTCACTTCTATGTTTCATGATAAGGTATAATATTCATTGCGAAGTGTCATGCATATTTCGTATTCACATCAAAAGAATGTAAATGCGACACTTCCATGCTAGGAAATAGCGTTTGCAGATGTCTACGTATCGTAGCAATAGAGTTCTAATGCTTCTTAAAACGAGATGCCTCATTTCATTCCTATGTTCCGTGATAAGATATAATATTCATTGTGGAGTGTCATGTATACCTCGTATTCACTTCAAATGAATGTAAATGCGACACTTCCATGCTAGGAAGTAGCGTTTGCAGATGTCTACGTATCGTAGCAATAGAGTTCTAATGCTACTTAAATCGCGATATCGCATCTCATTTATATGTTTCGTGATAAGATATAATATTCATCGCGAAGTGTCATGTATACCTCGTATTCACTTCAGAAGAATGTAAATGCGACACTTCCATGCTAGGAAATAGCGTCTGCAGATGTCTACGCGTCGTGGCAATAGAGTTCTAATGCTTCTTAAAACGCGATATCGCATGTCAATTCTATGTTTCATTATAAGATATAATATTCATTGCGAAGTGTCATGTATAACTCGTATTTACATCAAAGAATGTAAATGCAACTATTCCTTGCTAGGGCATAGCGTTTGCAGATGCCTACGTATCGTTGCAATAGAGTTCTAATGCTTCTTAGATCGAGATATCGCATCTCATTTCTATGTTTCGTGATAAGTTATAATATTCATTCCGAAGTGTCATATAAACCTCGAATTCACTTCAAAAGAATGTAAATGCGACTATTGGTTGCTAGGAAATAGCGATTGCAGATGTCTACGTATCGTAGCAATAGACTTCTAATGCTTCTCAAAACGCGTTATAGCATCTCATTTTTATGTTATTGATAAGATATAATATACATTGCGAAGTGTCATGTACACCTCGTATTCACTTCAAAAGAATGTAAATGCGAAACTTCCATGCTAGGAAATAGCGTCTGCAGATGTCTACGCGTCGAGGCAATAGAGTTCTAATGCTTCTTAAAACGCGATATCGAAACACAATTCTATGTTTCATTATAAGATATAATATTCATTGCGAAGTGTCATGTATACCTCGTATTCACATCAAAAGAATGTAAATGCGACTATTCCTTGCTAGGGCATAGCGTTTGCAGCTGTCTACGCGTCGAGGCAAGAGAGTTCTAATGCTTCTTAAAACGCGATATCGCATCTCACTTCTATGTTTCATGATAAGATATAATATTCATTGCGAAGTGTCATGTATACCTCGTATTCACTTCAAAACAATGTTAATGCGAATCTTCCTTGCTAGGAAATAGCGTTTGCAGATGCCTACATATCGTAGCAATAAAATTCTAATGCTACTTAAATCGCGATATCGCATCTCATTTATATGTTTCGGGAAAAGATATAATTTTCATTGCGAAGTGTCATGTATACCTCGTAGTCGCTTGAAAAGAATGTAAAAGCGACTATTCCTTGCTAGGAAATAGCGTTTTGCAGATGTCTGCGACGCGTAGCAATAGAGTTCTAATGCTTCTTTAAACGCGATATCGCATATCACTGCTATGTTTCATGATAAGATATAATATTCATTATGGAGTGATATGTATACCTCGGATTCACTACAAAAGAATGTAAATGCGACCCTTCCATGCTAGGGAATAGCCATTGCAAATGTCTACGGATCGTAGCAATAGAGTTCTAATGCTTCTTAAAACGCGATATCGCATCTCTCTTCTATGTTTCATGATAAGGTATAATATTCATTGCGAAGTGTCATGTATACCTCGTACTCACTTCAAAAGAACGTAATTAAGACACTTCCATGCTAGGAAATAGCGTTTGCAGATGTCTACGTGTCGTAGCAATAGAGTTCTAATGCTTCTTAGAACGCGATATCGCATCTCACTTCTATGTTTCATGATAAGATATAATATTCATTGCGAAGTGTCATGTATACCTCATATTCACTTCAAATGAATGTAAATGCGACACTTCCATGCTAGGAAATAGCGTTTTGCAGATGTCTACGTATCGTAGCAATAGAGTTCTAATGCTTCTTAAAACGCGATATCGCATCTCACTGCTATGTTTCATGATAAGATATAATATTCATTATGGAGTGATATGTATACCTCGGATTCACTTCAAAAGAATGTAAATGCGACCCTTCCATGCTAGGGAATAGCCATTGCAAATGTCTACGTATCGTAGCAATAGAGTTCTAATGCTTCTTAAAACGCGATATCGCATCTCTCTTCTATGTTTCATGATAAGGTATAATATTCATTGCGAAGTGTCATGTATACCTCGTATTCACATCAAAAGAATGTAAATGCGACACTTCCATGCTCGGAAATAGCGTTTGCAGATGTCTACGTATCGTAGCAATAGAGTTCTAATGCTTCTTAGAACGCGATATCGCATCTCACTTCTATGTTTCATGATAAGATATAATATTCATTGCGAAGTGTCATGTATACCTCGTATTCACTTCAAAAGACTGTAAATATGACACTTCCATGCTAGGAAATAGCGTTTGCAGATGTCTACGTATCGTAGCAATAGAGTTCTAATGCTTCTTAAAACGAGATGCCTCATTTCATATCTATGTTCCGTGATAAGATATAATATTCATTGTGGAGTGTCATGTATACCTCGTATTCACTTCAAATGAATGTAAATGCGACACTTCCATGCAAGGAAGTAGCGGTTGCAGATGTCTACGTATCGTAGCAATAGGGTTCTAATGCTTCTTAAGACGCGATATCGCATCTCACTTCTATGTTTCACGATAAGATATAATATTCATTATGGAGTGATATGTATACCTCGTACCCACTTCAAAAGAATGTAAATGCGACCCTTCCATGCTAGGGAATAGACTTTGCAGATGTCTACGTGTCGTAGCAATAGAGTTCTAATGCTTCTTAGAACGCGATATCGCATCTCACTTTTATGTTTCATGATAAGATATAATATTCATTGCGAAGTGTCATGTATACCTCGTATTCACTTCAAAAGAATGTAAATGCGTCACTTCCATGCTAGGAAATAGCGTTTGCAGATGTCTACGTATCGTAGCAATAGAGTTCTAATGCTTCTCAAAACGCGATATAGCACCTCAGTCCTATGTTTCATGATAAGATATAATATTCATTGCGAAGTGTCATGTATACCTCGATTTCACCTAACAAGAATGTAAATGCGACACATCCTTGCTAGGAAATATTGTTTGCAGATGTCTACGTATCGCAGCAATAGAGTTCCAATGCTTCCTAAAACGCGATATCGCATCTCTCTTCTATATTTCATGATAAGGTATAATATTCATTGCGAAGTGTCATGTATACCTCGTATTCACTTCAAATGAATGTAAATGCGACACTTCCATGCTAGGAAAAAGCGTTTTACAGATGTCTACGTATCGTAGCAATAGAGTTCTAATGCTTCTTAGAACGCGATATCGCATATCACTACTATGTTTCATGGTAAGATATAATTTTCATTGCGAAGTGTCATGTATACCTCGTACTCACTTCAAAAGAACGTAAATAAGACACTTCCATGCTAGGAAATAGCGTTTGCAGATGTCTACGTATCGTAGCAATAGAGTTCTAATGCTTTTTAGAACGCAATATGGCATCTCACTTCTATGTTTCATGATAAGATATAATATTCATTGCGAAGTGTCATGTATACCTCGTATTCACTTCAAAAGAATGTAAATATGACACTTCCATGCTAGGAAATAGCGTTTGCAGATGTCTACGTATCGTAGAAATAGAGTCCTAATGCGTCTTAAAACGAGATGCCGCATTTCATTTCTATGTTTCGTGATAAGATATAATATTCATTGTGGAGTGTTATGTATACCTCGTATTCACTTCAGTGGAATGTAAGTGGAATGTAAGTGTAATGCTAGGAAATAGCGTTTGCAGATGTCTACGTATCGCAGCAATAGAGTTCTAATGCTTACTAAAACGCGATATCGCATCTCTCTTCTATGTTTCATGATAAGGTATAATATTCATTGCGAAGTGTCATGTATACCTCGTACTCACTCCAACAGAATGTAAATGCGACCCTTCCATGCTAGGAAATAGCGTTTGCTGATGTCTAAGTATCGTAGCAATAGAGTTCTAATGCTTCTTAGAGCGCGATATCGCATCTGACTACTATGTTCCATGATAAGATATAATATTCATTGCGAAGTGTCATCTATACCTCGTAATCACTTCAAAAGGATGTAAATGCGACACTTCCATGCTAGGAAATAGTGTTTACAGATGTCTACGTATCACAGCAATAGAGTACTAATGCTTCTTAAAACGAGATGTCGTATTTCACTTCTAGGTTTCGTAATAAGATATAATATTCATTGTGTAATGTTATGTATACCTCGTATTCACTTCAGTGGAATGTAAGTGCGAAATTTCCTTGCTAGGAAATAGAGTTTGCAGATGTCTACGTATCGCAGCAATAGAGTTCTAATGCTTCCTAAAACGCGATATCGCATCTCACTGCTATGCTTCATAATAAGATATAATATTCATTATGGAGTGTTATGTATACCTCGTACTCACTTCAAATGAATGTAAATGTGACACTTCAATGCTAGGAAATAGCGTTTGCAGATGCCTACGTATCGTAGCAATAGAGTTCTAATGCTTCTTAGATCGCGATATCGCATCTCATTTCTATGTTTCCTGATAAGTTATAGTATTCATTCCGAAGTGTCATGTATACCACGAATTCACTTCAAAAGAATGTAAATGCGGCACTTCCATGCTAGGAAATAGCGTTTGCAGATGCCTATACATCGTAACAATAAATTTCTAATGCTACTTAAATCGCAATATCGCATCTCATTTATATGTTTCGTGAAAAGATATAATATTCATTGCGAAGTGTCAGGTATACCACGTATTCACTCCAAAAGAATGCAAATGCGACGTTTCCATCCTAGGGGATACCGTTTGCAGATGTCTACGTATAGTAGCAAAAGAGTCCTAATGCTTCTTAAAACGAGATGTCGCATTTCACTTCTATGTTTCGTGATAAGATATAATATTCATTGCGAAGTGTCATGTATACCTCGTATTCACTTCAAAAGAATGTAAATATGACACTTCCATGCTAGGAAATAGCGTTTGCAGATGTCTACGTATATTAGCAATAGAGTTCTAATGCTTCTCAAAACGCGATATAGCACCTCAGTCATATGTTTCATGATAAGATATAATATTCATTGTGAATTGTCATGTATATCTCGTATTCACATCAAAAGAATGTAAATGCGACACTTCCATGCTAGGAAATAGCGTTTGCAGATGTCTACGTATCACAGCAATAAAGTTCCAATGCTTCCTAAAACGCGATATCGCATCTCTCTTCTATGTTTCATGATAAGGTATAATATTCATTGCGAAGTGTCATGTATACCTCGTACTCACTTCAAATGAATGTAAATGCGACACTTCCATGCTAGGAAATAGCGTTTTGCAGTTGACTACGTACCGTAGCAATAGTGTTCTAATGCTTCCTAGAACGCGATATCGCATCTCACTTCTATGTTTCATGACAAGATATAATATTCATTGCGAAGTGTCATGTATACCTCGTATTCACTTCAAATGAATGTAAATGCGACACTTCCATGCTAGGAAATAGCGTTTTGCAGATGTCTGCGACGCGTAGCAATAGAGTTCTAATGCTTCTTTAAACGCGATATCGCATATCACTGCTATGTTTCATGATAAGATATAATATTCATTATGGAGTGATATGTATACCTCGGATTCACTACAAAAGAATGTAAATGCGACCCTTCCATGCTAGGGAATAGCCATTGCAAATGTCTACGTATCGTAGCAATAGAGTTCTAATGCTTCTTAAAACGCGATATCGCATCTCTCTTCTATGTTTCATGATAAGGTATAATATTCATTGCGAAGTGTCATGTATACCTCGTACTCACTTCAAAAGAACGTAATTAAGACACTTCCATGCTAGGAAATAGCGTTTGCAGATGTCTACGTGTCGTAGCAATAGAGTTCTAATGCTTCTTAGAACGCGATATCGCATCTCACTTCTATGTTTCATGATAAGATATAATATTCATTGCGAAGTGTCATGTATACCTCATATTCACTTCAAATGAATGTAAATGCGACACTTCCATGCTAGGAAATAGCGTTTTGCAGATGTCTACGTATCGTAGCAATAGAGTTCTAATGCTTCTTAAAACGCGATATCGCATCTCACTGCTATGTTTCATGATAAGATATAATATTCATTATGGAGTGATATGTATACCTCGGATTCACTTCAAAAGAATGTAAATGCGACCCTTCCATGCTAGGGAATAGCCATTGCAAATGTCTACGTATCGTAGCAATAGAGTTCTAATGCTTCTTAAAACGCGATATCGCATCTCTCTTCTATGTTTCATGATAAGGTATAATATTCATTGCGAAGTGTCATGTATACCTCGTATTCACATCAAAAGAATGTAAATGCGACACTTCCATGCTCGGAAATAGCGTTTGCAGATGTCTACGTATCGTAGCAATAGAGTTCTAATGCTTCTTAGAACGCGATATCGCATCTCACTTCTATGTTTCATGATAAGATATAATATTCATTGCGAAGTGTCATGTATACCTCGTATTCACTTCAAAAGACTGTAAATATGACACTTCCATGCTAGGAAATAGCGTTTGCAGATGTCTACGTATCGTAGCAATAGAGTTCTAATGCTTCTTAAAACGAGATGCCTCATTTCATATCTATGTTCCGTGATAAGATATAATATTCATTGTGGAGTGTCATGTATACCTCGTATTCACTTCAAATGAATGTAAATGCGACACTTCCATGCAAGGAAGTAGCGGTTGCAGATGTCTACGTATCGTAGCAATAGGGTTCTAATGCTTCTTAAGACGCGATATCGCATCTCACTTCTATGTTTCACGATAAGATATAATATTCATTATGGAGTGATATGTATACCTCGTACCCACTTCAAAAGTATGTAAATGCGACCCTTCCATGCTAGGGAATAGACTTTGCAGATGTCTACGTGTCGTAGCAATAGAGTTCTAATGCTTCTTAGAACGCGATATCGCATCTCACTTTTATGTTTCATGATAAGATATAATATTCATTGCGAAGTGTCATGTATACCTCGTATTCACTTCAAAAGAATGTAAATGCGTCACTTCCATGCTAGGAAATGGCGTTTGCAGATGTCTACGTATCGTAGCAATAGAGTTCTAATGCTTCTTAGAACGCGATATCGCATCTCACATCTATGTTTCATGATAAGATATAATATTCATTGCTAAGTGTCATCTATACCTCGTATTCACTTCAAAAGAGTGTAAATGCGACCCTTCCATGCTAGGAAATAGCGTTTGCAGATGTCTACGTATCGTAGCAATAGAGTTCTAATGCTTTTTAGAACGCGATATCGCATCTCACTTCTATGTTTCACGATAAGATATAATATTCATTGCGAAGTGTCATGTATACCTCTTATTCACTTCAAAAGAATGTAAATATGACACTTCCATGCTAGGAAATAGTGTTTGCAGATGTCTACGTGTCGTAGCAATAGGGTTCTAATGCTTCTTAGAACGCGATATAGCATCTCACTTCTATGTTCCATGATAAGATATAATATTCATTGCGAAGTGTCATGTATACCTCCATTTCACTTAACAAGAATGTAAATGCGACACATCCTTGCTAGGAAATATTGTTTGCAGATGTCTACGTATCGTAGCAATAGGGTTCTAATGCTTCTTAGAACGCGATATCGCATCTCACTTCTATGTTCCATGATAAGATATAATATTCATTGCGAAGTGTCATGTATACCTCGATTTCACCTAACAAGAATGTAAGTGCGACACATCCTTGCTAGGAAATATTGTTTGCAGATGTCTACGTATCACAGCAATAGAGTACTAATGATTCTTAAAACGAGATGTCGTATTTCATTTCTATGTTTCGTAATAAGATATAATATTCATTGTGTAATGTTACGTATACCTCGCATTCACTTCAGTGGAATGTAAGTGCGAAATTTCATTGCTAGGAAATAGAGTTTGCAGATATCTACGTATATTAGCTATAGAGTTCTAATGCTTCTTAGAACGCGATATAGCACCTCATTCCTATGTTTCATGATAAGATATAATATTCATTGCGAAGTGTCATGTATATCTCGTATTCACTTCAAAAGAATGTAAATGCGGCACTTCCATGCTAGGAAATAGCGTTTGCAGATGTCTACGTATCGTAGAAATAGAGTCCTAATGCGTCTTAAAACGAGATGCCGCATTTCATTTCTATGTTTCGTGATAAGATATAATATTCATTGTGGAGTGTTATGTATACCTCGTATTCACTTCAGTGGAATGTAAGTGGAATGTAAGTGTAATGCTAGGAAATAGCGTTTGCAGATGGCTACGTATCGCAGCAATAGAGTTCTAATGCTTACTAAAACGCGATATCGCATCTCTCTTCTATGTTTCATGATAAGGTATAATATTCATTGCGAAGTGTCATGTATACCTCGTACTCACTCCAACAGAATGTAAATGCGACCCTTCCATGCTAGGAAATAGCGTTTGCAGATGTCTACGTATCGCAGCAATAGAGTTCTAATGCTTACTAAAACGCGATATCGCATCTCTCTTCTATGTTTCATGATAAGGTATAATATTCATTGCGAAGTGTCATGTATACCTCGTACTCACTCCAACAGAATGTAAATGCGACCCTTCCATGCTAGGAAATAGCGTTTGCAGATGTCTACGTATCGTAGCAATAGAGTTCTAATGCTTCTTAGAACGCGATATCGCATCTCACATCTATGTTTCATGATAAGATATAATATTCATTGCTAAGTGTCATCTATACCTCGTATTCACTTCAAAAGAGTGTAAATGCGACCCTTCCATGCTAGGAAATAGCGTTTGCAGATGTCTACGTATCGTAGCAATAGAGTTCTAATGCTTTTTAGAACGCGATATCGCATCTCACTTCTATGTTTCATGATAAGATATAATATTCATTGCGAAGTGTCATGTATACCTCCATTTCACTTAACAAGAATGTAAATGCGACACATCCTTGCTAGGAAATATTGTTTGCAGATGTCTACGTATCACAGCAATAGAGTACTAATGATTCTTAAAACGAGATGTCGTATTTCATTTCTATGTTTCGTAATGAGATATAATATTCATTGCGAAGTGTCATGTATACCTCGTATTCACTTCAAAAGAATGTAAATAAGACACGTCCATGCTAGGAAATAGCGTTTGCAGATGTCTACGTGTCGTAGCAATAGAGTTCTAATGCGTCTTAAAACGATATGCCGCATTCCGTTTCTATGTTTCGTGATAAGATATAATATTCATTGTGGAGTGTTATGTATACCTCGTATTCACTTCAGTGGAATGTAAGTGGAATGTAAGTGTAATGCTAGGAAATAGAGTTTGCAGATGTCTACGCATATTAGCAATAGAGTTCTAATGCTTCTCAAAACGCGATATAGCACCTCATTCCTATGTTTCATGATAAGATATAATATTCATTGTGGAGTGTCATGTATACCTCGTATTCACTTCAAATGAATGTAAATGCGACACTTCCATTCTAGGAAATAGCGTTTGCAGATGTCTACGTATCGTAGCAATAGAGTTCTAATGCTTCTTAAAACGCGATATCGCATCTCCCAGCTATGTTTCATGAAAAGATATAATATTCATTATGGAGTGTTATGTATACCTCGTACTCACTTCAAAAGAGTGTAAATGCGACCCTTCCATGCTAGGAAATAGCGTTAGCAGATGTCTACGTATCGTAGCAATAGAGTTCTAATGCTTCTTAGAACGCAATATCGCATCTCACTTCCATGTTTCATGATAAGATATAATATTCATTGCGAAGTGTCATGTATACCTCGTATTCACTTCAAAAGAATGTAAATAGGACACTTCCATGCTAGGAAATAGCGTTTGCAGATGTCTACGTATCGTAGCAATAGAGTTCTAATGCTTCTTAGAACGCGATATCGCATCTCACTTCTATGTTTCATGATAAGATATAATATTCATTGCGAAGTGTCCTCTATACATCGTATTCACTTCAAAAGAATGTAAATGCGACACTTCCATGCTAGGAAATAGTGTTTGCAGATGTCTACGTATCGTAGCAATAGGGTTCTAATGCTTCTTAGAACGCGATATCGCATCTCACTTCTATGTTCCATGATAAGATATAATATTCATTGCGAAGTGTCATGTATACCTCGATTTCACCTAACAAGAATGTAAGTGCGACACATCCTTGCTAGGAAATATTGTTTGCAGATGTCTACGTATCACAGCAATAGAGTACTAATGATTCTTAAAACGAGATGTCGTATTTCATTTCTATGTTTCGTAATAAGATATAATATTCATTGTGTAATGTTACGTATACCTCGCATTCACTTCAGTGGAATGTAAGTGCGAAATTTCATTGCTAGGAAATAGAGTTTGCAGATATCTACATATATTAGCTATAGAGTTCTAATGCTTCTCAAAACGCGATATAGCACCTCATTCCTATGTTTCATGATAAGATATAATATTCATTGCGAAGTGTCATGTATATCTCGTATTCACTTCAAAAGATTGTAAATGCGGCACTTCCATGCTAGGAAACAGAGTTTGCAGATGTCTACGTATCGCAGCAATAGAGTTCTAATGCTTACTAAAACGCGATATCGCATCTCTCTTCTATGTTTCATGATAGGGTATAATATTCATTGCGAAGTGTCATCTATACCTCGTATTCACTCCAGAAGAATGTAAATGCGACACTTCCATGCTAGGAAATAGTGTTTGCAGATGTCTACGTATCGTAGCAATAGGGTTCTAATGCTTCGTAGAACGCGATATCGCATCTCACTTATATGTTTCTCGATAAGATATAATATTCATTGCGAAGTGTCATGTATACCTCGTATTCACTTCAAAATAATGTAAATATGATACTTCCATGCTAGGTAATAGCGTTTGCAGATGTCTACGTATCGTAGCAATAGAGTCCTAATGCGTCTTAAAACGAGATGCCGCATTTCATTTCTATGTTTCGTGATAAGATATAATATTCATTGTGGAGTGTTATGTATACCTCGTATTCACTTCAGTGGAATGTAAGTGGAATGTAAGTGTAATGCTAGGAAATAGCGTTTGCAGATGTCTACGTATCGCAGCAATAGTGTTCTAATGCTTACTAAAACGCGATATCGCATCTCACTTCTATGTTTCATGATAAGATATAATATTTATTGCGAAGTGTCATCTATACCTCGTATTCACTTCAAAAGTATGTAAATGCGACACTTCCATGCTAGGAAATAGCGTTTGCAGATGTCTACGTATCGTAGCAATAGAGTCGTAATGCATCTAAAAACGAGATGCCGCATTTCATTTCTATGTTTCGCAATAAGATATAATATTCATTGTGGAGTGTTATGTATACCTCATATTCACTTCAGTGGAATGTATGTGGAATGTAAGTGTAATGCTAGGAAATAGCGTTTGCAGATGTCTACGTATCGCAGCAATAGAATTCTAATGCTTATTAAAACGCGATATCGCATCTCTCTTCTATGTTTCATGATAAGGTACAATATTCATTGCGAAGTGTCATGTATACCTCGTATTCACTTCAAATGAATGAAAATGCGACACTTCCATGCTAGGAAATAGTGTTTGCAGATGTCTACGTATCGTAGCAATAGGGTTCTAATGCTTCTTAGAACGCGATATCGCATCTCACTTCTATGTTTCATGATAAGATACAATATTCATTGCGAAGTGTCATGTATACCTCGTATTCAGTTCAAAACAATGTAAATGCGACACTTCCATGCTAGGAAATAGCATTAGCAGATGTCTACGTATCGCAGCAATAGAGTTCTATGGCTTCCCAAAACGCGATATCGCATCTCTCTTCTATGTTTCATGATAAGGTATAATATTCATTGCGAAGTGTCATGTATACCTCGTATTCACTTCAAAAGAATGTAAATGCGACACTTTCATGCTAGGAAATAGCGTTTGCAGATGTCTACGCATCGTAGCAATAGAGTTCTAATGCTTCTTAAAACGAGATGTGGCATTTCATTTCTATGTTTCGAGATAAGATATAATATTCATTGCGGAGTGTTATGTATACCTCGTATTCACTTCAGTGGAATGTAAGTGCGACATGTCCATGCTAGAAAATAGAGTTTGCAGATGTCTACGTATATTAGCAATAGAGTTCTAATGCTTCTCAAAACGCGATATAGCTCATTCCTATGTTTCATGATAAGATATAATATTCATTGCGAAGTGTCATGTATACCTCGTATTCACTTCAAAAGAATGAAAATGTGACACTTCCTTGCTAGGAAATATTGTTTGCAGATGTCTACGTATCGTAGCAATGAAGTTCTGGTGCTTCTGAAATCACGATATCGCATCTCATTTCTATGTTTCGTGATAAGGTATAATATTCATTGCCAAGTGTCATGTATACATCGTATTCACTTCAAAAGAATGTAAATGCGAAACTTCCTTGCTAGGAAATATTGTTTGCAGGTGTCCACGTATCACAACAATAGAGTACTAATGCTTCTTAAAACGAGATGTCGTATTTAATCTTTATGTTTCATAATAAGATATAATATTCATTGTGTAATGTTATGTATACCTCGTATTCACTTCAATGGAATGTAAGTGCGACATTTCCTTGCTAGGAAATAGAGATTGCAGATGTCTACGTATATTAGCAATAGAGATCTAATGCTTCTCAAAACGCGATATAGCACCTCATTCCTATGTTTCATGATAAGATATAATATTCATTGCGAAGTGTCATGTATATCTCGTATTCACTTCAAAAGTATGTAAATGCGACACTTCCATGCTAGGAAATATTGTTTGCAGATGTCCACGTATCACAACAATAGAGTACTAATGCTTCTTAAAACGAGATGTCGTATTTAACCTTTATGTTTCATAATAAGATATAATATTCATTGTGTAATGTTATGTATACCTCGTATTCACTTCAATGGAATGTAAGTGCGACATTTCCTTGCTAGGAAATAGAGATTGCAGATGTCTACGTATATTAGCAATAGAGATCTAATGCTTCTCAAAACGCGATATAGCACCTCATTCCTATGTTTCATGATAAGATATAATATTCATTGCGAAGTGTCATGTATACCTGGTATTCACTTCAAAAGAATGTGAATGCGACACTTCCTTGCTAGGCAATAGGGTTTGCAGATGTCTACGTACCGTAGTAAGAGAGTTCTAATGCTTCTTACAACGAGATGTCGCATTTCATTTCTATGTTTCATGATAAGATATAATATTCATTGCGAAGTGTCATGAATACATCGTATTCACTTCAAAAGAATGCAAATGCGGCACTTGCATGCTAGGAAATGGCGTTTGCAGATGTCTACGTATCGTAGCAATAGAGTTCTAATCCTACTTAAAACAAGATGTCGCATTTCATTTCTATGTTTCGTGGTAAGATATAATATTCATTGTGGAGTGTTATGTATACCTCGTATTCACTTCAAAAGAATGTAAATGCGACACTTCCTTGCTAGGAAATAGCATTTCCAGATGACCACGTATCGTAAGAATAGAGTTCTAATACTTCTTAAATCGAGATGTCGCATCTCATTTCTATGTTTCATGATATGATAAAATATCCATTGGGAAGTGTAATGCATACCTCGTATTCACTTCTATGGAATGTAAATGCGACACTTCCATGCTAGGAAATAGCGCTCGCAGGTGTCTACGTATCGTAGCAATAGGGTTCTAATGCTTCTTAGAACGCGATATCGCATCTCACATCTATGTTTCATGATAAGATATAATATTCATTGCGAAGTGTCATGTATACCTCGTATTCACTTCAAAAGAATGTAAATGCGACACTTCCTTGCTAGGAAATAGCGTTTCCAGATGATCACGTATCGAAAGAATAGAGTTCTAATACTTCTTAAAACGAGATGTAGCATCTCATTTCTATGTTTCATAATAATATATAATATCCATTTCGAAGTGTCATGTATACCTCGTATTCACTTCAAAAGAATGTAAATGCGACACTTCCATGCTAGGGAATAGCGTTTCCAGATGACCACGTATCGAAAGAATAGAGTTCTAATACTTCTTAAAACGAGATGTCGCATCTCATTTCAATGTTTCTCGATAAGATATAGTATCCATTGCGAAGTGTCATGTATACCTCGTATTAACTTCAAAAGAATGTAAATGCGGCATCTCCATGCTAGGAAAGAGCGTTTCCAGAGGTCTACGTATCGTAGCAATAGAGTTCTAATGCTCCTTAAAACGCAACATCGCATCTCACTGCTATGTTTCATGATAAGATATAATATTCATTGTGAAGTGTCATGTATACCTCGTATTCACTTCAAAAGAATGTAAATGCGACACTTCCTGGCTAGGAAATATTGTTTGCAGATGTCTACGTATCGTAGCAACAGAGTTCTAATGCTTCTTAAAATGAGAATTCGTATTTCATTTCTATGTTTCGTAATAAGATATAATATTCATTGCGATGTGTCATGTATACCTCGTATTCACTTCAAAAGAATGTAAATGCGACACTTCCATGCTAGGAGATAGCGTTTGCAGATGTCTACGTATCGTAGCAATAGAGTTCTAATGCTACTTAAAACGAGATGTCGCATTTCATTTCTATGTTTCGTAATAAGATATAATATTCATTGTGGAATGTTATGTATATCTCGTATTCACCTCAAGAGAATGTAAATGCAACACTTCCTAGCTAGGATGTAGCGTTTGCAGATGTCTACGTATAGTAGCAATAGAGTTCTAATGCTTCATAAATCGCGATATCGCATCTCATTTCTGGGTTTCAAGATAAGTTATAATATTCATTGCGAAGTATTATGTATACCTCGACTACATTTCCAAAGATACTACCCAGTAATTTGCGGCGTGTTGCGTAGTTTCCCGCAGCCCTTGTTAGTTAAACCCACGTCGAGACCATAAATAAACATGCCGTGACTTCAGTATCTCGCGACCTGAGTGTGTGTACTTGGCTAGGCGTAGTCGAGAGGAGGAGCATTTCGAAGTTTCAAGGGTTGTTCCGGCCCAGGGTTCCCGGGGTCGTGTAGTCTATCCCCTTTGCTACTTTCTGAGCAGCTGGCGCCCAAGAAAAGTTGTACGTGAGCGGATTCCTTGGAACGATAGATCGCTTTAGATTAAAATACGTTTTACACCTTAAAGCATTTAGATAATTAACCCCTTCGAGCTTCCCTGACTTACTATATATAGGTTTCCGTCACAACTAATAGGAATCACCACTTTACATAGATATATAGAACACACATAGTTTTAAACGTAGAACTGAGAATTTGAGAACTTACTTTGAAACGTTAGTAGTGAGAAATTCCATCGGATTTCATAGAAATTCAGAACTTACTTGCTATGAGACATAGGCAGATAAGGGCCATCGCGTTGCTTAGAACTTTAGAACTTGCTTACTTCAACAAAGATTTCTATTGGCTTCGTCCGTTCTTTTAGAAGAGTTTTTGATAAACCACATGCTTTTCACGCTTCTGATATCTTTGAAAGTTCGCGAGATGTAATCGTTTAAGTTTTAAAATGATTACTTAGTGTGGATTATTATTTAGTAACTCGCTCATAAACGAGTCTGCATAGGATTTAATCCATAAGTTTTTAAGCCTGGAATTTGTGCAGTTATTTGTTATTCACTTATTGCTCAAGCGACAAAGAATCTGACCACTTCAAAATGGTTGACTTTCATCAATTTTCTTAAAAATTGAAATACTGCCCAACTGCTTGCATTAAAGACTGTAATTAAAGCTTTCGAAACATTTTACCTCTTATAGATGAATTCTGGAATTGAAATTGAATGTTTGACTTTTCTAGCTCCTGTTTAGACATCTTTCTGTTGGAATGTTCAAGTATTTTTCATATTCGTAATTATTAAAAATGTTTTACTTGATTCTTTTATTTAATATTTAGAATTTTCTGAGAAATATTCTTTATCGTAATGAACTATATAATTGCAATTATAATTCTTTATGAAGTAATAATAACAGAAAGGTATGTATCCATTCTTGTAGTTTTGTAAAGAGTATTTAATCTTACTATCTAAAATGAAACATTGAGATCTGTTTACAATCTAATGGAATTTAATTACCTTTTGATTCAAATTCACAATGATAATCTTCCATAGTTCAACAATTCTGTGAGCTGTCCTCAGGAATCCGCAGCTCTGTACTTATAAAATGAACGACACAAAGAACAGCCTAACCAAACGTATTCGAACCGATTTTTCAATACTAATCTTATCATGTTTAACTTATGCTGCAAACTATTGAAATGCCCTTCGAAAAGTGTTTATTCACAGTGAAGTAAAGGGTAAGTATTACGCCTTCCACCACTGTTTACAATACGTATGTTTCATTTATTATCAAAACCGTGAGTATTATCGCCTTTCTTTACTTTTTGTAACCTTCAATGCCTTCATGTTACAGATCGTTAAACTTGCATTAAAATGCTCTATCGTATTACGGAAGAATGGACATACCAATTCATTTTAAAAAATGAATGTAACCTTCATATGTCCAACATAACTCCACTTACAAAAAAACTATTTTCATCAACGGATGGCCCCTTTGTACTGTGCAATTTTATATTAGCAAAAACTTCTATGAAACTTATAGTTTCGTGGATATCTGAGGTGCTAATTATTACTGCCCCACCCTGTATATTGTTATGGATGTGTCCAACAAGGCAACGATGAACAGAGTTAAATTTAATATTATGATGTTTATTATTTTACTTATAGTATATTTGTTTTTCTGGAATTTTGCCAAAAAACAATGTTTACGATGTCGACAGATGAATATATTTGCCTTAGAATTACAAGAGCCAACAATTTCGAAAGTAGAATATTACTTTACTTCGCTAACCGAATCATTGCAAACGTTAAGTAAAGTACGTGCCTTTCAAAACAGTCAGTTGCAAATTACGATACAACGTTTCCAAGAAATGGTACCTGCCACTATTTTTTAATTTCCGTTTATTTAATCAAAGGAAATTTAATTGAAATATCCGCAAAATTTGAGGACAAAAAGTTTTTGTAATTTTACGCAACATATATGATGGTGATAAAGGATAAGTATACGGAACTGAAAATGGAAAGTAACGAGCAGAAAAAGAAACTGATGGAGCTACAAAGTAGATTGATACATCCGTCAAATGATGATTCTAGGTTAATAAAATCTGTTAATTAAAGAACTATTGCAAAAATCAAGTATAATCAATATTACTTCTGCTCAAAGGCTATAATAGAATTGGACCGAAATGGGTACAAAACAGGCAATTATATCTATACGTTCTATTCTATGCAAAGGCAAATATTTCAAAGAGAAAAGATGTGTTACTTACAAATTACTTATGTTCCTAGATATCTCACTAATTCAGGCTTCTTGTCTTGCAGAACTTATCATTCATGTAATATGTAAAGGGGTCGAAGAATAGTAAAAGATTTTTATATTTCATAGCCTCACTTGATACGTCGATTGGATCACGTAAAATATCGGACATTAATTGCATCTACATCTTCAGACCTTAAATATATAATTGCAACAACATATTTAATAGCGTTTTAATAACATTTTTCTAATTGTTTATATCTATGTCTAATAAATATATATTAATCGAATAAGTTGCTTTACCAAAGAATAAAAGTATCTGAGGCTTACAAATCGGAGCATTACGTAACAAACGTGCATCCCATATATAATATTACATGTAACAAAAGATGAAGACCAAAAAGATCGTACATAAGTTGAATCCACAATGCGGTCATAGAGATACAGAAACGGCAAAAATTCCAAACAATAATTTAAAAAATTCAAAAAGGGGGGAGTGAAAATCCATCTCCTGGACGATGATAAGGAACAAGTCTGCCTCATGCACTACAATATCCCAAACAGCCAGCGATTGGCACGCCAATGACAACGGATGGAACGAATTCCGTGACAGAACTGTGCTAACAAAGTGCTCCTACTCAACTTTCGAAATGGCATACTGTTAGTACTGGGGCGGCATTCGTATCACGGCACTATTAAAGCACCGAGATATAGCACACGGGCTACACGGCCGTGACAATGACACTATCAGCTCACCATAGCTACACGCGTGGTTGTGGCGTAGGCTGACATTTACTAATGGGGAAGCTGTTTCCATAAAAATTATAAGCAAATATGAAAAATGACTAAACTGTGCAATTTATTTATTTTGATTCCAAAATAGATACACACAATAGGCACAAAACAAAGATATAAGAACTCGATTTTACTATTTTCTATAAACTAGCTCGATAGGGCGATTTTTTCCGTAAAGTCGATAATTACTTTGTCATAAAAATATATACACCTAGTTTATATATATTTTCGTCAATTTATTGTTACAAATTCATGCAATTGAGGGTTACATTAAATACGATGAGAGCATGTTATTTCAAAAATTACACAAGGCGAAGTTAGGGACGCAACAGCATGAATTTTTATTTTATAAGTAATATTTTTTTTATAAATAATATTTTTAATCTATGATGTACTGAAAGAAATATATACGACTCGCTCAATAACTATAAATATAGGAAAACGACCATCAAAATGTCTATCAATACTCATATGCTGAACATCTACTGACATCTAACGGTTCTAATTTGTATGAAAGCACAGGTTCCCCATTGCCAAATGTGATCCTGCGTCATTGCTGAGGAGATTCATGAATGGAGCGATGATAGGCGTGTCACCATGGTGCTGCTTCTGCGCGATTCGCTTGTCTAGAACGTGCTGGTAACACGTTCTGCCACTTTAGTCAACTAATCCGGTCACAGATGACTACGAATCAGTTGACACTCCTCGGAAGTGGCAATATAGTGCCGGCATGGTGTCGCTACCATCTTGCCGTTTGTTATCTGGGATGCTTTTTAGTGCATTATTCGGAATTGAATTTGAACACATAGTTACTTAATCGCAAATTTGTATGTACTGTGACGTGGTGAAGTCACAAGGCTCGCTCACCCCCCCACCCTGCTTCGGTTAGACTAGCTCGCAGATCACCACCCATGCGAGAAGCGCGACACGGACCATCGCGATAGCTGTATTTGCGAGGAGCGTGAAATTCACGATGGTAGAACCTTCCCCCAACCCCCCCCCCCCCCCCCCCCGTTCGTTTCTCTCTCTCTCCGTTCTACGGATTAGACTGGCGAGCTGATGGAGGAAGCGACCCATAAGACGCCTCTTCGGCGGATAATAAGACCGCAGGTTCGCGGAAGGGCTGTGCACCGAGGTAGCGTGACGGGCTCGACGGTGGAGGAGTCGGGAAGTGAGCAAGAAGAGACCCTGAAGCCCGACGGATAGGATCCAGAGCTCTGCAACAATAAGACCACTGCCATAGTCCATGGAGACAAACAGGATGGTTCTCGGGAGTGAGAAGGACCTCTACCCCTCCCCATTAGAACTCTATTGCTTCGATTGGTAGACATCTGGAAACGCTATTCCCTAGCAAGGAAGTGTTGCATTTACATTCTTTTGACGTGTAGACGAGGTATACATGGCACTACGCTATGAATATTATATCTTATCTTGAAATATAGTATTGTGATGCGATATCGCGTTTAATGAAGCATTAGAACTCTATTGTTTCGGTACGTAGACATCTGGAAACGCATTTCCTAGCTAGGTAGTGTGGCAATTGCATTCTTTTGAAGTGCTAGCGAGGTATACATAACACTTCGCAGTGAATATTATATCTTGATATGAAACATAGAAATGCGATGCGATATCGCGTTCTAAGAAGCACTAGAACTCTATTGCTACGATACGTAGACATCTGCGAACAATATTTCCTAGCAAGGAAGTGTCGCATTTACATTCTTTTGAAGTGAATACGAGGTATACATAACACTCCACAATGAATATTACATCTTATCACGAAACATAGAAATGAAATGCGACATCTCGTTTTAAGAAGCATTAGAACTGTATTGCTACGATACGTAGACATCTGCAATCGCTATTTCATAACATGGAAGTGTCGCATTTACATTCACTTGAAGTGAATACGAGGTATACATGACACTTCGCAATGAATATTATATCTTATCATGAAACATAGAAGTGAGATGCGATATCGCGTTCTAAGAAGCATTAGAACTCTATTGCTACGTTACGTAGACATCTGCAGAGGCTATTTCTTAGCATGGAAGGGTCGCATTTACATTCTTTTGACGTGAGTACGAGGTATACATAACACTCCATAATGAATATTATATCTTATCATGAAACATAGCAGTGAGATGCGATATCGCGTTTTAAGAAGCATTAGAACTCTATTGCTACGATACGTAGACATATGCAAACAATATTTCCTAGCAAGGAAGTGTCGCATTTACATTCTTTTGAAGTGAATACGAGATATACATGACACTTCGCACCGAGTATTATATCTTATCATGCAACATAGGAATGATTTGCAATATCGCGTTTTGAGAAGCATTAGAACTCCGTTGCTACGATACTTAGACATCTGCAATCGCTATTTCCTAGCATGTAGGTATCGCATTTACATTCATTTGAAGTGTAGACGAGATATACATAACACTGCACAATGAATATTACATCTTATCATGGAACATAGAAATGAGATGCGATATCGCGTTTTAGAAATCATTAGAACTCTATTGTTTCGATACGTAGACATCTGGAAACGTAATTTCCTAGAAAGGAAGGGTAGCATTTACATTCTCTTGAGAGGAATACGATGTATACATGACACTTCGCAATGAATATTATATCTTATGATGAAACATAGAAATGAGATGCGATATGGCGATTCAAGAAGCATTAGAGCTCTATTTCTTCGATATGTAGATATCTGCAAACCTTATTTCCTAGCAAGGAAGTGTCGCATTTACATTCTTTTGATGTGAATACGAGGTATCACGTCCGGTGAAACTATTTTCCGTTGCTCCTGAGGCTTTACGACACAGGCCTATTTTTCGGTAATTCGGTCCGCGGGAACGCGTTAAGACCGGGTCCGACAATTTCGGCTGACACGACACTAGCGAAAACACTCGCGATAATAAGGGAATGACCCTTCCTTTCGATGACTTCTCTCTCGATTTGTACGTAGAAACGGCGTGGAGGATCGTTTGCTGGGATCGTAGCGAATTTCGTTCTGTTGGCTGCTACGGAAATCTCGATCAGTCGCCAGCGAAGAGGAGGACGGCGGTCGGAATTCAGCGATGATGCTGGATGTGGCATAATCGGCGTGATACGTCGTGGTGTCTGGATCGGATGCGTCGACGGTCGCTTCGGAAAGCGGCGTCTGTGCTGGTGCGAAGGCAGGTCGCTGGTATACGAGGACTCTCGGAACACCCTCCAAATATTCACGCACAAGTGATCGTATGAAATTCTTCCTACTCGCACGTCGCGTTCTTCGCAAACCACGAAGCACGATTCATTCACCAGGTTTTTCTGTACTTTCGACTAAGATCTGAGGGATAAGCGGCGGTCTCAACGTCACAATGCCGATTTCTATACTCCTTCAATTTGATGAAGATCAACCCCAGTTGCATGGAAGAACCCGTGGAAGAATTCGTAATTAAATGTAATGTTAAAAGTAGAACTAGTATTATAAACACTTGATAAAATTAATGGATGTGGAAATGGTATACTTGGTAAAAGAACTTGTACTTGGATAAAGTAAAAGTAAAAATAAAATATATTCTAGGTTTAAAGTATACAAGAACTGGAATTATTCTAAGACTAAGACTAAGTTAAAATGGAAATAGAAATACGATGCCTGAACCCCACATTGAGATGGCTAACGATCTAGAACTAGAAGTTTCGACTCCTCGGTAGGAGATCTCGAGTCAGAGTGTGTGCTCTGGAGACGCGTCTCTGACCTCCTCGGTTCGCGGGGCGCTACGGTCGCGGACTCTCGTGGTAGGGAGATCGCGGTCCCGCGAGTGGGGGACTCGCGTTTCGAGGCGGAGAGCGCGCGGTCCAGCGAGTGGGGACCCGCGGCTCGTGGTGGGGCTAGCGGCGCATGCCGCTGGCCGGACGCATCTTACTTAGTGTTACTTAGATATAGGAATTCTTATATACGCGTCATGATATGGTATGTATGTCCTAGCTTAGAAGTAACATATAGGTTCTAGCAGATCCTGTTCCCGGAATTGGAAAAGACCCCATTCAGGTGATGGGCTGCGGCTACGTCTTCCTGCAGGACGGAATCCTCGGTGTGAGGGAGATAGGGCTGCCCGTCCTTGGTGCGGGCGAGACAGGTATACTCGGTGGTGCGAGTGAGACACTGATGCCCGGTACGAGCAAGACAGGTATACTCGGCGGTGCGAGTGAGGTAGCGGAACTCGGTGTGAGTGAGCGCGTGCAGGTATGCGCGCGCGAACACTTCCAGTTGCTGGTTCAGCAGGCGAGTTTGGCTGGTTGCATGCGTCCAGGGGTTGATGCTGAGGGGTGCGAAGAGGTTGATGGGTGGCAGGCGGTACGCCTGACGTCACAAAATGCGACACTTCCTTTCTAGGAAATTACGTTCCCAGATATCTCTGTATCGAAGCTATAGATTTCTAATTCTCCTTAAAACGCGATATCGCACCTCATCTCTATGTCTCATGAAAAGATACAATATTCATTGCAAGGTGTTATGTATTCCTCGTCTACACTTCAAATGAATGTAAATGCGACACATCCTTGCCAGGAAATGGCGTTTGCAGATTTCTACATATCGAAGCATTAGAGTTCTAATGCTTCTTAAAACGCGATATCGCAGCTCATTTCAATGTTTCATGATAGGATATAATATTCATTGTGGAGTGTTATGTATACCTCGCATTCACTTCGTAAGAATGTAAATGCGACACTTCCTTGCTATTAAATAGCGTTTGCAGATGTCTACGTATCGTAGCAATAGAGTTCTAATGCTACTTAAATCGCGATATCGCATCTCATCTATATGTTTCGTGATAAGATATAATATTTACTGCGAAGTGTCATGTATACCTCGTATTCACTTCAAAAGAATGTAAATGCGACACTTCCATGCTAGGAAATAGCGTTTCCAGATGTCCCCGCATCGAGGCCATAGAGTTCTAATGCTTCTTACAACGCGATATCGCATCTCTCTTCTATGCTTCATGATAAGATATAATATTCATTGCGAAGTGTCATGTATACCTCGTATTCAATTCAAAACTATGTAAATGCGATTATTGCCTGCTACGAAATAGCGTTTGCAGATGTCTACGTATCGTAGCAATAGTGTTCTAATGCTACTTAAATCGCGATATCGCATCTCATTTATATGTTTCGTGATAAGGTATAATATTCATTGCGAAGTGTCATGTATACCTCGTATTCAATTCAAAAGAATGTAAGTGCGGCACTTCCATGCTAGGTAATAGCGTTTGCAGATATCTCCGCATCGAGGCCATAGAGTTCTAATGCTTCTTAAAACGCGAAATCGCATCTCACTTCTATGTTTCATGATAAGATATAATATTCATTGCGAAGTGTCATGTATAGCTCGTATTCACTTCTAAAGAATGTAAATGCGTCTATTCCTTGCTAGGAAACAGCGTTTGCAGGTGCCTACGTATCGTAGCAATAGAGTTCTGATGTTTCTTAGATCGTGATATAGCATCTCATTTCTATGTCTCGTGATGAGATATAATGTTCTTTGCGAAGTGCCATGTATACCTCGTTTTCACTTCAAAAGAAAGTAAATGCGACTACTGCTTGCTAGGAAATAGGGTTTGCAGATGTCTACGTATCGTAGAAATAGAGTTCTAATGCTACTTAAATCGCGATATCGCATCTCATTTGTATGTTTCGTGATAAGTTATAATATTCATTACGAAGTGTCATGTATACCTCGTATTCACTCCAAAAGAATGTAAATGCGACTATTGCTTGCTACGAAATAGCGTTTGCAGATGACTACGTATCGTAGCTATAGAGTTCTGATGCTATTTAAATCGCGATATCGCATCTCATTTATATGCTTCGTGATAAGATATAATATTCATTGCGAAGTGTCATGTATACCTCGTATTCACTCCAAAAGAATGTAAATGCGACTATTGCTTGCTACGAAATAGCGTTTGCATATGTCTACGTATCGTAGCAATAGAGTTCTAATGTATACTTAAATCGCGATATCGCAACTCCTATATATGTTTCGTATTAAGATATAATATTCATTGCGAAGTGTCATGTATACCACGTATTCACTTCAAAAGAATGTAAGTGCGACACTTCCATGCTAGGAAATAGCGTTTGCAGATGTCTACGTATCGTAGCAATAGTGTTCTAATGCTTCTAAAAACGCGATATGGCATCTCTCCCCTATGTTTCATGATAAGATATAATACTCATTGCGAAGTGTCATGTATACCTCGTATTCTCTCCAATCGAATGTAAATGCGACACTTCCTTGCTAGGAAATGGCGTATTCAGATGTCTACGTATCGTAGCAATGGTGTTTTAATGCTACTTAAATCGCGATATCGCATCTCATTTCTATGTTTCGTGATAAGATATAACAATCATTGCGAAGTGTCATGTATACCTCGTATTCACTCCAAAAGAATGTAAATGCGACTATTGCTTGCTAGGAAATAGCGTTTGCAGATTTCTACGTATCGTAGCAATAGAGTTCTGATGCTACTTAAATCGCGATATCGCATCTCATTTATATGTTTCGTGATAAGATATAATATTCATTGCGAAGTGTCATGTATACCACGTATTCACTTCAAAAGAATGTAAGTGCGACACTTCCATGCTAGGAAATAGCTTTTGCAGATGTCTCCGCATCGAGGCCATAGAGATCTAATGCTTCTTAAAACGCGATATCGCATCTCTTTTCTATGTTTCATGATAAGGTATAATATTCATTGGGAAGTGACATGTATGCCTCGTATTCATTTCAAAAGAATGAAAATGCGAGTATTGCTTGCTAGCAAATGGCGTTTGCAGATGTCTACGTATCGTAGCAATAAAGTTCTAATGCTACTTAAATCGCGATATCGCATCTCATCTATATGTTTCGTGATAAGATATAATATTTACTGCGAAGTGTCATGTATACCTCGTATTCACTTCAAAAGAATGTAAGTGCGACTCTTCCATGCTAGGAAATGGCGTTTCCAGATGTCCCCGCATCGAGGCCATAGAGTTCTAATGCTTCTTACAACGCGATATCGCATCTCTCTTCTATGTTTCATGATAAGATATAATATTCATTGCGAAGTGTCATGTATACCTCGTATTCACTCCAAAAGAATGTAAATGCGACACTTCCTTGCTAGGAAATGGCGTATTCAGATGTCTACGTATCGTAGCAATGGTGTCTTAATGCTACTTAAATCGCGAAATCGCATCTCATTTCTATGTTTCGTGATAAGATATAATAATCATTGCGAAGTGTCATGTATACCTCGTATTCACTTCAAGAGAATGTAAATGCGATACTTCCATGCTAGAAAATAGCGTTTGCGGATGTCTCCGCATCGAGGCCATAGAGTTCTAATGCTTCTTAAAACGCGAAATCGCATCTCTCTTCTATGTTACATGATAAGATATAACAATCATTGCGAAGTGTCATGTATACCTCGTATTCACTCCAAAAGAATGTAAATGCGACTATTGCTTGCTAGGAAATAGCGTTTGCAGATTTCTACGTATCGTAGCAATAGAGATCTGATGCTACTTAAATCGCGATATCGCATCTCATTTATATGTTTCGTGATAAGATATAATATTCATTGCGAAGTGTCATGTATACCACGTATTCACTTCAAAAGAATGTAAGTGCGACACTTCCATGTTAGGAAATAGCGTTTGCAGATGTCTCCGCATCGAGGCCATAGAGTTCTAATGCTTCTTAAAACGCGATATCGCATCTCTCTTCTATGTTTCAAGATAAGATATAATATTCATTGCGAAGTGTCATGTATACCTCGTATTCCCTCCAAACGAATGTAAATGCGACTCTTCCTTGCTAGGAAATGGCGTATTCAGATGTCTACGTATCGTAGCAATAGAGTTCTAATGCTAGTTAAATCGCGATATCACATCTCATTTATATGGTTCGTGATAAGATATAATATTCATCGCGAAGTGTCAGGTATACCTCGTATTCACTTCAAAAGAATGTAAATGCGACACTTCCATGCTAGGAAATAGCGTCTGCAGATGTCTACGCGTCGAGGCAATAGAGTTCTAATGCTTCTTAAAACGCGATATCGAATTTCAATTCTATGTTTCATTATAAGATATAATATTCATTGCGAAGTGTCATGTATACCTCGTATTCACATCAAAAGAATGTAAATGCGACTATTCCTTGCTAGGGCATAGCGTTTGCAGATGCCAACGTATCGTAGCAATAGGGTTCTAATGCTTCTTAGATCGCGATATCGCATCTCATATCTATGTATCGTGATAAGTTATAATATTCATTCCGAAGTGTCATGTAAACCTCGAATTCACTTCAAAAGAATGTAAATGCGACTATTGGTTGCTAGGAAATAGCAATTGCAGATGTCTACGTATCGTAGCAATAGAGTTCTAATGCTTCTCAAAACGCGATATCGCATCTCATTTCTAGGTTTCCCGATAAGATATAATATTCATTGCGAAGTGTCATGTACACCTCGTATTCATTTCAAACGAATGTAAATGCGACACATCCTTGCTAGGAAATGGCGTATTCAGATGTCTACGTATCGTAGCAATAGAGTTCTAATGCTACTTGAATCGCAATATCGCATCTCATTTATATGTTTCTTGATAAGATATAATATTCATCGCGAAGTGTCAGGTATACCTCGTATTCACTTCGAAAGAATGTAAATGCGACACTTCCATGCTAGGAAGTAGCATCTGCAGATGTCTACGCGTCGAGGCAATAGAGTTCAAATGCTTCTTAAAACGCGATATCGAATCTCAATTCTATGTTTCATTATAAGATGTAATATTCATTGCGAAGTGTCATGTATACCTCGTATTCACTTCAAAAGAACGTAAGTGCGACACTTCCATGTTAGGAAATAGCGCTTGCAGATGTCTCCGCATCGAGGCCATAGATTTCTAATGAATCTTAAATCGCGATAACGCATCTCTCTTCTATGTTTCATGATAAGATATAATATTCATTGCGAAGTGTCATGTATTCCTCGAATTCTCTCCAAACGAATGTAAATGCGACACTTCCTTGCTAGGAAATGGCGTATTCAAATGTCTACGTATCGTAGAAATAGAGTTCTAATGCTACTTAAATCGCGATATTGCATCTCATTTTATATGTTTCGTGATAAGATATAATATTCATTGCGAAGTGTCATGTATACCTCGTATTCACTCCAAAAGAATGTAAATGCGACTATTGCTTGCTACGAAATAGCGTTTGCAGACGTCTACGTATCGTAGCAATAGTGTTCTGGTGCTACTTAAATCGCGATATCGCAACTCATATATATGTTTCGTAATAAGATATAATATTCATTGCGAAGTGTCATGTATACCACGTATTCACTTCAAAAGAATGTAAATGCGACACTTCCATGCTAGGAAATAGCGTTTGCAGATGTCTCGGCATCGAGGCCATAGAGTTCTAATGCTTCTTAAAACGCGAAATCGCATCTCTCTTCTATGTTACATGATAAGATATAATATTCATTGCGAAGTGTCATGTATAACTCGTATTCCCTCCAATCGAATGTAAATGCGACACTTCCTTGCTAGGAAATGGCGTATTCAGATGTCTACGTATCGTAGCAATAGAGTTCTAATGCTACTTAAATCGCGATATCGCATCTCATTTATATGTTTCGTGATAAGATATAATATTCATCGCGAAGTGTCAGGTATACCTCGTATTCACTTCAAAAGAATGTAAATGCGACACTTCCATGCTAGGAAATAGCGTCTGCAGATGTCTACGCCTCGAGGCAATAGAGTTCTAATGCTTCTTAAAACGCGATATCGAATCTCAATTCTATGTTTCACTATAAGATATAATATTCATTGCGAAGTGTCATGTATACATCGTATTCACATCAAAAGAATGTAAATGCGACTATTCCTTGCTAGGGCATAGCGTTTTCAGATGCCTACGTATCGTAGCAATAGAGTTCTAATGCTGCTTAGATCGCGATATCGCATCTCATTCCTATGTTTCGTGATAAGTTATAATATTCATTCCGAAGTGTCATGTAAACCTCGAATTCACTTCAAAAGAATGTAAATGCGACTATTGGTTGCTAGGAAATAGTGATTGCAGATGTCTACGTATCGCAGCAATAGAGTTCTAATGCTTCTCAAAACGCGATATCGCATCTCATTTCTATGTTTCCCGATAAAATATAATATTCATTGCGAAGTGTCATGTACACCTCGTATTCATTTCAAAAGAATGTAAATGCGACACTTCCATGCAAGGAAATAGCGACTGCAGATGTCTACGCGTCGAGGCAATAGAGTTCTAATGCTTCTTAAAACGCGATATCGCATCTCACTTCTATGTTTCATGATAAGATATAATATTCATTGCGAAGTGTCATGTATACCTCGTATTCCCTCCAAACGAATGTAAATGCGACACATCCTTGCTAGGAAATGGCGTATTCAGATGTCTACGTATCGTAGCAATAGAGTTCTAATGCTACTTGAATCGCAATATCGCATCTCATTTATATGTTTCTTGATAAGATATAATATTCATCGCGAAGTGCCAGGTATACCTCGTATTCACTTCAACAGAATGTAAATGCGACACTTCCATGCTAGGAAGTAGCGTCTGCAGATGTCTACGCGTCGAGGCAATAGAGTTCTAATGCTTCTTAAAACGCGATATCGCATCTCACTTCTATGTTTCATGATAAGATATAATATTCATTGCGAAGTGTCATGTATTCCTCGAATTCTCTCCAAACGAATGTAAATGCGACACTTCCTTGCTAGGAAATGGCGTATTCAAATGTCTACGTATCGTAGAAATAGAGTTCTAATGCTACTTAAATCGCGATATCGCATCTCATTTTATATGTTTTGTGATAAGATATAATATTCATTGCGAAGTGTCATGTATACCTCGTATTCACTCCAAAAGAATGTAAATGCGACTATTGCTTGCTACGAAATAGCGTTTGCAGATGTCTACGTATCGTAGCAATGGAGTTTTAGTGCTACTTAAATCGCGATATCGCAACTCATATATATGTTTCGTAATAAGATATAATATTCATTGCGAAGTGTCATGTATACCACGTATTCACTTCAAAAGAATGTAAGTGCGACACTTCCATGCTAGGAAATAGCGTTTGCAGATGTCTCCGCATCGAGGCCATAGTGTTCTAATGCTTCTTAAAACGCGAAATTGCATCTCTCTTCTATGTTACATGATAAGATATAATATTCATTGCGAAGTGTCATGTATAACTCGTATTCCCTCCAAACGAATGTAAATGCGACACTTCCTTGCTAGGAAATGGCGTATTCAGATGTCTACGTATCGTAGCAATAGAGTTCTAATGCTACTTAAATCGCGATATCGCATCTCATTTATATGCTTCGTGATAAGATATAATATTCATCGCGAAGTGTCATGTATACCTCGTATTCACTTCAAAAGAATGTAAATGCGACACTTCCATGCTAGGAAATAGCGTCTGCAGATGTCTACGCGACGAGGCAATAGAGTTCTAATGCTTCTTAAATCGCGATATCGCTTCTCATTTCTATGTTTCGTGATAAGTTATAATATTCATTCCGAAGTGTCATGTAAACCTCGAATTCACTTCAAACGAAAGTAAATGCGACTATTGGTTGCTAGGAAATAGCGATTGCAGATGTCTACGTATCGTAGCAATAGAGTTCTAATGCTTCTCAAAACGCGATATCGCATCTCATTTCTATGTTTCCCGATAAGATATAATATTCATTGCGAAGTGTCATGTACACCTCGTATTCACTTCAAAAGAATGTAAATGCGACACTTCCATGCTAGGAAATAGCGTTTGCAGATGTTTCCGCATCGAGGCCATAGAGTTCTAATGCTTCTTAAATCGCGATATCGCTTCTCTCTTCTATGTTTCATGATATGATATAATATTCATTGCGAAGTGTCATGTATACCTCGTATTCACTTCAAGAGAATGTAAATGCGATACTTCCATGCTAGGAAATAGCGTTTGCAGATGTCTCCGCATCGAGGCCATAGAGTTCTAATGAATCTTAAAACGCGATAACGCATCTCTCTCCTATGTTTCATGATAAGATATAATACTCATTGCGAAGTGTCATGTATACCTCGTATTCTCTCCAATCGAATGTAAATGCGACACTTCCTTGCTAGGAAATGGCGTATTCAGATGTCTACGTATCGTAGCAATGGTGTTTTAATGCTACTTAAATCGCGATATCGCATCTCATTTCTATGTTTCGTGATAAGATATAATAATCATGGCGAAGTGTCATGTATACCTCGTATTCACTCCAAATGAATGTAATCGCGACTATTGCTTGCTAGGAAATAGCGTTTGCAGATGTCTACGTATCGTAGCAATAGAGTTCTGATGCTACTTAAATCGCGATATCGCATCTCATTTATATGTTTCGTGATAAGATATAATATTCATTGCGAAGTGTCATGTATACCACGTATTCACTTCAAAAGAATGTAAGTGCGACGCTTCCATGCTAGGAAATAGCGTTTGCAGATGTCTCCGCATCGAGGCCACAGAGTTCTAATGCTTCTTAAAACGCGATATCGCATCTCTCTTCTATGTTTCATGATAAGGTATAATATTGATTGGGAAGTGACATGTATGCCTCGTATTCATTTCAAAAGAATGTAAATGCGACTATTGCTTGCTAGGAAATATCGTTTGCAGATGTCTACGTATCGTAGCAATAGTGTTCTAATGCTACTTAAATCGCGATATCGCATCTCATTTCTATGTTTCGTGATAAGATATAATAATCATTGCGAAGTGTCATGTATACCTCGTATTCACTCCAAATGAATGTAAATGCGACTATTGCTTGCTAGGAAATAGCGTTTGCAGATGTCTACGTATCGTAGCAATAGAGTTCTGATGCTACTTAAATCGCGATATCGCATCTCATTTATATGTTTCGTGATAAGATATAATATTCATTGCGAAGTGTCATGTATACCACGTATTCACTTCAAAAGAATGTAAGTGCGACGCTTCCATGCTAGGAAATAGCGTTTGCAGATGTCTCCGCATCGAGGCCACAGAGTTCTAATGCTTCTTAAAACGCGATATCGCATCTCTCTTCTATGTTTCATGATAAGGTATAATATTCATTGGGAAGTGACATGTATGCCTCGTATTCATTTCAAAAGAATGTAAATGCGACTATTGCTTGTTAGGAAATATCGTTTGCAGATGTCTACGTATCGTAGCAATAGTGTTCTAATGCTACTTAAATCGCGATATCGCATCTCATTTCTATGTTTCGTGATAAGATATAATAATCATTGCGAAGTGTCATGTATACCTCGTATTCACTCCAAATGAATGTAAATGCGACTATTGCTTGCTAGGAAATAGCGTTTGCAGATGTCTACGTATCGTAGCAATAGAGTTCTGATGCTACTTAAATCGCGATATCGCATCTCATTTATATGTTTCGTGATAAGATATGACATTCATTGCGAAGTATCATGTACACCTCGTATTCACTTCAAAAGAATGTAAGTGCGACACTTCCATGCTAGGAAATAGCGTTTGCAGATGTCTGAGCATCGAGGCCATTGAGTTCTAATGATTCTTAAAACGCGAAATCGCATCTCTCTTCTATGTTACATGATAAGATATAATATTCATTGCGAAGTGTCATGTATACCTCGTATTCCCTCCAAACGAATGTAAATGCGACTATTGCTTGCTAGGAAATAGCGTTTGCAGATTTCTACGTATCGTAGCAATAGAGTTCTGATGCTACTTAAATCGCGATATCGCATCTCATTTATATGTTTCGTGATAAGATATAATATTCATTGCGAAGTGTCATGTATACCACGTATTCACTTCAAAAGAATGTAAGTGCGACACTTCCATGCTAGGAAATAGCGTTTGCAGATGTCTCCGCATCGAGGCCATAGAGTTCTAATGCTTCTTAAAACGCGATATCGCATCTCTCTTCTATGTTTCAAGATAAGATATAATATTCATTGCGAAGTGTCATGTATACCTCGTATTCCCTCCAAACGAATGTAAATGCGATTCTTCCTTGCTAGGAAATGGCGTATTCAGATGTCTACGTATCGTAGCAATAGAGTTCTAATGCTAGTTAAATCGCGATATCGCATCTCATTTATATGGTTCGTGATAAGATATAATATTCATCGCGAAGTGTCAGGTATACCTCGTATTCACTTCAAAAGTATGTAAATGCGACACTTCCATGCTAGGAAATAGCGTCTGCAGATGACAACGCGTCGAGGCAATAGAGTTCTAATGCTTCTTAAAACGCGATATCGAATTTCAATTCTATGTTTCATTATAAGATATAATATTCATTGCGAAGTGTCATGTATACCTCGTATTCACATCAAAAGAATGTAAATGCGACTATTCCTTGCTAGGGCATAGCGTTTGCAGATGCCTACGTATCGTAGCAATAGGGTTCTAATGCTTCTTAGATCGCGATATCGCATCTCATATCTATGTATCGTGATAAGTTATAATATTCATTCCGAAGTGTCATGTAAACCTCGAATTCACTTCAAAAGAATGTAAATGCGACTATTGGTTGCTAGGAAATAGCAATTGCAGATGTCTACGTATCGTAGCAATAGAGTTCTAATGCTTCTCAAAACGCGATATCGCATCTCATTTCTAGGTTTCCCGATAAGATATAATATTCATTGCGAAGTGTCATGTACACCTCGTATTCATTTCAAACGAATGTAAATGCGACACATCCTTGCTAGGAAATGGCGTATTCAGATGTCTACGTATCGTAGCAATAGAGTTCTAATGCTACTTGAATCGCAATATCGCATCTCATTTATATGTTTCTTGATAAGATATAATATTCATCGCGAAGTGTCAGGTATACCTCGTATTCACTTCAAAAGAATGTAAATGCGACACTTCCATGCTAGGAAGTAGCATCTGCAGATGTCTACGCGTCGAGGCAATAGAGTTCAAATGCTTCTTAAAACGCGATATCGAATCTCAATTCTATGTTTCATTATATGATGTAATATTCATTGCGAAGTGTCATGTATACCTCGTATTCACTTCAAAAGAACGTAAGTGCGACACTTCCATGCTAGGAAATAGCGTTTGCAGATGTCTCCGCATCGAGGCCATAGAGTTCTAATGCTTCTTAAAACGCGAAATCGCATCTCTCTTCTATGTTACATGATAAGATATAATATTCATTGCGAAGTGTCATGTATACCTCGTATTCACTTCAAGAGAATGTAAATGCGATACTTCCATGCTAGGAAATAGCGTTTGCAGATGTCTCCGCATCGAGGCCATAGAGTTCTAATGAATCTTAAAACGCGATAACGCATCTCTCTCCTATGTTTCATGATAAGATATAATACTCATTGCGAAGTGTCATGTATACCTCGTATTCTCTCCAATCGAATGTAAATGCGACACTTCCTTGCTAGGAAATGGCGTATTCAGATGTCTACGTATCGTAGAAATAGAGTTCTAATGCTACTTAAATCGCGATATCGCATTTCATTTTATATGTTTCGTGATAAGATATAATATTCATTGCGAAGTGTCATGTATACCTCGTATTCACTCCAAAAGAATGTAAATGCGACTATTGCTTGCTACGAAATAGCGTTTGCAGATGTCTACGTATCGTAGCAATAGTGTTCTGGTGCTACTTAAATCGCGATATCGCAACTCATATATATGTTTCGTAATAAGATATAATATTCATTGCGAAGTGTCATGTATACCACGTATTCACTTCAAAAGAATGTAAATGCGACACTTCCATGCTAGGAAATAGCGTTTGCAGATGTCTCCGCATCGAGGCCATAGAGTTCTAATGCTTCTTAAAACGCGAAATCGCATCTCTCTTCTATGTTACATGATAAGATATAATATTCATTGCGAAGTGTCATGTATAACTCGTATTCCCTCCAAACGAATGTAAATGCGACACTTCCTTGCTAGGAAATGGCGTATTCAGATGTCTACGTATCGTAGCAATAGAGTTCTAATGCTACTTAAATCGCGATATCGCATCTCATTTATATGTTTCGTGATAAGATATAATATTCATTGCGAAGTGTCAGGTATACCTCGTATTCACTTCAAAAGAATGTAAATGCGATACTTCCATGCTAGGAAATAGCGTCTGCAGATGTCTACGCGTCGGTGCAATATAGTTCTAATGCTTCTTAAAAACGCGATATCGCATCTCATTTCTATGTTTCGTGATAAGATATAACAATCATTGCGAAGTGTCATGTATACCTCGTATTCACTCCAAAAGAATGTAAATGCGACTATTGCTTGCTAGGAAATAGCGTTTGCAGATTTCTACGTATCGTAGCAATAGTGTTCTGATGCTACTTAAATCGCGATATCGCATCTCATTTATATGTTTCGTGATAAGATATAATATTCATTGCGAAGTGTCATGTATACCACGTATTCACTTCAAAAGAATGTAAGCGCGACACTTCCATGCTAGGAAATAGCTTTTGCAGATGTCTCCGCATCGAGGCCATAGAGTTCTAATGCTTCTTAGATCGCGATATCGCATCTCATTTCTATGTTTCGTGATAAGTTATAATATTCATTCCGAAGTGTCATGTAAACCTCGAATTCACTTCAAACGAAAGTAAATGCGACTATTGGTTGCTAGGAAATAGCGATTGCAGATGTCTACGTATCGTAGCAATAGAGTTCTAATGCTTCTCAAAACGCGATATCGCATCTCATTTCTATGTTTCCCGATAAGATATAATATTCATTGCGAAGTGTCATGTACACCTCGTATTCACTTCAAAAGAATGTAAATGCGACACTTCCATGCTAGGAAATAGCGTTTGCAGATATTTCCGCATCGAGGCCATAGAGTTCTAATGCTTCTTAAATCGCGATATCGCTTCTCTCTTCTATGTTTCATGATATGATATAATATTCATTGCGAAGTGTCATGTATACCTCGTATTCACTTCAAGAGAATGTAAATGCGATACTTCCATGCTAGGAAATAGCGTTTGCAGATGTCTCCGCATCGAGGCCATAGAGTTCTAATGAATCTTAAAACGCGATAACGCATCTCTCTCCTATGTTTCATGATAAGATATAATACTCATTGCGAAGTGTCATGTATACCTCGTATTCTCTCCAATCGAATGTAAATGCGACACTTCCTTGCTAGGAAATGGCGTATTCAGATGTCTACGTATCGTAGCAATGGTGTTTTAATGCTACTTAAATCGCGATATCGCATCTCATTTCTATGTTTCGTGATAAGATATAATAATCATTGCGAAGTGTCATGTATACCTCGTATTCACTCCAAACGAATGTAAATGCGACACTTCCTTGCTAGGAAATGGCGTATTCAGATGTCTACGTATCGTAGCAATAGAGTTCTAATGCTTCTCAAAACGCGATATCGCATCTCATTTCTATGTTTCCCGATAAGATATAATATTCATTGCGAAGTGTCATGTACACCTCGTATTCACTTCAAAAGAATGTAAATGCGACACTTCCATGCTAGGAAATAGCGTTTGCAGATATTTCCGCATCGAGGCCATAGAGTTCTAATGCTTCTTAAATCGCGATATCGCTTCTCTCTTCTATGTTTCATGATATGATATAATATTCATTGCGAAGTGTCATGTACATCTCGTATTCATTTCAAAAGAATGTAAATGCGACACTTCCATGCAAGGAAATAGCGACTGCAGATGTCTACGCGTCGAGGCAATAGAGTTCTAATGCTTCTTAAAACGCGATATCGCATCTCACTTCTATGTTTCATGATAAGATATAATATTCATTGCGAAGTGTCATGTATACCTCGTATTCCCTCCAAACGAATGTAAATGCGACACATCCTTGCTAGGAAATGGCGTATTCAGATGTCTACGTATCGTAGCAATAGAGTTCTAATGCTACTTGAATCGCAATATCGCATCTCATTTATATGTTTCTTGATAAGATGTAATATTCATCGCGAAGTGCCAGGTATACCTCGTATTCACTTCAACAGAATGTAAATGCGACACTTCCATGCTAGGAAGTAGCGTCTGCAGATGTCTACGCGTCGAGGCAATAGAGTTCTAATGCTTCTTAAAACGCGATATCGAATCTCAATTCTATGTTTCATTATAAGATGTAATATTCATTGCGAAGTGTCATGTATACCTCGTATTCACTTCAAAAGAACGTAAGTGCGACACTTCCATGCTAGGAAATAGCGTATGCAGATGTCTACGCGTCGGGGCAATATAGTTCTAATGCTTCTTAAAACGCGATATCGCATCTCACTTCTATGTTTCATGATAAGATATAATATTCAATGCGAAGTGTCATGTATACCCCGTATTCACTTCAAAAGAACGTAAGTGCGACACTTCCATGCTAGGAAATAGCGTATGCAGATGTCTACGCGTCGGGGCAATATAGTTCTAATGCTTCTTAAAACGCGATATCGCATCTCACTTCTGTGTTTCATGATAAGATATAATATTCAATGCGAAGTGTCATGTACACCTTGTTTTCAATTCAAAAGAAAGTAAATGCGACTACTACTTGCTGGGAAATAGCGTTTGCAGATGTCTACGTATCGTAGCAATAGAGTTCTAATGCTACTTAAATCGCGATATCGCATCCCATTTTATATGTTTTGTGATAAGATATAATATTCATTGCGAAGTGTCATGTATACCTCGTATTCACTCCAAAAGAATGTAAATGCGACTATTGCTTGCTACGAAATAGCGTTTGCAGATGTCTACGTATCGTAGCAATAGAGTTTTAGTGCTACTTAAATCGCGATATCGCAACTCATATATATGTTTCGTAATAAGATATAATATTCATTGCGAAGTGTCATGTATACCACGTATTCACTTCAAAAGAATGTAAGTGCGACACTTCCATGCTAGGAAATAGCGTTTGCAGATGTCTCCGCATCGAGGCCATAGTGTTCTAATGCTTCTTAAAACGCGAAATTGCATCTCTCTTCTATGTTACATGATAAGATATAATATTAATTGCGAAGTGTCATGTATAACTCGTATTCCCTCCAAACGAATGTAAATGCGACACTTCCTTGCTAGGAAATGGCGTATTCAGATGTCTACGTATCGTAGCAATAGAGTTCTAATGCTACTTAAATCGCGATATCGCATCTCATTTATATGTATCGTGATAAGATATAATATTCATCGCGAAGTGTCAGGTATACCTCGTATTCACTTCAAAAGAATGTAAATGCGACTATTGCTTGCTACGAAATAGCGTTTGCAGATGTCTACGTATCGTAGCAATAGAGTTCTGGGGCTACTTAAATCGCGATATCGCAACTCATATATATGTTTCGTAATAAGATATAATATTCACTGCGAAGTATCATGTACACCTCGTATTCACTTCAAAAGAATGTAAGTGCGACACTTCCATGCTAGGAAATAGCGTTTGCAGATGTCTCCGCATCGAGGCCATAGAGTTCTAATGCTTCTTAAAACGCGAAATCGCATCTCTCTTCTATGTTACATGATAAGATATAATATTCATTGCGAAGTGTCATGTATACCTCGTATTCCCTCCAAACGAATGTAAATGCGACACTTCCTTGCTAGGAAATGGCGTATTCAGATGTCTACGTATCGTAGCAATAGAGTTCTAATGCTACTTAAATCGCGATATCGCATCTCATTTATATGTTTCGTGATAAGATATAATATTCATCGCGAAGTGTCAGGTATACCTCGTATTCACTTCAAAAGAATGTAAATGCGACACTTCCATGCTAGGAAATAGCGTCTGCAGATGACTACGCGTCGAGGCAATAGAGTTCTAATGCTTCTTAAAACGCGATATCGAATCTCAATTCTATGTTTCATGATAAGATATAATATTCATTGCGAAGTGTCATGTATACCTCGTATTCCCTCCAAACGAATGTAAATGCGACACATCCTTGCTAGGAAATGGCGTATTCAGATGTCTACGTATCGTAGCAATAGAGTTCTAATGCTACTTGAATCGCAATATCGCATCTCATTTATATGTTTCTTGATAAGATATAATATTCATCGCGAAGTGTCAGGTATACCTCGTATTCACTTCAACAGAATGTAAATGCGACACTTCCATGCTAGGAAATAGCGTTTGCAGATGTTTCCGCATCGAGGCCATAGAGTTCTAATGCTTCTTAAAACGCGATATCGCTTCTCTCTTCTATGTTTCATGATATGATATAATATTCATTGCGAAGTGTCATGTATACCTCGTATTCACTTCAAGAGAATGTAAATGCGATACTTCCATGCTAGGAAATAGCGTTTGCAGATGTCTCCGCATCGAGGCCATAGATTTCTAATGAATCTTAAAACGCGATAACGCATCTCTCTTCTATGTTTCATGATAAGATATAATATTCATTGCGAAGTGTCATGTATTCCTCGAAATCTCTCCAAACGAATGTAGATGCCACACTTCCTTGCTAGCAAATGGCGTATTCAAATGTCTACGTATCGTAGAAATAGAGTTCTAATGCAACTTAAATCGCGATATCGCATCTCATTTTATATGTTTCGTGATAAGATATAATATTCATTGCGAAGTGTCATGTATACCTCGTATTCATTCCAAAAGAATGTAAATGCGACACTTCCATGCTAGGAAATAGCGACTGCAGATGTCTACGCGTCGAGGCAATAGAGTTCTAATGCTTCTTAAAACGCGATATCGAATCTCAATTCTATGTTTCATTATAAGATGTAATATTCATTGCGAAGTGTCATGTATACCTCGTATTCACTTCAAAAGAACGTAAGTGCGACACTTCCATGCTAGGAAATAGCGTTTGCAGATGTCTCCGCATCGAGGCCATAGAGTTCTAATGAATCTTAAATCGCGATAACGCATCTCTCTTCTATGTTTCATGACAAGATATAATATTCATTGCGAAGTGTCATGTATTCCTCGAATTCTCTCCAAACGAATGTAAATGCAACACTTCCTTGCTAGGAAATGGCGTATTCAAATGTCTACGTATCGTAGAAATAGAGTTCTAATGCTACTTAAGTCGCGTTATCGCATCTCATTTTATATGTTTCGTGATAAGATATAATATTCATTGCGAAGTGTCATGTATACCTCGTATTCACTCCAAAAGAATGTAAATGCGACTATTGCTTGCTACGAAATAGCGTTTGCAGATGTCTACGTATCGTAGCAATAGAGTTCTGGTGCTACTTAAGCCGCGATATCGCAACTCATATATATGTTTCGTAATAAGATATAATATTCATTGCGAAGTGTCATGTATACCACGTATTCACTTCAAAAGAATGTAAGTGCGACACTTCCATGCTTGGAAATAGCGTTTGCAGATGTCTCCGCATCGAGGCCATAGAGTTCTAATGCTTCTTAAAACGCGAAATCGCATCTCTCTTCTATGTTACATGATAAGATATAATATTCATTGCGAAGTGTCATGTATAACGCGTATTCCCTCCAAACGAATGTAAATGAGACACTTCCTTGCTAGGAAATGGCGTATTCAGATGTCTACGTATCGTAGCAATAGAGTTCTAATGCTACTTGAATCGCAATATCGCATCTCATTTATATGTTTCTTGATAAGATATAATATTCATCGCGAAGTGTCAGGTATACCTCGTATTCACTTCAACAGAATGTAAATGCGACACTTCCATGCTAGGAAATAGCGTTTGCAGATGTATCCGCATCGAGGCCATAGAGTTCTAATGCTTCTTAAAACGCGATATCGCTTCTCTCTTCTATGTTTCATGATATGATATAATATTCATTGCGAAGTGTCATGTATACCTCGTATTCACTTCAAGAGAATGTAAATGCGATACTTCCATGCTAGGAAATAGCGTTTGCAGATGTCTCCGCATCGAGGCCATAGATTTCTAATGAATCTTAAAACGCGATAACGCATCTCTCTTCTATGTTTCATGATAAGATATAATATTCATTGCGAAGTGTCATGTATTCCTCGAAATCTCTCCAAACGAATGTAAATGCCACACTTCCTTGCTAGCAAATGGCGTATTCAAATGTCTACGTATCGTAGAAATAGAGTTCTAATGCAACTTAAATCGCGATATCGCATCTCATTTTATATGTTTCGTGATAAGATATAATATTCATTGCGAAGTGTCATGTATACCTCGTATTCATTCCAAAAGAATGTAAATGCGACACTTCCATGCTAGGAAATAGCGACTGCAGATGTCTACGCGTCGAGGCAATAGAGTTCTAATGCTTCTTAAAACGCGATATCGAATCTCAATTCTATGTTTCATTATAAGATGTAATATTCATTGCGAAGTGTCATGTATACCTCGTATTCACTTCAAAAGAACGTAAGTGCGACACTTCCATGCTAGGAAATAGCGTTTGCAGATGTCTCCGCATCGAGGCCATAGAGTTCTAATGAATCTTAAATCGCGATAACGCATCTCTCTTCTATGTTTCATGACAAGATATAATATTCATTGCGAAGTGTCATGTATTCCTCGAATTCTCTCCAAACGAATGTAAATGCAACACTTCCTTGCTAGGAAATGGCGTATTCAAATGTCTACGTATCGTAGAAATAGAGTTCTAATGCTACTTAAGTCGCGTTATCGCATCTCATTTTATATGTTTCGTGATAAGATATAATATTCATTGCGAAGTGTCATGTATACCTCGTATTCACTCCAAAAGAATGTAAATGCGACTATTGCTTGCTACGAAATAGCGTTTGCAGATGTCTACGTATCGTAGCAATAGAGTTCTGGTGCTACTTAAGCCGCGATATCGCAACTCATATATATGTTTCGTAATAAGATATAATATTCATTGCGAAGTGTCATGTATACCACGTATTCACTTCAAAAGAATGTAAGTGCGACACTTCCATGCTTGGAAATAGCGTTTGCAGATGTCTCCGCATCGAGGCCATAGAGTTCTAATGCTTCTTAAAACGCGAAATCGCATCTCTCTTCTATGTTACATGATAAGATATAATATTCATTGCGAAGTGTCATGTATAACGCGTATTCCCTCCAAACGAATGTAAATGAGACACTTCCTTGCTAGGAAATGGCGTATTCAGATGTCTACGTATCGTAGCAATAGAGTTCTAATGCTACTTAAATCGCGATATCGCATCTCATTTATATGTTTCGTGATAAGATATAATATTCATCGCGAAGTGTCAGGTATACCTCGTATTCACTTCAAAAGAATGTAAATGCGACACTTCCATGCTAGGAAATAGCGTCTGCAGATGACTACGCGTCGAGGCAATAGAGTTCTAATGCTTCTTAAAACGCGATATCGAATCTCAATTCTATGTTTCATGATAAGATATAATATTCATTGCGAAGTGTCATGTATACCTCGTATTCCCTCCAATCGAATGTAAATGCGACACATCCTTGCTAGGAAATGGCGTATTCAGATGTCTACGTATCGTAGCAATAGAGTTCTAATGCTACTTGAATCGCAATATCGCATCTCATTTATATGTTTCTTGATAAGATATAATATTCATCGCGAAGTGTCAGGTATACCTCGTATTCACTTCAACAGAATGTAAATGCGACACTTCCATGCTAGGAAATAGCGTTTGCAGATGTTTCCGCATCGAGGCCATAGAGTTCTAATGCTTCTTAAAACGCGATATCGCTTCTCTCTTCTATGTTTCATGATATGATATAATATTCATTGCGAAGTGTCATGTATACCTCGTATTCACTTCAAGAGAATGTAAATGCGATACTTCCATGCTAGGAAATAGCGTTTGCAGATGTCTCCGCATCGAGGCCATAGATTTCTAATGAATCTTAAAACGCGATAACGCATCTCTCTTCTATGTTTCATGATAAGATATAATATTCATTGCGAAGTGTCATGTATTCCTCGAAATCTCTCCAAACGAATGTAAATGCCATACTTCCTTGCTAGCAAATGGCGTATTCAAATGTCTACGTATCGTAGAAATAGAGTTCTAATGCAACTTAAATCGCGATATCGCATCTCATTTTATATGTTTCGTGATAAGATATAATATTCATTGCGAAGTGTCATGTATACCTCGTATTCATTCCAAAAGAATGTAAATGCGACACTTCCATGCTAGGAAATAGCGACTGCAGATGTCTACGCGTCGAGGCAATAGAGTTCTAATGCTTCTTAAAACGCGATATCGCATCTCACTTCTATGTTTCATGATAAGATATAATATTCATTGCGAAGTGTCATGTATACCTCGTATTCACTTCAAAAGAACGTAAGTGCGACACTTCCATGCTAGGAAATAGCGTTTGCAGATGTTTCCGCATGGAGGCCATAGAGTTCTAATGCTTCTTAAAACGCGATATCGAATCTCAATTCTATGTTTCATTATAGGATATAATATTCATTGCGAAGTGTCATGTATACCTCGTATTCACTTCAAAAGAACGTAAGTGCGACACTTCCATGCTAGGAAATAGCGTATGCAGATGTCTACGCGTCGGGGCAATATAGTTCTAATGCTTCTTAAAACGCGATATCGCATCTCACTTCTATGTTTCATGATAAGATATAATATACAATGCGAAGTGTCATGTATACCTCGTATTCACTTCTAAAGAATGTAAATGCGATTATTGCTTGCTAGGAAATAACGTTTGCAGATGTCTACATATCGCAGCAATAGCGTTCTAATGCTACTTATATCGCGATATGACACCTCATTTATATGTTTCGTCACAAGAAATAATGTTCATTGCGAAGTGTCATGTATACCTCGCATTCACTTCAAAAGAACGTAAGTGCGACACTTCCATGCTAGGAAATAGCGTTTGCAGATGTCTACATATCGCAGCAATAGAGTTCTAATGCTTCTTAGATAGCGATATCGCATCTCATTTCTATGTTTCGTGATATGTTACAATATTCATACCGTAGTGTCATGTAAACCTCGAATTCACTTCAAAAGAATGTAAATGCGACTATTGGCTGCTAGGAAATAGCGATTGCAGATGTCTACGTATCATAGCAATAATGTTCTAATGCTTCTCAGAACGCGATATCGCATCTCATTTCTAAGTTTCCTGATAAGATATAATATTCATTGCGGATTGTCATGTACACCTCGTATTCACTTCAAAAGAATGTAAATGCGACACTTCCATGCTAGGAAATAGCGTCTGCAGATGTCTACGCGTCGAGGCAATAGAGTTCTAATGCTTCTTAAAACGCGATATCGAATCTCAATTCTATGTTTCATTATAAGATATAATATGCATTGCGAAGTGTCATGTATACCTCGAATGCACTTCAAAGGAATGTAAATGCGACACTTCAATGCTAGGAAATAGCGTTTGCAGATATCTCCGCATCGAGGAAATAGGGTTCTAATTCTTCTTAAGACGCGATATCGCATCTCACTTTTATGTTACATGATAAGATATAATGTTCATTGCGAAGTGTCATATATACCTCGTATTCACTTCAAAAGAATGTAAATGCTAATCTTCCTTGCTAGGAAGTAGCGTTTGCAGATGACTACGTATCGTAGCAATGGAGTTCTAATACTTCTCAAAACGAGATATCGCATCTCATTTCTATGCTTCATGATAAGATATAATATTCATTGCGAAGTGTCATGTATACCTGGTATTCACTCCAAACGAATGTAAATGCGACACTTCCCTGCTAGGAAATAGCGTATTCAGATGTCTACGTATGGTAGCAATAGATATCTAAAGCTACTTAAATCTCGATATCGCATCTCATTTCTATGTTTCATGATAAGATATAATATTCATTGCGATGTGTCATGCACACCTCGTTTTCACTTCAAAAGAATGTAAATGTGACATTTCCATGCTAGGAAATAGCCTTTGCAGATATCTCCGCATCGAGGCAATAGTGTTCTAATGCTTCTTAAAACGCGATATCGCATCTCACCTTTATGATACATGATAAGATATAATGTTCATTGCGAAGTGTCATGTATACCTCGTATTTACTTCAAAACAATGTAAATGCGACGTTTCCACCCTAGGAAATAGCCTTCGCAGATGTCTACGTATCGTAGCAATAGAGTTCCAATGCTTCTTAAAACGCGATATCGCATCTCACTTCTATGTTTCATGATAAGATATAATATTCATTGCGAAGTGTCATGTATACCTCGTATTCCCTCCAAACGAATGTAAATGCGACACTTCCTTGCTAGGAAATGGCGTATTCAAATGTCTACGTATCGTAGCAATAGAGTTCTAATGCTACTTAAATCGCGATATCGCATCTCATTAATATGTTTCGTGATAAGACGTAATGTTCATCGCGAAGTGTCAGGTATACCTCGTATTCACTTCAAAAGAATGTAAATGCGACACTTCCATGCTAGGAAGTAGCATCTGCAGATGTCTACGCGTCGAGGCAATAGAGTTCTAATGCTTCTTAAAACGCGATATCGAATCTCAATTCTATGTTTCATTATAAGATGTAATATTCATTGCGAAGTGTCATGTATACCTCGTATTCACTTCAAAAGAACGTAAGTGCGACACTTCCATGCTAGGAAATAGCGTTTGCAGATGTCTCCGCATCGAGGCCATAGAGTTCTAATGAATCTTAAATCGCGATAACGCATCTCTCTTCTATGTTTCATGACAAGATATAATATTCATTGCGAAGTGTCATGTATTCCTCGAATTCTCTCCAAACGAATGTAAATGCAACACTTCCTTGCTAGGAAATGGCGTATTCAAATGTCTACGTATCGTAGAAATAGAGTTCTAATGCTACTTAAATCGCGATATCGCATCTCATTTTATATGTTTCGTGATAAGATATAATATTCATTGCGAAGTGTCACGTATACCTCGTATTCACTCCAAAAGAATGTAAATGCGACTATTGCTTGCTACGAAATAGCGTTTGCAGATGTCTACGTATCGTAGCAATAGAGTTCTGGTGCTACTTAAGCCGCGATATCGCAACTCATATATATGTTTCGTAATAAGATATAATATTCATTGCGAAGTGTCATGTATACCACGTATTCACTTCAAAAGAATGTAAGTGCGACACTTCCATGCTAGGAAATAGCGTTTGCAGATGTCTCCGCATCGAGGAAATAGGGTTCTAATTCTTCTTAAGACGCGATATCGCATCTCACTTTTATGTTACATGAAGAGATATAATGTTCATTGCGAAGTGTCATATATACCTCGTATTCACTTCAAAAGAATGTAAATGCTAATCTTCCTTGCTAGGAAATAGCGTTTGCAGATGACTACGTATCGTAGCAATGGAGTTCTAATACTTCTCAAAACGAGATATCGCATCTCATTTCTATGCTTCATGATAAGATATAATATTCATTGCGAAGTGTCATGTATACCTGGTATTCACTCCAAACGAATGTAAATGCGACACTTCCCTGCTAGGAAATAGCGTATTCAGATGTCTACGTATGGTAGCAATAGATATCTAAAGCTACTTAAATCTCGATATCGCATCTCATTTCTATGTTTCATGATAAGATATAATATTCATTGCGATGTGTCATGCACACCTCGTTTTCACTTCAAAAGAATGTAAATGTGACATTTCCATGCTAGGAAATAGCCTTTGCAGATATCTCCGCATCGAGGCAATAGGGTTCTAATGCTTCTTAAAACGCGATATCGCATCTCACCTTTATGATACATGATAAGATATAATGTTCATTGCGAAGTGTCATGTATACCTCGTATTTACTTCAAAACAATGTAAATGCGACGTTTCCACCCTAGGAAATAGCCTTCGCAGATGTCTACGTATCGTAGCAATAGAGTTCCAATGCTTCTTAAAACGCGATATCGCATCTCACTTCTATGTTTCATGATAAGATATAATATTCATTGCGAAGTGTCATGTATACCTCGTATTCCCTCCAAACGAATGTAAATGCGACACTTCCTTGCTAGGAAATGGCGTATTCAAATGTCTACGTATCGTAGCAATAGAGTTCTAATGCTACTTAAATCGCGATATCGCATCTCATTAATATGTTTCGTGATAAGACGTAATGTTCATCGCGAAGTGTCAGGTATACCTCGTATTCACTTCAAAAGAATGTAAATGCGACACTTCCATGCTAGGAAGTAGCATCTGCAGATGTCTACGCGTCGAGGCAATAGAGTTCTAATGCTTCTTAAAACGCGATATCGAATCTCAATTCTATGTTTCATTATAAGATGTAATATTCATTGCGAAGTGTCATGTATACCTCGTATTCACTTCAAAAGAACGTAAGTGCGACACTTCCATGCTAGGAAATAGCGTTTGCAGATGTCTCCGCATCGAGGCCATAGAGTTCTAATGAATCTTAAATCGCGATAACGCATCTCTCTTCTATGTTTCATGACAAGATATAATATTCATTGCGAAGTGTCATGTATTCCTCGAATTCTCTCCAAACGAATGTAAATGCAACACTTCCTTGCTAGGAAATGGCGTATTCAAATGTCTACGTATCGTAGAAATAGAGTTCTAATGCTACTTAAATCGCGATATCGCATCTCATTTTATATGTTTCGTGATAAGATATAATATTCATTGCGAAGTGTCATGTATACCTCGTATTCACTCCAAAAGAATGTAAATGCGACTATTGCTTGCTACGAAATAGCGTTTGCAGATGTCTACGTATCGTAGCAATAGAGTTCTGGTGCTACTTAAGCCGCGATATCGCAACTCATATATATGTTTCGTAATAAGATATAATATTCATTGCGAAGTGTCATGTATACCACGTATTCACTTCAAAAGAATGTAAGTGCGACACTTCCATGCTAGGAAATAGCGTTTGCAGATGTCTCCGCATCGAGGCCATAGAGTTCTAATGCTTCTTAAAACGCGAAATCGCATCTCTCTTCTATGTTACATGATAAGATATAATATTCATTGCGAAGTGTCATGTATAACGCGTATTCCCTCCAAACGAATGTAAATGAGACACTTCCTTGCTAGGAAATGGCGTATTCAGATGTCTACGTATCGTAGCAATAGAGTTCTAATGCTACTTAAATCGCAATATCGCATCTCATTTATATGTTTCGTGATAAGATATAATATTCATTGCGAAGTGTCATGTGCACCTCGTATTCACTTCAAAAGAATGTAAGTGCGACACTTCCATGCTAGGAAATAGCGTTTGCAGATGTTTCTGCATGGAGGCCATAGAGTTCTAATGCTTCTTAAAACGCGATATAGCTTCTCTCTTCTATGTTTCATGATATGATATAATATTCATTGCGAAGTATCATGTATACCTCTTATTCACTACAAGAGAATGTAAATGCGATACTTCCATGCTAGGAAATAGCGTTTGCAGATGTCTCCGCATCGAGGCCATAGAGTTCTAATGAATCTTAAAACGCGATAACGCATCTCTCTTCTATGTTTCATGATAAGATATAATATTCATTGCGAAGTGTCATGTATTCCTCGAATTCTCTCCAAACGAATGTAAATGCGACACTTCCTTGCTAGGAAATGGCGTATTCAAATGTCTACGTATCGTAGAAGTAGAGTTCTAATGCTACTTAAATCGCGATATCGCATCTCATTTTATATGTTTCGTGATAAGATATAATATTCATTGCGAAGTGTCATGTATACCTCGTATTCACTCCTAAAGAATGTAAATGCGACACTTCCATGCTAGGAAATAGCGTCTGCAGATGTCTACGCGTCGAGGCAATAGAGTTCTAATGCTTCTTAAAACGCGATATCGAATCTCAATTCTATGTTTCATTATAAGATATAATATGCATTGCGAAGTGTCATGTATACCTCGAATGCACTTCAAAGGAATGTAAATGCGACACTTCAATGCTAGGAAATAGCGTTTGCAGATATCTCCGCATCGAGGAAATAGGGTTCTAATTCTTCTTAAGACGCGATATCGCATCTCACTTTTATGTTACATGATAAGATATAATGTTCATTGCGAAGTGTCATATATACCTCGTATTCCCTTCAAAAGAATGTAAATGCGAATCTTCCTTGCTAGGAAATAGCGTTTGCAGATGACTACGTATCGGAGCAATGGAGTTCTAATGCTTCTCAAAACGAGATGTCGCATCTCATTTCTATGCTTCATGATAAGATATAATATTCATTGCGAAGTGTCATGTATACCTCGTATTCCCTCCAAACGAATGTAAATGCGACACTTCCTTGCTAGGAAATGGCGTATTCAGATGTCTACGTATCGTAGCAATAGAGTTCTAATGCTACTTAAATCGCGATATCGCATCTCATTTATATGCTTCGTGATAAGATATAATATTCATCGCGAAGTGTCAGGTATACCTCGTAATCACTTCAAAAGAATGTAAATGCGACACTTCCATGCTAGGAAATAGCGTTTGCAGATGTCTCCGCATTGAGGCCACAGAGTTCTAATGCTTCTTAAAACGCGATATCGCATCTCTCTTCTATGTTTCATGATAAGGTATAATATTCATTGGGAAGTGACATGTATGCCTCGTATTCATTTCAAAAGAATGTAAATGCGACTATTGCTTGCTAGGAAATATCGTTTGCAGATGTCTACGTATCGTAGCAATAGTGTTCTAATGCTACTTAAACCGCAATATCGCATCTCATTTATATGTTTCGTGATAAGATATAACATTCATTGCGAAGTATCATGTACACCTCGTATTCACTTCAAAAGAATGTAAGTGCGACACTTCCATGCTAGGAAATAGCGTTTGCAGATGTCTCCGCATCGAGGCCATAGAGTTCTAATTTTTCTTAAAACGCGAAATCGCATCTCTCTTCTATGTTACATGAGAAGATATAATATTCATTGCGAAGTGTCATGTATACCTCGTATTCCCTCCAAACGAATGTAAATGCGACACTTCCTTGCTAGGAAATGGCGTATTCAGATGTCTACGTATCGTAGCAATAGAGTTCTAATGCTACTTAAATCGCGATATCGCATCTCATTAATATGTTTCGTGATAAGACATAATGATCATTGGGAAGTGTCAGTACCTCGTATTCACTTCAAAAGAATGTAAATGCGATACTTCCATGCTAGGAAATAGCGTCTGCAGATGTCTACGCGTCGGGGCAATATAGTTCTAAGGCTTCTTAAAACGCGATATCGCATCTCACTTCTATGTTTCATGATAAGATATAATATTCATTGCGAAGTGTCATGTATACCTCGTATTCCCTCCAAACGAATGTAAATGCGACACTTCCTTGCTAGGAAATGGCGTATTCAGATGTCTACGTACCGTAGCAATAGAGTTCTAATGCTACTTAAATCGCGATATCGCATCTCATTTATATGTTTCATGATAAGATATAATATTCATTGCGAAGTGTCATGTATACCTCGTATTCCCTCCAAACGAATGTAAATGCGACACATCCTTGCTAGGAAATGGCGTATACAGATGTCTACGTATCGTAGCAATAGAGTTCTAATGCTACTTGAATCGCAATATCGCATCTCATTTATATGTTTCGTGATAAGATATAATATTCATTGCGAAGTGTCATGTGCACCCCGTATTCACTTCAAAAGAATGTAAGTGCGACACTTCCATGCTAGGAAATAGCGTTTGCAGATGTTTCCGCATGGAGGCCATAGAGTTCTAATGCTACTTAAAACGCGATATCGCTTCTCTCTTCTATGTTTCATGATATGATATAATATTCATTGCGAAGTATCATGTATACCTCGTATTCACTTCAAGAGAATGTAAATGCGATACTTCCATGCTAGGAAATAGCGTTTGCAGATGACTACGTATCGGAGCAATGGAGTTCTAATGCTTCTCAAAACGAGATGTCGCATCTCATTTCTATGCTTCATGATAAGATATAATATTCATTGCGAAGTGTCATGTATACCTCGTATTCCCTCCAAACGAATGTAAATGCGACACTTCCTTGCTAGGAAATGGCGTACTCAGATGTCTACGTATCGTAGCAATAGAGTTCTAATGCTACTTAAATCGCGATATCGCATCTCATTTATATGCTTCGTGATAAGATATAATATTCATCGCGAAGTGTCAGGTATACCTCGTAATCACTTCAAAAGAATGTAAATGCGACACTTCCATGCTAGGAAATAGCGTTTGCAGATGTCTCCGCATCGAGCCCACAGAGTTCTAATGCTTCTTAAAACGCGAAATCGCATCTCTCTTCTATGTTACATGAGAAGATATAGTGTTCATTGCGAAGTGTCATGTATACCTCGTATTCCCTCCAAACGAATGTAAATGCGACACTTCCTTGCTAGGAAATGGCGTATTCAGATGTCTACGTATCGTAGCAATAGAGTTCTAATGCTACTTAAATCGCGATATCGCATCTCATTAATATGTTTCGTGATAAGACATAATGTTCATTGCGAAGTGTCAGGTATACCTCGTATTCACTTCAAAAGAATGTAAATGCGATACTTCCATGCTAGGAAGTAGCGTCTGCAGATGTCTACGCGTCGGGGCAATATAGTTCTAATGCTTCTTAAAACGCGATATCGCAACTCACTTCTATGTTTCATGATAAGATATAATATTCATTGCGAAGTGTCATGTATACCTCGTATTCACTTCTAAAGAATGTAAATGCGATTATTGCTTGCTAGGAAATAGCGTTTGCCGATGTCTACATATCGCAGCAATAGCGTTCTAATGCTACTTATATCGCGATATGACACCTCATTTATATGTTTCGTCATAAGAAATAATGTTCATTCCGAAGTGTCATGTATACCTCGAATTCACTTCAAAGGAATGTAAATGCGTCACTTCCATGCTAGGGAATAGCGTCTGCAGATGTCTACGCGTCGAGGCAATAGAGTTCTAATGCTTCTTAAAACGCGATATCGCATCTCACTTCTATGTTTCTTGATAAGATATAATATTCAATGCGAAGTGTCATGTATACCTCGTATTCACTTCTAAAGAATGTAAATGCGATTATTGCTTGCTAGGAAATAGCGTTTGCAGATGTCTACATATCGCAGCAATAGCGTTCTAATGCTACTTATATCGCGATATGACACCTCATTTATATGTTTCGTCATAAGAAATAATGTTCATTCCGAAGTGTCATGTATACCTCGAATTCACTTCAAAGGAATGTAAATGCGACACTTCCATGCTAGGAAATAGCGTTTGCAGATATCTCCGCATCGAGGAAATAGGGTTCTAATTCTTCTTAAGACGCGATATCGCATCTCACTTTTATGTTAAATGATAAGATATAATGTTCATTGCGAAGTGTCATATACACCTCGTATTCACTTCAAAAGAATGTAAATGCTAATCTTCCTTGCTAGGAAATAGCGTTTGCAGATGACTACGTATCGTAGCAATGGAGTTCTAATTCTTCTCAAAACGAGATATCGCATCTCATTTCTATGCTTCATGATAAGATATAATATACATTGCGAAGTGTCATGTATACCTGGTATTCACTCCAAACGAATGTAAATGCGACACTTCCCTGCTAGGAAATAGCGTATTCAGATGTCTACGTATGGTAGCAATAGAGTTCTAATGCTACTTAAATCACGATATCGCATCTCATTTCTATGTTTCATGATAAGATATAATATTCATTGCGATGTGTCATGTACACCTCGTATTCACTTCAAAAGAATGTGAATGTGACATTTCCATGCTAGGAATTAGCCTTTGCAGATATCTCCGCATCGAGGCAATAGGGTTCCAATGCTTCTTAAAACGCGATATAGCATCTCACTTTTATGATACATGATAAGATATAATGTTCATTGCGAAGTATCATGTATACCTCGTATTTACTTCAAAACAATGTAAATGCGACGTTTCCACCCTAGGAAATAGCCTTCGCAGATGTCTACGTATCGTAGCAATACAGTTCCAATGCTACTCAAATCGCGATATCGCATCTCATTTATATGTTTCGTGATAAGATATAATATTCATTGCGAAGTGTCATGTATACCTCGTATTCACTTCAAAAGAATGTAAGTGCGACACTTCCATGCTTGGAAATAGCGTTTGCAGATGTCTCCGCATCGAGGCCATAGAGTTCTAATGCTTCTCAAAACGAGATGTCGCATCTCATTTCTATGCTTCATAATAAGATATAATATTCATTGCGAAGTGTCATGTATACCTCGTACTCCCTCCAAACGAATGTAAATGCGACACTTCCTTGCTAGGAAATGGCGTATTCAGATGTCTACGTATCGTAGCAATAGAGTTCTAATGCTACTTAAATCGCGATATCGCATCTCATTTATATGCTTCGTGATAAGATATAATATTCATCGCGAAGTGTCAGGTATACCTCGTAATCACTTCAAAAGAATGTAAATGCGACACTTCCTTGCTAGGAAATGGCGTATTCAGATGTCTACGTATCGTAGCAATAGAGTTCTATTGCTACTTAAATCGCGATATCGCATCTCATTTATATGTTTCGTGATAAGATACAATATTCATCGCGAAGTGTCATGTATACCTCGTATTCACTTCAAAAGAATGTAAATGCGACACTTCCATTCGAGGAAATAGCGTTTGCAGATGCCTACGTGTCGTAGCAATAGATTTCTAATGCTTCCTAATCGCGATATCGCATCTCATTTCTATGTTTCGTGATAAGTTATAATATTCATTCCGAAGTGTCATGTAAACCTCGAATTCGCTTCAAAAGAATGTAAATGCGACTATTGGTTGCTAGGAAATAGCGATTGCAGATGTCTACGCGTCGAGGCAATAGAGTTCTAATGCTTCTTAAAACGCGATATCGCATCTCACTTCTATGCTTCATGATAAGATATAATGTTCATTGCGAAGTGTCATATATACCTAGTATTCACTTCAAAAGAATGTAAATGCGACACTTCCATGCTAGGAAATAGCGTTTGCAGATATCTCCGCATCGAGGTAATAGGGTTCTAATTCTTCTTAAGACGCGATATCGCATCTCAATTTTATGTTACATGATAAGATATAATGTTCATTGCTAAGTGTCATATATACCTCGTATTCACTTCAAAAGAATGTAAATGCTAATCTTCCTTGCTAGGAAATAGCGTTTGCAGATGACTACGTATCGTAGCAATGGAGTTCTAATGCTTCTCAAAACGAGATATCGCATCTCATTTCTATGCTTCATGATAAGATATAATTTTCATTGCGAAGTGTCATGTATACCTGGTATTCACTCCAAACGAATGTAAATGCGACACTTCCCTGCTAGGAAGTAGCGTATTCAGATGTCTACGTATGCTAGCAATAGAGTTCTAATGCTACTTAAATCTCGATATCGCATCTCATTTCTATGTTTCATGATAAGATATAATAATCATTGCGATATGTCATGTACACATCGTATTCACTTCAAAAGAATGTAAATGTGACATTTCCATGCTAGGAAATAGCCTTTGGAGATATCACCGCATCGAGGCAATAGTGCTCTAATGCTTCTTAAAACGCGATATCGCATCTCACTTTTATGATACATGATAAGATATAATGTTCATTTGCGAAGTGTCATGAATACCTCGTATTTACTTCAAAAAAATGTAAATGCGACGCTTCCACCCTAGGAAATAGCGTTCGCAGATGTCTACGTATCGGAGCAATAGAGTTCCAATGCTACTTAAATCGTGATATCGCATCTCATTTATATGTTTCGTGATAAGATATAATATTGATTGCGAAGTGTCATGTATACCTCGTATTCACTTCAAAAGAATGTTAATGCGACACTTCCTTGCTAGGAAATGGCGTATTCAGATGTCTACGTATCGTAGCAATAGAGTTCTAATGCTACTTAAATCGCGATATCGCATCTCCTTTATATGTTTCGTGATAAGATATAATATTCATCGCGAAGTGTCAGGTATACCTCGTATTCACTTCAAAAGAATGTAAATGCGACACTTCCATGCTAGGAAATAGCGTCTGCAGATGTCTGCGCGTCGAGGCAATAGAGTTCTAATGCTTCTTAAAACGCGATATCGAATCTCAGATCTATGTTTCATTATAAGATATAATATTCATTGCGAAGTGTCATGTATACCTCGAATTCACATCAAAAGAATGTATATGCGACTATTCCTTGCTAGGGCATAGCGTTTGCAGATGCCTACGTATCGTAGCAATAGAGTTCTAATGCTTCTTAGATCGCGATATCGCATCTCATTTCTATGTTTCGTGATAAGTTATAATATTCATTCCGAAGTGTCATGTAAACCTCGAATTCACTTCAAAAGAATGTAAATGCGACTATTGGTTGCTAGGAAATAGCGATTGCAGATGTCTACGTATCGTACCAATAGAGTTCTAATGCTTCTCAAAACGCGTTATAGCATCTCATTTCTATGTTTCCTAATAAGATATAATATTCATTGCGAAGTGTCATGTACACCTCGTATTCACTTCAAAAGAATGTAAATGCGAATCTTCCTTGCTAGGAAATAGCGTTTGCAGATGTCTACTTATCGTAGTAATAGGGTTCTAATGCTACTCAATAGGAGATGTCGCATTTCATTCCTATGTTTCGTTATAAGATATAATATTCATTGCGAAGTGTCATGTATACCTCGTATTCACTTCAAAAGAATGTAAATGCTACGTTTCCATCCTAGGAAATAGCTTTTGCAGATGTCTACGTATCGTAGCAAAAGATTCCTAATGCTTCTTAAAACGAGATGTCGCATTCCATTTCTATGTTTCGTGATAAGATATAATATTCACTGCGAAGGGTCATGTATACCTCGTATTCACATCAAAAGAATGTAAATGCGACTATTGCTTGCTAGGAAATAGCGTTTGCAGATGTCTACGTATCGTAGCAATAGCGTTCTAATGCTACTTAAATCGCGACATCACATCTCATTTCTATGTTTCGTGATAAGATGTAATATTCTTTGCGAAGTGTCATGTACACCTCGTATTCACTTCAAAAGAATGTAAATGCGACACTTCCATGCTAGGAAATAGCGTCTGCTGATGTCTTCGCGTCGAGGCAATAGAATTCTAATGCTTCTTAAAACGCGATATCGCAACTCACTTTTATGTTTGGTGATAAGATATAATATTCAATGCGAAGTGTCATGTATACCTCGAATTCACTTCAAAAGAATGTAAATGCGACAATTCCTTGCTAGGAAATAGCGTTTGCAGATGCCTACGTATCGTAGCAATAGAGTTCTAATGCTTCTTAGATCGCGATATCGCATCTCATATCTATGATTCGTGATAAGTTAGAATATTCATTCCGAAGTGTCATGTATACCTCGAATTCCCTTCAAAAGAATGTAAATGCGAGACTTCCATGCTAGGAAATAGCGTCTGCAGATATCTTCGCATCGAGGCAATAGTGTTCTAGTGCTTCTTAAAACGCGATATCGCATCTCACTTCTATGTTACATGATAAGATATAATGTTCAGTGCGAAGTGTTCTGTATACCTCGTATTCACTTCAAAAGAATGTAAATGCGAATCTTCCTTGCTAGGAAATAGCGTTTGCAGATGTCTACGTATCGTAGTAATAGAGTTCTAATGCTTCTCAAAACGCCATATCGCATCTCATTTCCATGTTTCGGGATAAGATATAATATTCATTGCGAAGTATCATGTACACCTCGTATTCACTTCAAAAGGAAGTAAATGCGACTATTGCTTGCTAGGAAATAGCGTTTGCAAAGTTCTACGTATCGTACCAATAGTTCTAATGCTTCTTAAAGCGGGATATCGGATCTCATTTCAATGTTTCATGTCAAGATATAATATTCATTGCGAAGTGTCATGTATTCCTCGCATACACAGCTAAAGAATGTAAATGCGACACTTGCTTGCTAGGAAATAGCGTTTGCATATGTCTACGAATCGAAGCAACGAAGTTCTAGTGCTTCTTAGAACGCGAAGTCGCATCTCAGTTCTAAGAATCATGATAAGATATATTAATTACGAAGTGTTATGTACACCACGTCTACAATTTAAAATAATGTAAATGCCACACTTCCTTGCTAGGAAATGCGTTTCCAGATGTCTACGTATCGAAGCAATAGAGTTGTAATGCTTCTTAGACCGCGATTTCGCATCTCATTTCTGTTTCATTATAAGTTATAATACTCATTGCGAAGTGTCACTTATACCTCGCATACACTTCAAAAGATTGTAAATGCGACACTCCCTTGCTTGGAAATAGCGTCTGCAGATGTCTACGTATCGTAGCAATAGAGATTTAATGCTTCTTAAAACGGGATATCGCATCCCATTTCTAGGTTTCATGATAAGATATAATATTCTCTGCGAGATGCCACGTATACCTCGCATAGACTTCAAAAGAATGTAAGTGCAACACTTCCTTGCTAGGATGTAGCGTTTGCAGATGTCTACGTATCGAAGCAATAGTGTTCTAATGCTTCTTAATTCGTGATATAGCATCACATTTCTATGTTTCATGATAAGATATAATATTCATTCGGCAGTGTCATGTATTCCTCGACTTCAAATGAATGTAAAAATGCGACACTTCCTCTCTAGGAAATTACGTTTCAGATGTCTACTTATCGAAGCAATAGAGTTCTAATGCTTCTTAGAACGCGATATCGCATCTCATTTCTATTTTTCATGATAAGATATAATATTCATTGCGAATTGTCATGTATTCTCGTCTACACGTCAAAAGAATGTAAATGCAACACTTCGTTGCTAGGGAATAGCGTTTCTAGATGTCTAGGTATCGAAGCAATAGAGTTCTAATGGGGAGGGGTAGAGGTCCTTCTCACACCCGAGAGCCATCCTGTTTGTCTCCATGGACTATGGCAGCGGTCTTATCGTTGCAGAGTTCTGGATCCTATCCTTCGGGCTTCAGGGTCTCTTCTTGCTCACTTCCCGACTCCTCCGCCGTCGAGCCCGTCACGCTACCTCGGCGTACAGCCCTTCCGCGAACATGCGGTCTTATTATCCGCCGAAGAGGCGTCTTATGGGGTTGCTTCTTCCATCAGCTCGCCAGTCTAATCCGTAGAACAGAGAGAGAGAAACGAACGGGGGGGGGGTGGGGGGGAAGTTTCTACCATCGTGTATTTCCACGCTCCTCGCAAATACAGCTATCGCGATGGTCCGTAGTCGCGCTTCTCGCATGGGTGGTGATCTGCGAGCTAGTCTAACCGAAGGCAGGGGTGGGGGGGGGGGGTGCGGGGTGGGAGCGATTAAGTAACTATGTGTTCAAATTCAATTCCGAATAATGCTCTAAAAAAGCATCCCAGATAACAAACGGCAAGATGGTAGCGACACCATGCCGGCACTATATTGCCACTTCCGAGGAGTGTCAACTGATTCGTAGTCATCTGTGACCGGATTCGTTGACTAAAATGCCAGATCGTGTTACCAGCACGTTCTAGACAAGCGAATCGCGGCAGAACCAGCACATGGGTGACACGCGTATCATCGCTCCATTCATGAATCTCCTCAGCAATGACGCAGGATCACAATTTGGCAATGGGGAACCTGTGCTTTCATACAAATAGAACCGTTAGATGTCAGTAGATGTTCAGCATATGAGTATTGATAGACATTTATTGATTTTGCAATAGTTCTTTGATTAACAGATTTTATTAACCTAGAATCATCATTTGACGGATGTATCAATCTACTTTGTAGCTCCATCAGTTTCGTTTTCTGCCTCGCTACTTTCCATTTTCAGTTCCGCATACTTATCCTTTATCATCATCATATATAGTTGCGTAAAATTACAATAACTTTTTGTCCTCAAATTTTGCGGATATTTCAATTAAATTTCCTTTGATTAAATAAACGGAAATTAAAAAACAGTGGCACGTACCATTTCTTGGAAACGTTGTATCGTAATTTGCATCTGACTGTTTTGAAAGGCACGCACTTTACTTAACGTTTGCAATGATTCGGTTAGCGAAGTAAAGTAATATTCTACTTTCGAAATTGTTGGCTCTTGTATTCTAAGGCAAATATATTCATCTGTCGACATCGTGAACATTGTTTTTTGGCAAAATTCCAGAAAAAACAATATGCTATAAGTAAAATAATAAACATCATAATATTAAATTTAACTCTGTTCATCGTTGCCTTGTTGGACACATCCATAACAATATACACGGGTGGGGCAGTAATAATTAGCACCTCAGATATCCACGAAACTATAAGTTTCATAGAAGTTTTTGCTAATATAAAATTGCACAGTACAAAGGGGCCATCCGTTGATGAAAATAGTTTTTTTGTAAGTGGAGTTATGTTGGACATATGAAGGTTACCTTCATTTTTTAAAATGAATTGGTATGTCCATTCTTCCGTAATACGATAGAGCATTTTAAGCAAGTTTAACGATCTGTAACATGAAGGCATTGAAGGTTACAAAGAGTAAAGAAAGGCGATAATACTCACGGTTTTGATAGTAAATGAAACATACGTAATGTAAACAGTGGTTGAAGGCGTAATACTTACCGTTTACTTCACTGTGAATAAACACTTTTCGAAGGGCATTTCAATAGTTTGCAGCATAAGTTAAACATGATAAGATTAGTATTGAAAATCGGTTCGAATACGTTTGGTTAGGCTGTTCTTTGTGTCGTTCATTTTATAAGTACAGAGCAGCGGATTCCTGAGGACAGCTCACAAAATTGTTGAACTATGGAAGATTATCATTGTGAATTTGAATCAAAAGGTAATTAAATTCCATTAGATTGTAAACAGATCTCAATGTTTCATTTAGATAGTAAGATTAAATACTCTTTACAAAACTACAAGAATGGATACATACCTTCTGTTATTATTACTTCATAAAGAATTATAATTGCATTATATAGTTCATTACGATAAAAAATATTTCTCAGAAAATTCTAAATATTAAATAAAAGAATCAAGTAAAACAATTTTAATAATTACGAATATGAAAAATACTTGAACATCCAATAGAAAGATGTCTAAACAGGAAGCTAGAAAAGTCAAACATTCAATTTCAATTCCAGAATTCACCTATAAGAGGAAAATGATTCGAAAGCTTTAATTACAGTCTTTAATGCAAGCAGTTGGCAGTTTTCAATTTTTAGAAAATTAATGAAAGTCAACCATTTTGAAGTGGTCAGAATCTTTGTCGTTTGAGCAATAAGTGAATAACAAATAACTGCATAAATTCCAGGCTTAAAAACTTATGGATTAAATCCTATGCAGACTCGTTTATGAGCGAGTTACTAAATAATAATCCACACTAAATAATCATTTTAAACTTAAACGATTACATCTCGCGAACTTTCAAAGATATCAGAAGCGTGAAAAGTATGTGGTTTATCAAAAATTCTTCTAAAGAACGACGAAGCCATAGGAATCTTTGTTGAAGTAAGCAAGTTCTAAAGTTTTAAGCAACGCGATGGCCTTATCTGCCTATGTCTCATAGCAAGTAAGTTCTGAATTCTATGAAATCCGATGGAATTTCTCACTACTAACGTTTCAACGTAAGTTCTCAAATTCTCAGTTCTACGTTTAAAACTATGTGTGTTCTATATATCTATGTAAAGTGATGGTTCCTATTAGTTGTGACGGAAACCTATATATAGTAAGTCAGGGAAGCTCGAAGGGTTAATTATCTAAATGCTTTAAGGTGTAAACGTACTTTAATCTAAAGCGATCTATCGTACCAAGGTATCCGCTCACGTACAAACTTTTTCTTGGGCGCCAGCTGCTCAGAAAGTAGCAAGGGGACAGACTACACGACCCCGGGAACCAGGGGCGGAACAACCCTTGAAACTTCGAAATGCTCCTCCTCTCGACTACGCCTAGCCAAGTACACACACTCAGGTCGCGAGATACTGAAGTCACGGCATGTCTATTTATGGTCTCGACGTGGGTTTAACTAACAAGGGCTACGGGAAACTACGCACACGCCGCAAATTACTGGGTAGTATCTTGGAAGTGTAGTCGAGGTAACATAATACTTCGCAAAGAATATTATAACTTATCTTGAAACCCAGAATGAGATGCGATATTGCGTTTTAGAAGCACTAGAACTCTAATGCTTCGATACGTAGATATCTGGAAACGCATTTTCCTAGCAAGGAAATAAGTCATTTACATCCTTCTGAAGTGTAGACGAGGTAAACACAATACTTCTCAGTGAATATTACATCATATCATGGAACATAGAAATGAGAAGCGATATCGCGTTTTAAGAAGAATTAGAACTCTATTTCCTCCATACGTAGACATCTCGAGACGCATTTCCTAGCAAGGTGTGTGGCATTACATCCATTTGAAGTGTATACGAGGTATACATAACACTTCGCATATGGATACTATATCTTATCGTGAAACATAGAAATGAGATGCGACATCTCGTTTTAAGAAGTATTAGAACTCTATTCTTTCCGATACGTGGTCATCTGGAAACGCTATTTCCTAGCAAGGAAGTGTCGCATTTACATTCTTTTGAAGTGAATACGAGGTATTCATAACACTCCACAATGAATATTATTCCTTATCACGCAACATAGAAATGAAATGCGACATCTCGTTTTAAGAAACATTAGAACTCTATTCCTACGATGCGTAGACATCTGCAAATGCTATTTCCTAGCAAGGAAGTGTCGCATTTACATTCTTTGATGTGAATGCGAGATATACAAGACACTTCGCAATGAATATTATATCTTATCATGAAACATAGGAGTGAGGTGCTATATCGCGTTTAAGGAGCATTAGACTCTATTGCTACGATACGTAGACATCTGCAAACGCTATTTCCTAGCGCGGAAGTGTCTTATTTACGTTCTTTTGAAGTGAGTACGAGGTATACATTACACTCCGCAATGAATATTATATCTTATCATGAAACATAGAAGTGAGATGCGATATCGCGTTCTAAGAAGCATTAGAACTCTATTGCTGTGATACGTAGACATCTGCCAAACAATATTTCCTAGCAAGGAAGTGTCGCATTTACATTCTTGTGAGTGAAATCGAGGTATACATGACACTTCGCAATGAAAATTATATCTCATCATGGAACATAGAAGTGAGATGCGATATCGCGTTCCAAGAAGCATTAGAACCCTAATGCTACGATACGTAGACATCTGCAAACGCTACTTCCTAGCATGGAAGTGTCGCATTTACATTCTTTGAAGTCAATACGAGGTATACATGACACTTCGCAATGAATATTATATCTTATCATGAAACATAGAAGTGAGATGCGATATCGCGTTCTAAGAAGCAATACAAAATATATTTCTACGATACGTAGACTCTGCAAACGCTATTTCCTAGCATGGAAGGGTCGCATGTACATTCTTTTGAAGTGAGTACGAGGTATACATAACACTCCATAATGAATATTATATCTTCTCATGAAACATAGCAGTGAGATGCGATATCGCGTTTTAGGAACCATTAGAACTCTATTGCTGCGATACGTAGACATCTGCAAACGCTATTTCCTAGCATGGAAGTGTCGTATTTACATTCTTTTGAAGTGAATACGAGATTTACATGACACTTCGCAATGAATATTATATCTTATCATGAAACATAGATATGAGATGCGATATCGCGAATTAGCCTGCTTTAGCAATCTATTGCTTCGATACGTAGACATCTGCAAACGCTATTTCCTAGCAAGGAAGAGTCGCATTTACATTCTTTTGAAGTGTATGCGAGGTATACATGACACTGCGCAGTGAATATTATATCTTATCATGAAACATAGATATGAGATGCGATATCGCGAATTAGCCTGCTTTAGCAATCTATTGCTTCGATTCGTAGACATCTGCAAACGCTATTTCCTAGCAAGGAAGAGTCGCATTTACATTCTTTTGAAGTGAATACGAGGTATACATTCACAGTGACACTTCACAGAGAATATTATATATTATCATGAAACATGGTAATGTGTTGCGATATCGCGTTTTGATAAGCATTAGAACACTAATGCTGCGATACGTAGACATCTGCAAACGCTATTTCCTGGAAACGAAGTGTCGCGTTTACATTCTTTTGAATTGAATACGAGGTATACATAACACTGCACAATGAGTATTATATCATATCATGAAACATAGAAATGAGATGCGATATCGCGATATAAGAAGCATTATAACACTATTGCCTCGATACGTAGACATCTGCAAGCGCTACTTCCTAGCAGGGAAGTGCCGCATTTACATTCTTTTGAAGTGAATACGTGGTATACATAACACTGCACAATGAATATTATATCGTACCATGAAACATAGAAATGAGATGCGATATCTCGATTTAAGAAATCTCGATTTAAGAAGCATTAGAACACTATTGCTTCGATACGTAGACATCTGCAAATGCTATTTCCTAGCAAGTAAGTATCACATTTACATTCATTTTAAGTGTATGCGAGGTATACATGACACTTCGCAATTAATACTATATTATTATCATGAAACATAGAAATGAGAAGCGATATCGCGTTTTGAGAAGTATTAGAACTCTAATGACACGACACGTAGACATCTGCAAACGCTATTTCCTGGCAAGGAAGTGTCGCATTTACATTCTTTTGAAGTGAATACGAGGTATACATAACACTCCACAATGAAAATTATATCTTATCATGAAACATAGAAATGAGATGTAATATGGCGATTTAAGAAGCATTACAACTCTATTGCTTCGATACGTAGATATTTGCAAACGCTATTTCCTGGCAAGGAACTGTCGCATTCACATTCATTTGAAGTGTATGCGAGGTATTCATGGCAATTCGCAATGAATATTATATATTATCATGAAACATAGATATGAGATGCAATATCGCGAATTAGCAAGATTTAGAAATCTATTGCTTCGATAAGTAGACATCTGCAAACGCTATTTCCTAGCAAGGAAGTGTCGCATTTACATTCATCCGAAGAGTATACGAGGAATACATAACACTTCGCAATGTATATTATACCTTATCATGGGTCATAGAAATGAGATGCGATATCTCGATTTAAGAAGCATAACAACTGTATTCCTTCGATATGTAGACATCTGCAAACGCTATCTCCTAGCAAGGAAGTGACGCCTTTACATTCTTTTGAAGTGTATGCCAGCTATACATGACACTTCGCAATGAATATTATATCTTATCATGAAACATAGAAATGAGAAGCGATATCGCGATTTAGCATGCACCAGAACTCTAATGCTTCGATACGTAGACATCGGCAAACGCTATTTCCTAGCAAGGAAGTGTCGCATGTACATTCAATTGAAGTGTATGCGAGGTATACATGGCACTTCGCAATGAATATTATATCTTATCATGATACATAGAAATGAGATGCGATATGACGATTTAAGAAGCATTAGAACTCTATTGCTTGGATACGTAGACATCTGCAGACGCTATCCCTAACAAGGAAGTGTCGCATTTACATTCTTCTGAAAGGAATACGAGGCATACATGATACTTCACAATGAATATTATATCTTATCATGAAACATAGAAATGAGATGCAATGTGACGATTTAAGAAGCATTAGAATTCTATTACTTCCATACGTAGACATCTGCAAACGCTATTTCCTAGCAAGGAAGTGTCGCATGTACATTCAGTTGAAGTGTATGCGAGGTATACATAACACTCCACAATGAAAATTATATCTCGTCATGAAACATAGGAATGAGAAGTAATATGGCGATTAAGAACCATTAGAACTCTATTGCTTCGATACGTAGACATCTGCAAACGCTACCCCTAACAAGGAAGTGTCGCATTTACATTCCTTTGAAAGGAATACGAGGCATACATGACACTTCGCAATGAATATTATATCTTATCATGAAACATAGAAATGAGATGCGATATGACGATTTAAGAAGCATTAGAATTCTATTGCTTCCATACGTAGACATCTGCAAAACGCTATTTCCCAGCAAGGAAGTGTCGCATTTACATTCTTTTGAAGTGAATACGAGGTATACATAACACTCCACAATGAATATTATATATTATCATGAAACATGGTAATGAGTAGCGATATCGCGTTTTGAGAAGCATTAGAACTCTAATGCTACGATGCGAAGACATCTGTAAACGTTATTTCCTGGCAAGGAAGAGTCGCGTTTACATTCTTTTGAAGTGAATACGAGGTATACGTAACACTCCACAATGAATATTATATCTTTCCATGAATCATAGAAATGAGATGCAATATGGCGATTTAACAATCATTAGAAATCTATTGCTTCGATACGTAGACATCTGCAAACGCTATTTCCCAGCAAGGAAGTGTCGCATGTACATTCAGTTGAAGTGCATGCGAGGAATACATAACACTCCACAATGAAAATTATATCTTATCATGAAACATAGAAATGAGATGTAATATGGCGATTTAAGAAGCATTAGAATTCTATTGGTTCGATACGTAGACATCTGCAAACGCTATCCCTAACAAGGACGTGTCGCATTTACATTCCTTTGAAAGGAATATGAGGTATATATGACACTTCGCAATGAATATTATATCTTATCATGTAACATAGAAATGAAATGCGATATGACCTATTAAGAAGCATTAGAATTCTATTGCTTCGATACGTAGACATCTGCAAACGCTATTCCCTGGCAAGGAACTGTCGCATTCACATTCATTTGAAGTGTATGCGATGTATTCATGACACTTCGCAACGAATATTATGTATTATCATGAACCATAGATATGAGACGCGATATCGCGATTTAAGAAGCATTAGATCCCTATTGCTTCGATACGTAGACATCTGCAAACGCTACTTCCTAGCAAGGAAGTGTCGCATTTACATTCTTTTGAAATACGAGGTATACATGACGCTCCACAATGAATATTAATATATTATCATGAAACATAGTAATGAGTAGCGATATCGCCTTTTGAGAAGCATTAGAACTCTAATGCTACGATACGTAGACATCTGCAAACGTATTTCCTGGCAAGGAAGTGTAGCGTTTGCATTCCTTTGAAGTGAATACGAGGTATTCATAACACTGCACAATGAATATTATATCTCATCATGAAACATTGGATTGAGATGCGATATCGCGATTTATGATGCTTTGGAACTCTATTGCTTCGATTCGTAGATATCTGCAAACACTGTTTCCTAGCAAGGAACTGTCTCATTCACATTCATTTGAAGTGTATGCGAGGTATACATGACACTTCGCAGTGAATATTATATATTATCATGAATCATAGAAATGAGAAGCGATATCGCGATTTGAGAAGCATTAAATCCCTATTGCTTCGATACGTAGACATCTGCAAACGCTACTTCCTAGCAAGGAAGTGTCGCATTTACATTCATTGCAAGTGTAGACGAGGTATACATGCCACTCTGCAATGAATATTATATCTTATCATGAGACATAGAAATGAGATGCGATATCGCGTTTTGAGAAGCATCAGAACTCTATTGCTACGATACGTAGACCTCTGCAAACGCTACTTCCTAGCAAGGAAGTGTCGCATTTGCATTCATTTGAAGTGTAGACGAGGAATACATAACACTTCGCATTGAATATTACATCTTATCTCGGGACATAGAAAAGAGATGCGATATCTCGTTCTGGGAAGCATTAGAGCTGTATTGCTAGAATACGTCGACATCTGCAAACGCTATTTCCTAGCAAGGTAGCGTCGCATTTAAATTCATTTGATGTGCATCCGAGGTATACGTGACACTTCGCAATGAATACTATATCTTATCATGAAACATATAAATAAGATGCGATATCGCGATATAAGAAGCATTAGAACTCTATTGCTTCGATACGTAAACATCTGCAAGCGCTATTTCCTAGCAGGGAAGTGTCGCATTTACATTCATTTAAGGTGTAGACGAGGAATACGTAACACTTCGCAATGAATATTATACCTTATCATGAGACATAGAAATGAGATGCGCTACCGTGTTTTAAGAAGCATTAGAAATTCATTGCTTCGATACGTAGACATCTGCAAAGGCTATTCCCTAGCATGTAAGTGTCGCATTTACATTCTATTGAAGTGAATACGTGGTATACATGACACATCGCTATGATTATTATATCTATCATGACACATAGGTGTGAGATGCGATATCGCGTTTTAAGAAGCATTAGAACTCAATTGCCTCGACGCGTAGACATCTGCAGACGCTATTTCCTAGCATGGAAGTGTCGCATTTACATTCTTTTGAAGTGAATACGAGGTATACATGACACTTCGCAATGAATATTATATTGTCACGTCCCGAGGTGCGATTGCGCTCGCAACGGTGGCACAAAGTCGTAACCGTTCCCGAAAATAACGCGAATTGCGTCCGGACCGGGTTCGCTGGCGTTTCGGACTCGATAAAACGGTAATCAACACTAAACTTACCTTGCGAAGGCTTGATTCCGCTGTCTGATTTCTCTTTCCAGGTACCTGGAGCGCCTTGATCCGCAACCGGGATGGCGGCGGCGTACGGCTGGAACGGAGGTACGTCTACGGGAATAAGCGTCCAGGCGGGTTGACTCCGGCTGGCAGGTATCGGCGTTTGGCCCTGACGATTGGCGACTCGTACGGGTCGTGCGGCGAAGGAAACCTCCTTCACAGGAACCAGGACTCGAACGTAGGAAATTGAATATTCTGGTGCATCACCCACGTATTCCCCGAGCGAGACGACGAATAAACTCTCTCCTCCCCGCGCGTCGTGTACGCTTTGTCGGAGGTGCAAGGCTCATCGAGAATACTTGAACTTCGGTTGAATACGGCACGGCTAAGCGTTGGTTCGCTCTAGCTTACCGGGATCGACCTGGGCGCAAGATATTCTGTACACGGTAGAAGTGAGGATGGAGCAACTAAGCGCTGGTTCGCTCTAGTCGTCGAGCCTCAAGACTATCGCAGATGAGATATAGAAATAGAATAATCGCGAGCGTACCCGTGGAGTAGAATTAAGGAATTGTATTTGAACTCGAATAAAGATACTTTGAATCTGGTAAAAATAAACTATATTCTATGATTTCACTATACTAGATACACTTGACTAAATTCTAAGTTACTGACTAGCGATTACAATGAGAATTAGAAATAGTATAAAGTATCGAATGACTCCGCTATGGGAGTATGGATAGAGACGAATGCATTAGAGCTAATTGCTCGTTGCGAATGAGCCTATTGCTCGGATCGGAAGTGCATCGTTCGGATGCTGGATTAGAACTCCTCGGTTCGGAGATGAGATACGAACTCTCCAGTTCGGGAGATGAGATACCAACTCTCCGTTCGGAGGTGAGATTGGAACTGACTCTCGGATCTCGCGTCCGCGACCTCCTCGGGTCGCGCGGCGCGCGAGTCGCTGGGCCCTCGCGGTGGGGCGGACGGTCGGAGTAGGGCGGCTGCTCGGCCCTCGTGGTGGGGCGGCCGTTCGGAGTGGGGCGCGGCCCGCGTTAAGCGTGAGCCGCGAGCGTCGAGTGTGCGCGCGAGTGCACGGAACATAGCCGTGCATGAATAAAATATATACATATATTTACTTAAATCTAGGTGTGTGTTGGTGTGTATGTACATATATGAGTAGTGTGCTTATTCTAATCCCACATGTACGAGAAGTACGTATAGGGCTTCGTGATCGCTGGGGATTCGACCCAGTATGTGTCGGAGAGCTCCTCGCCCTCGTAATACGGGATGAAGTCCTCCCCCTCGTGTGTGGAGATCGCGCGTAGGCGCGGCATGCTGCATCCTTCTTCCCTCTCGTACCTTTGTCTCCTTCTGTAAGGACGGCGAGTCGGCGGGTGGCCCTGTGTGCAGGGGCTCCGGATACGGATGCTGGGGATGATGAGGTAGACGCCGGAGGGTGGCAGGCGGTACGCCTGACGTTACACCACCCCCCTTGGAAAAAGAATCTCGGCCATGCCGAGATCTCTTGTCTGTTGGGTAGATTTTGGGATGCTGGATCCTTCTCTTGGTCCTGTCGTCTGGATGCTGCGGAATCTGAGGTTTTTCGCCTGGTTGATCCTGGCGATAACGTTTGGAGTTTGGACCGTGCTGCGGGCTTCCTTCGGATTGCAGGCACTTTCGTCGCTTTCACTTTCAGCGTTCGTTTGAATGTCACTGCTCTCACTGGCTTCATTTTCAGTTTTTTGCACTTTTCTTTCACTAGCATCCATACTCTGCATACTATGCATTCGCTTACAAATTTTGATTTTGTTCGTATGAACAATTTTATGGCGCCCTTTTACATTCAGCTTAACATTACAATTGCCCAAAATTCGAGGATACGGTACGGTCCAGAATACTGTGCCTGGAACTTATGTTTGTTCGGCTCTTTTAAAAGATAGACCCATTGGCCTACCTCGAAGTTTTGGACATTGAGATTTCGGTCATAATAATATTTAGAACGGCGTTTCGCATTGTCTAGATTGGCTTAGCCAAATCCTGAGATTTCGAGATTTTCTCCTGAAGTTGTATAAGATAGTCGCTATAGGTTTCGTTATCAGAGCTGTCCTGAAAAGGAGTGGCTGACGGCGTTCTAGCTATCCTGCCGAACACTAGTTCGTGTGGGGTGTATAATGTACCCTCGTGCACACTGGTGTTGTATGAAAACATTGCATACGGTAACCAATTCACCCAATCGTTACTCGACTCTATGTAATGCTTCAGATATTCGGCCAGGACGTGGTGAGATCGTTCAACGGACCCGTTTGTCTGTGGATGGAACGCAGTGGACTTGTATTGCTTAATACGGAATTTGATTGCTATGGCTTTAATCAAGCTATTTATAAAGTTCGAACCTTGGTCCGTGAGTATGCCTTTCGGGCATCCGAACTTACAAATGAATTCTTTTATTAAAGCTTCGGCAATGTCTACTGCGGTGGTGGTTTTTGAGGGAACTGCGACTGAGTATTTAGTGAGGAGATCTTGGATCGTGAGGATACTTGTATAACCGTCGGAAGTTTCGGGAAGAGGACCCATTACGTCCATTGAAATCTTATCGAATGCCCTGCCAGGGGTGTCGGTTAAAGTGAGAGGCTGTCTGGTCTTTACCCGGACCAGTTTCTCTGTCTGACAACTTTTACATTTGCCAATATATTCTTGTATTTGTGTTTTCATGTTTGGCCAAAAGTATTGTTGTCTGATGCGAGAATAAGTTTTATTAACCCCTTTGTGACCTCCCACAGGGGAGTCGTGGTTTTCCCTTATTATTTTCAGTCGCTCTTCGACCGAAGGGGTTTTAATGAGGCCCTGGCAGACCGTAATCTGGACAGTTGTTTCGGTAGAACAGGTCCTGAAGGATTTTCTGGATTCGGGACCAGGATACGGAGTCTAGATAGGTTTGTGCGATACTAAATGTTTGTAATTGTAATTCGTTTAGAACGTCGCACAAGGATCTAAATGTTTCTATTACGGTCTGGAAATTGATTGATCTGGTGGAATGTTCGACGATTGGAAGCTGGATTTGGAATTCGTTTCCGATTTGTATGACTTTGGCTTTGTAAGAACGTGATTTTTGTTTGGGAGGAATTTTTCAGCGTTCGCTAGATCTTTGGCGCCCGTGTCATAGGGGTGCCCAGATTGCGTGACGAAGACAACTACATTGTCTCGTCGCGTTGATAATGCGTCACGGCTGAAATTATACAGAGGTTCGCGTCGGAAAAATTCATTTGGAGCAGGAGTATAAAAGTCGGTGCTGTCGCTGGCGACTTGCGGAGGTGGTGCTGTGTTGGTACGGAAGGACGTGCCTGGAGTCGGTAATTCAGGTTCTGATGTTACCGGAGTAGGAGGAGGCGCTAGTGTGGTATACTTTTTACGGGTTTCCGGAGGCACATCGAAGATGTCGTCCTCCGAGTTTTCTGAATACGAGAGCGGAAAAATTTGAGCGGGATTCCGCGACAATGCGTCCGCATTAAGGTTCGTTTTTCCACTTTTATAGACCATCTCGTAGTCAAATTCCGCTAACTTAAACCTCCACCGTACGAGTCTACTTGACGGGTCCTTGACCGAATTCATCCACACTAACGGTCGATGGTCGGTAACGAGTTTGAATTGATTACCGTATATGTATGGACGAAAGTAATGGACGGCGTAGACAATCGCCAGACACTCCTTCTCGATCGTGGAGTAGTTTTTCTCCGCAGCGTTTAACAGTCGCGACGTGTACGCGATTGGCAAGTCGCGGCCTATTGGTCCTTGACTCAAGATAGCACCAATAGCTTCGGCGGACGCGTCGGTCGTTATCACGAATGGTTGTTTAAGTTGGGGTACTGCAAGATAGGCGCTTCGCATAGGCAATCTCGGAGTTTGACGAATGAATTCTCTTGCTCGTTACGCCATACAAAGGGCGCGTCTTTTTTTAACAAATTTGTAAGTGGCTTAGCAATATTGGAAAAATTTGCGATGAACCGCCTGTAGTATCCCGCGAGCCCGAGGAATTGTTTGATCTGTTTCGCGTTGCGCGGGCGCGAAAATTTTTGACGGCGCTAATTTTCGCAGGGTCAGGTTTTACACCGTGCTCACTGATAATATGACCCAAATAGCCTTACTTCTCCTCAAGAATTCGCACTTATCCGGCTGCAATACTAAATTAGCTTCTTTGAGCCGTTGAGTTAATTTCTCGAATTTAAGTCGATGTTCTTGAAGAGAGCTAGCGTAGATAACAATGTCGTCCAAATAGACGAAAATTTCGTTCCCCTGGAGACCGGACAGGACATTGTCCATAAGTCGTTGGAACGTCGCTGGCGCATTTTTTAATCCGAATGGCATTCTTTTAAATTCATAATGCCCGTGAGGCGTCGAAAAAGCGGTTTTGGGAGCATCGGCGGGCTCCATTGGGATCTGGTGAAATCCGCTCGCGAGATCGAATGTACTAAAATACTTCGCGCTCCCGAGCTGATCAAGTATCTCGGTAATGCAAGGGAGGGGATAGGCATCGGCGACAGATTTCTCATTGAGGTGCGCGGTAGTCGATGACGACGCGCCATTGCTTGTTGCCCAAGGAGTCCGGTTTCTTTGGGACAACCCACAATGGCGAATTATATGGTGATTTTGACGGAGAGATGACACCATTTTGTAAAAATTTGTCGACTTGTCGTCGAATCTCCTCCTTATGAGCTGGGTGGGAAACGGTATTGTTTCACATTGACGGGGCGGTCGTCGACGGTTGGAATCTTGTGCGTGGTTGCTGACGTATGCCCTAATTTATCCCCCTCAATGTGAAAAAGCTCCTGCGTGCTTTGAAACGAGACGGACGACGTGCTCTCTTTCTTCTGCGTTGAGGTGGTCGAGACGGAGGAACTAAGAATTCGGTCTAGGCGAGATTTCGAAGGATTGGCGGATTTCGATGTTTGTTTTAACGGCGCCTGTTGTACATTATTTTTAACCGCCTGAGCATAGGAGATTTGCTGAACATTCGCGATTTTGCAACGCGAAGGAGGAGTTTCGATTGTCGAGTATGGTGTCTGACTCGAGAAAGAAATAGAAGTTTTCCCTTTTTGGGATGAGCCGATCGGTACGGCGGATACGTTGGATTTAGTAGATTTAGAAAAAGCCGGATACAGCGACGGACTATCCTCCTTATGGAGGGGAGTCATGATTTGCGCGGGCTCAAGTACGATTTCTGGTAACGCGATTTCGACGGCGCGGTCGGATGAATTAATTATTCGAGTTACCGCTTTGCCCCGAATTACTCTGACGAGAGCGTTTCCGAAAAATATACCCGGCGCAAGATCGATACGAGGAATTATACCTTCCGCGAGGTTCGAATTAACTACGCGGACCTTGATACCGATATTTGATCTCGGCGGAATGGAGATACGGTCTCCTGACTTCGGAGAAGCTGCTTTGTCTTGCGTTCGAAGCTTCGATTTCGTTGCTGCATCACGTTTCAGCGGAGGCGATGATTTACGCGGCGGCGCGGCGGCGGAGGGGGAATAGATTCCGTGCGCGGCGCTTGTTTACGTTTCGGCGATAGGAGAGGCTTTATTTTCGAGTCCGGTGACGGTTCCTCGAGTGCTTCGATATCGTCTTCGAAAGGAATTCTCTTACCATTCCATTTGATTATTTTATTTGGAAAAGAGATTTCTGCGTCCATACAGAACCCGGAGCCGAGGATCCCGCTTGGTTTAAGGGGAAAATCATCCTCGACCACATTAAAAGGAACGACGCGACCGAAAATGACAAGATTCACCGTCCCTAAGGTTGCGGTTTTGCCATCGGTTACCCCTGTTATTATGACGATCTCGGACTTATCGATTCGCGCGGATGCTTTTAGAGCCGAACGTTTTATAATATTTATTTCCGCCCCAGTGTCCACCATGAAGTGAGTTGGTGAAATTAGAAGATCGGATTTTAGAATTACGTTTGGCGTGCTAGTTTTTCCGGTTATGTTTATCGCGGCGTTTCGTCGATTTCCGCGTTGGAGTTGTTCGCGGCGAGAGGACGGACTTGGTGCGCGGCCTCGCCACCTGTCTCGCGGCGGGTGCGGAGGCCATTGTCGTTACCCGAATTTTTGTTTACCGCGTTGTTGTACTGTCTTTTGCGGCACTCGCCTATTTCGTGCCCCGGGGTCTTGCAATAGCGACAAAATTTGGGCGCGTCCCTGGCTACAATTTGTCTCGGTTGTTCGTACGCGGGGCCACGAGTAGGAGGCGGTACGTCCCTGGATCGCAAGTATTCCTGCGGTCGGTACGGCGATGGCGGTCTGAGCCGACACTCGGTCGCGTAATGTCCGATATTATTGCATTTTCGGCAAATAATTTCGGCTGGTTTTTCGCGCGATTCTGGTCGCGCGACACGCGATCTACCTAGTCGGTTGCAATCACGTTCGTGCATTTGATAGAGCTCCCGCGCTCGAGCGAACGTTTCTCGCAATGTACCGAATGAATTTACCGTCATCTGCATTCGAATTTCCGGAATGAGACCGTCTTTAAAACATTGTAGGGTGAGCGCGTCTACGTCATCGAGCGATTCCGGTGTGTCTCGTCGAGCAAGCCTCTCGCAATCAATTATAGCGGTTCTAAGATCTTTTACTCGACCGATGTAATCTAGAATGTGCTCGTTCGCGCGCATAAATATATTAGCAAGTTCACCCCGATAATGATGAGCTGATTTTACGGAGCAAAATGTGCTGCGAAGAACGTCCGTTAATTCGAGTATTGTGTAACACGGCTCGTCTTCTAGCGCGGCGTAGGCACGACCCTTGAGTTTTCCCTTAAGCAGGCGTGTGAAAGTTCGCTCGCACCCATTAGGGATAAGCTCATAAGCGCGTTTACACGCTCGGGTAAACTGAAGAATAGGAATGTTCTGACCATCGAATGTCGGCACGGCTTCGAGGGCCTGCTTAAGCGATAGCTCGTCGTGTTGCGAACTATTTGTATTGAAATCGGAGCTCGAATTATGTCCGGAAAGCGGATTTCCCCGAGGAATATCTAGAGAAACAGTATCGTCGCGCGTTAAATCAGGCGTTCTGCGAATAGATTCTAATTCACGGCGTAAAATTTCTATTTGCAGGAGCAACGCGGCATTACTCGGATCGGTCGCTTTCGTATTTTTCGCGGAAGTATTTTGTTGCGCGGTACTAGGAAGAGGCTCGGCGATAGCGTCTTGGAAATCAAGCGTTCTGCTAGTGCGTTTTTCGCGTTCGGAATCGGCCATCGCGGCGGCTCGCTGTGTCTGCTGGCGCGTTTTTGTCGGAGTCCGGGTTGCCATATCTAGTTTCGCGGTTCCTTTCGGCAGAATTTCCGGAGGAAACGCGGGGCTATCCCACCGCTGTCACCAAAAATAACTTTCGTGTCACGTCCCGAGGTGCGGTTGCGCTCGCAACGGTGGCACAAAGTCGTAACCGTTCCCGAAAATAACGCGAATTGCGTCCGGACCGGGTTCGCTGGCGTTTCGGACTCGATAAAACGGTAATCAACACTAAACTTACCTTGCGAAGGCTTGATTCCGCTGTCTGATTTCTCTTTCCAGGTACCTGGAGCGCCTTGGATCCGCAACCGGGATGGCGGCGGCGTACGGCTGGAACGGAGGTACGTCTACGGGAATAAGCGTCCAGGCGGGTTGACTCCGGCTGGCAGGTATCGGCGTTTGGCCCTGACGATTGGCGACTCGTACGGGTCGTGCGGCGAAGGAAACCTCCTTCACAGGAACCAGGACTCGAACGTAGGAAATTGAATATTCTGGTGCATCACCCACGTATTCCCGAGCGAGACGACGAATAAACTCTCTCCTCCCCGCGCGTCGTGTACGCTTTGTCGGAGGTGCAAGGCTCATCGAGAATACTTGAACTTCGGTTGAATACGGCACGGCTAAGCGTTGGTTCGCTCTAGCTTACCGGGATCGACCTGGGCGCAAGATATTCTGTACACGGTAGAAGTGAGGATGGAGCAACTAAGCGCTGGTTCGCTCTAGTCGTCGAGCCTCAAGACTATCGCAGATGAGATATAGAAATAGAATAATCGCGAGCGTACCCGTGGAGTAGAATTAAGGAATTGTATTTGAACTCGAATAAAGATACTTTGAATCTGGTAAAAATAAACTATATTCTATGATTTCACTATACTAGATACACTTGACTAAATTCTAAGTTACTGACTAGCGATTACAATGAGAATTAGAAATAGTATAAAGTATCGAATGGACTCCGCTATGGGAGTATGGATAGAGACGAATGCATTAGAGCTAATTGCTCGTTGCGAATGAGCCTATTGCTCGGATCGGAAGTGCATCGTTCGGATGCTGGATTAGAACTCCTCGGTTCGGAGATGAGATACCAACTCTCCCGTTCGGAGGTGAGATTGGAACTGACTCTCGGATCTCGCGTCCGCGACCTCCTCGGGTCGCGCGGCGCGCGAGTCGCTGGGCCCTCGCGGTGGGGCGGACGGTCGGAGTAGGGCGGCCGCTCGGCCCTCGTGGTGGGGCGGCCGTTCGGAGTGGGGCGCGGCCCGCGTTAAGCGTGAGCCGCGAGCGTCGAGTGTGCGCGCGAGTGCACGGAACATAGCCGTGCATGAATAAAATATATACATATATTTACTTAAATCTAGGTGTGTGTTGGTGTGTATGTACATATATGAGTAGTGTGCTTATTCTAATCCCACATGTACGAGAAGTACGTATAGGGCTTCGTGATCGCTGGGGATTCGACCCAGTATGTGTCGGAGAGCTCCTCGCCCTCGTAATACGGGGTGAAGTCCTCCCCCTCGTGTGTGGAGATCGCGCGTAGGCGCGGCATGCTGCATCCTTCTTCCCTCTCGTACCTTTGTCTCCTTCTGTAAGGACGGCGAGTCGGCGGGTGGCCCGTGTGCAGGGGCTCCGAATACGGATGCTGGGGATGATGAGGTAGACGCCGGAGGGTGGCAGGCGGTACGCCTGACGTTACAATATCTTATCATGAAACATAGTAGTGAGATGCGATATCGCAATCTAAGAAGCAGTAGAACTCTATTGCTACGATATGTAGACATCTGCAAATGCTATTTCCTAGCATGAAAGTGTCACATTTACATTCTTTTGAAGTGAATACGAGGTATACATGGCAGTTCGCAATGAATATTATATCTTATCATGAAACATAGATGTGAGATGCGATATCGCGTTTTAAGAAATATTAGAACTATATTGCTAGGATACGTAGACATCTGCAAACAATATTTCCTAGCACGGATGTGTCGCATTTACATTCATTTGAAGTGTATGCGAGGTATACATGCCACTCCGCAATGAATATTATATCTCATCATGAGACATAGAAATGAGATGCGATATCGCATTTTGAGAAGCATTAGAACTCTATTTCTACGATACGTAGACTACTTCATACGCAACTACCTAACAAGGAAGTGTCTCATTTACTCTCTTTTTAAGTGAATACGAGGTTTACATAACACTGCACAATGAAAATTATATCCTTTCATGAAACATGGAAATGAGATGCGATATCGCGCTTTGAGAAGCATTAGAACACTATCGCTACGGTACGTAGACATCTGCAAACCGTATTTCCTAGCAAGGAAATGTCGCATTTACATTCATTTGAAGTGTACGCGATGTATACATGATACTTCCCATTGAATATTATATCTTATCATGAGACATAGAAATAAGATGCGATATCGCGTTTTAAGAAGCATTAGAACTCTATAGCTTCGATACGTAGACATCTGCAAATGCTACTTCCTAGCAAGGGAGAGTCGCATTTACATTCTTTCAAGTGAATACGAGGTATACATGATACTTCGCAATGAATATTCTATCTTATCATGAATCATAGAAATGAGATGCGATATCGAGTTTTAAGAAGCTTTAGAACTCTATTTCTACGATACATAGACGATACATCTACAGACGCTATTTCCTAGCATGGAAGTGTCGCATTTACATTCATTTGAAGTGAATGCGATGTATAGATAACAGTCAACAATGTATATTATATCTTATCACGAAACATAGAAATGAGATGCGATATGGCGTTTTAAGGGGCATTAGTACTCTATAGCTTCGATACAGATATATCTGGGAACGTAATTTCCTAGAAAGGAACCACCTCGCACCCCCCAGCATCAACCCCTGGACGCATGCAGCCAGCCAAACTAGCCTGCAGAACCAGCAACTGGAAGAGTTCGCGCGCGCATACCTGCACGCGCTCACTCACACCGAGTTCCGCTGCCTCACTCGCACCGCCGAGTATACCTGTTTCGCTCGTACCGGGCACCAGTGTCTCACTCGCACCACCGAGTATACCTGTCTCGCCCGCACCAAGGACGGGCAGCCCTATCTCCCTCTCACCGAGGATTCCGTCCTGCAGGAAGACATAGCCGCAGCCCATCACCTGAATGGGGTCTTTTCCAATTCCGGGAACAGGATCTGCTAGAACCTATATATTACTTCTAAGCTAGGACATACATACCATATCATGACGCATATATAAGAATTCCTAGATCTAAGTTACACTAAGTAAGATGCGTCCGGCCAGCGGCATGCGCCGTTGGCCCCACCACGAGCCGCGAGTCCCCACTCGCTGGACCGCGCGCTCTCCGCCTCGAGACGCGAGTCCCCCACTCGCGGGACCGCGATCTGCCTACCGCGGGCCTCCGCGACCGTAGTGCCCCGCGAACCGAGGAGGTCCAGTTCATGTATACTTTAAACCTAGAATATATTTTATTTTTACTTTTACTATATCCAAGTACAAGTTCTTTTACCAAGTCTACTATTTCCACATCCATTAATTTTATCAAGTGTTAACAATACTAGTTCTACTTTTAACATTACATTTAACTACGAATTCTTCCACGGGTTCTTCCATACAACTGGGGTTGCACTTCATCAAATTGAAGGTGTATAGAAATCGGCTTTGTGACGTTGAGACCGCCACTTATCCTTCAGATCTTAGTTGAAAGTACAGAAAAACCTGGTGAATGAATCGTGCTTCCGGTTTGCGAAGAACGCGACGTGCGAGTAGGAAGAATTTCATACGATCACTTGTGCGTGAATATTTGGAGGGTGTTCCGAGAGTCGTCGTATAACAGCGACCTGCCTTCGCACCAGTCCAGACGCCGCTTTTCGAAGCGACCGTCGACGCATCCAATCCAGACACCACGACGCATCACGACGATTCTGCCACATTCAGCATCATCGCTGAATTCCGACCGCCGTCCTCGTCTTCGCTGGCGACTGATCGAGATTTCTGTAGCAGCCAACAGAACGATATCCGCTACGATCCCAGCGAACGATCCTCCACGCCGTTTCTACCTACAAATCGAGAGAGAAGTCATCGAAAGGTAGGGTCATTCCCTTATTATCGCGAGTGTTTTCGCTAGTGTCGCGTCAGCCGAAATTGTCGGACCCGGTCTTAACGCGTTCCCTTGGAAAGAATTACCGAAAAATAGGCTCGTGTCGTAAAGCCTACGGAGCATCGGAAAATAGTTTCGCCGGACGTGACACCTCGAATTCACTTCAAAAGAATGTAAATGCGACACTTCCTTGCTAGGAAATAAGGTTTGCAGATATCTACGTATCGAAGAAACAGAGTTCTAATGCTTCTTGAATCGCCATATCGCATCTCATTTCTATGTTTCATCATAAGATATAATATTCATTGCGAAGTGTCATGTATACATCGTATTCCTCTCAAGAGAATGTAAATGCGACACTTCCTTTCTAGGAAATTACGTTTCCAGATGTCTACGTATCGAAGCAACAGAGTTCTAATGCTTCTTAAGACGCGAAATCGCTCCTCATTTCCATGTTTCGTGATAAGATATAATATGTATTGTGGAGTGTTATGTATACCTCGTATTCACCTCAAAGGAATGTAAATGCGACACATCCTTGCTAGGAAATAGCATTTGCAGATGTCTACGTATCGCAGCAATAGAGTTCTAATGCTTCTTAAAACGCGATATCGCATCTCACTGCTATGTTTCATGATAAGATATAATATTCATTATGGAGTGATATGTATACCTCGTACTCACTTCAAAAGAATGGAAATGCGACCCTTCCATGCTAGGGAATAGCCTTTGCAGATGTCTACGTATCGTAGCAATAGAGTTCTAATGCTTCTTAGAACGCGATATCGCATCTCACTTCTATGTTTCATGATAAGATATAATATTCATTGCGAAGTGTCATGTATACCTCGTATTCACTTCAAAAGAATGTAAATGCGACACTTCCATGCTAGGAAATAGCGTCTGCAGATGTCTACGCGTCGAGGCAATTGAGTTCTAATGCTTCTTAAAACGCGATATCGCATCTCACGTCCATGTTTCATGATAAGATATAATATTCATTGCGAAGTGTCATGTATATCTCGTATTCACATCAAAAGAATGTAAATGCGACACTTCCATGCTAGGAAATAGCGTTTGCAGATGTCTACGTATCGCAGCAATAGAGTTCTAATGCTTCTTAAAACGCGATATCGCATCTCACTGCTATGTTTCATGATAAGATATAATATTCATTATGGAGTGATATGTATACCTCGTACACACTTCAAAAGAATGGAAATGCGACCCTTCCATGCTAGTTAATAGCCATTGCAGATGTCTACGTATCGTAGCAATAGAGTTCTAATGCTTCTTAGAACGCGATATCGCATCTCACTTTTATGTTTCATGATAAGATATAATATTCATTGCGAAGTGTCATGTATACCTCGTATTCACTTCAAAAGAATGTAAATGCGACACTTCCATGCTAGGAAATAGCGTTTGCAGATGTCTACGTATCGTAGCAATAGAGTTCTAATGCTTCTCAAAACGCGATATAGCACCTCATTCCTATGTTTCATGATAAGATATGATATTCATTGCGAAGTGTCATGTATCTCTCGTATTCACTTCAAACGAATGTAAATGAGACACTTCCATGCTAGGAAATAGCGTTTGCAGATGTCTACGTATCGCAGCAATAGAATTCTAATGCTTTATAAAACGAGATGTCGCATTTCATTTCTATGTTTCTTGGTAAGATATAATATTCATTGTAGAGTATTATGTATACCTCGTATTCACTTCAAATGAATGTAATTGCGACACTTCCTTGCTAGGAAATATTGTTTGCAGATGTCTACGTATCCTAGCAATATAGTTCTAATACTTCTTAAAACGCGATATCGCATCTCACATCTATGTTTCATGATAAGATATAATATTCATTTCGAACTGCCATGTATACCTCGTATTCACTTCAAAAGAATGTAAATGCGACACTTTCATGCTAGGAAATAGCATTTGCAGATGTCTACGTATCGTAGCAATAGAGTTCTACTGCTTCTTAAATCGCGATATCGCATCTCACTTCTATGTTTCATGATAAGATATAATATTCATTGCTAAGTGTCATGTATACCTCGTATTCACTTCTAAAGAATGTAAATGCGACACTTCCATGCTAGGAAATAGCGTCTGCAGATGTCTACGCGTCGAGGCAATAGAGTTCTAATGCTTCTTAAAACGCGACATCGCATCTCACACCTATGTTTCATGATAAGATATAATAATCATTGCGATGTGTCATGTATACCTCGTATTCACTTCAAAAGAATGTAAATGCGACACTTCCATGCTAGGAAATAGGGTTTGCAGATGTCTACGTATCGTAGCAAGAGAGTTCTAAAGCTTCTTAGAACGCGATATCGCATCTCACTTCCATGTTTCATGATAAGATATAATATTCATTGCGAAGTGTCATGTATACCTCGTATTCACTTCAAAAGAATGTAATTGCGACACTTACATGCTAGGAAATAGCGTTTGCAGATGTCTAAGTATCGTAGCAATAGAGTTCTAATGCTTCCTAAAACGCGATGTCGCATCCCTCTTCTATGTTTCATGATAAGGTATAATATTCATTCCGAATTGTCATGTATACCTCGTATTCACTTCAAAAGAATGTAAATGCGACACTTCCTTGCTAGGAAATATTGTTTGCAGATGTCTACGTATCACAGCAATAGAGTACTAATGCTTCTTAAAACGAGATGTCGTATTTCATTTCTATGTTTCGTAACAAGATATAATATTCAATGTGTAATGTTATGTATACCTCGTATTCACTTCAGTGGAATGCAAGTGCGAAATTTCCTTGCTAGGAAATAGAGTTTGCAGATGTCTACGTATATAGGCAATAGAGTTCTAATGCTTCTCAAAACGCGATATAGCACCTCATTCCTATGTTTCATGATAAGATATAATATTCATTGCGAAGTGTCATGTATATCTCGTATTCACATCAAAAGAATGTAAATGCGACACTTCCATGCTAGGAAATAGCGTTTGCAGATGTCTACGTATCGCAGCAATAGAGTTCTAATGCTTCTTAAAACGCGATATCGCATCTCACTGCTATGTTTCATGATAAGACATAATATTCATTATGGAGTGATATGTATACCTCGTACTCACTTCAAAAGAATGGAAATGCGACCCTTCCATGCTAGGGAATAGCCTTTGCAAATGTCTACGTATCGTAGCAATAGAGTTCTAATGCTTCTTAAAGCGCGATATCGCATCTCACTGCTATGTTTCATGAGAAGATATAATATTCATTATGGAGTGTTATGTATACCTCGTAATCACTTCAAAAGAAAGTAAATGCGACCCTTCTATGCTAGGGAATAGCCTTTGCAGATGTCTACGTATCGTAGCAATAGAGTTCTAATGCTTCTTAGAACGCGATATCGCATCTCACTTTTATGTTTCATGATAAGATATAATATTCATTGCGAAGTGTCACGTATACCTCGTATTCACTTCAAAAGAATGTAAATGCGACACTTCCATGCTAGGAAATAGCGTTCGCAGATGTCAACGTATCGTAGCAATAGAGTTCTAATGCTTCTCAAAACGCGATATAGCACCTCATTCCTGTGTTTCATAATAAGATATAATATTCATAGCGAAGTGTCATGTATATCTCGTATTCACTTCAAACGAATGTAAATGCGACACTTCCATGCTAGGGAATAGCCTTTGCAGATGTCGACGTATCGTAGCAATAGAGTTCTAATGCTTCTTAGAACGCGATATCGCATCTCACTTTTATGTTTCATGATAAGATATAATATTCATTGCGAAGTGCCATGTATACCTCGTATTCACTTCAAAAGAATGTAAATGCGACACTTCCATGCTAGGAAATAGCGTTTGCAGATGTCTACGTATCGTAGCAATAGAGTTCTAATGCTTCTCAAATCGCGATGCCTCATTTCATTTCTATGTTCCGTGATAATATATAATATTCATTGTGGAGTGTCATGTATACCTCGTATTCACTTCAAATGAATGTAAATGCGACACTTCCATGCTAGGAAGTAGCGGTTGCAGATGTCTACGTATCGTAGCAATAGGGTTCTAATGCTTCTTAAGACGCGATATCGCATCTCACTTCTATGTTACATGATAAGATATAATATTCATTGCGAAGTGTCATGTATACCTCGATTTCTCTTCACAAGAATGTAAATGCGTCACTTCCTTGCTAGGAAATAGCGTTTGCAGATGTCTACGTATCGTAGTAATAGAGTTCTAATACTTCTCAAAACGCGATATAGCACCTCATTCCTATGTTTCATGATAAGATATAATATTCATAGCGAAGTGTCATGTATATCTCGTATTAACTTCAAACGAATGTAAATGCGACACTTCCATGCTAGGGAATAGCCTTTGCAGATGTCTACGTATCGTAGCAATGGAGTTCTAATGCTTCTTAGAACGCGATATCGCATCTCACTTTTATGTTTCATGATAAGATATAATATTCATTGCGAAGTGTCATGTATACCTCGTATTCACTTCAAAAGAATGTAAATGCGACACTTCCATGCTAGGAAATAGCGTTTGCAGATGTCTACGTATCGTAGCAATAGAGTTCTAATGCTTCTTAGAACGCGATATAGCATCTCACTGCTATGTTTCATGATAAGATATAATATTCATTGCGAAGTGTCATGTATACCTCGTATTCACTTCAAAAGAATGTAAATGCGACACTTCCATGCTAGGAAATAGCGTTTGCAGATGTCTACGTATCGTAGCAATAGAGTTCTAATGCTTCTCAAAACGCGATATAGCACCTCATTCCTATGTTTCATGATAAGATATAGTATTCATTGCGAAGTGTCATGTATATCTCGTATTCACTTCAAACGAATGTAAATGCGACACTTCCATGCTAGGAAATAGCGTTTGCAGATGTCTACGTATCGTAGCAATAGGGTTCTAATGCTTCTCAAAACGCGATATAGCACCTCATTCCTATGTTTCATGATAAGATATAATATTCATCGCGAAGTGTCATGTATATCTCGTATTCACTTCAAACGAATGTAAATGCGACACTTCCATGCTAGGAAATAGCGTTTGCAGATGTCTACGTATCGTAGCAATAGAGTTCTAATGCTTCTCAAAACGCGATGCCTCATTTCATTTCTATGTTCCGTGATAATATATAATATTCATTGTGGAGTGTCATGTATACCTCGTATTCACTTCAAATGAATGTAAATGCGACACTTCCATGCTAGGAAGTAGCGGTTGCAGATGTCTACGTATCGTAGCAATAGGGTTCTAATGCTTCTTAAGACGCGATATCGCATCTCACTTCTATGTTACATGATAAGATATAATATTCATTGCGAAGTGTCATGTATACCTCGATTTCTCTTCACAAGAATGTAAATGCGACACTTCCTTGCTAGGAAATAGCGTTTCCAGATGACTACATGTCGAAACAATAGAGTTCTAATGATTCTTAAAATGCCATATCGCTTCTCACTTCTATGTTTCATGATAAGATATAGTATTCATTGCGAAGTGTCATGTATACCTCGTACTCACTTCAAAAGAATGGAAATGCGACCCTTCCATGCTAGGGAATAGCCTTTGCAAATGTCTACGTATCGTAGCAATAGAGTTCTAATGCTTCTTAAAGCGCGATATCGCATCTCACTGCTATGTTTCATGAGAAGATATAATATTCATTATGGAGTGTTATGTATACCTCGTACTCACTTCAAAAGAAAGTAAATGCGACCCTTCTATGCTAGGGAATAGCCTTTGCAGATGTCTACGTATCGTAGCAATAGAGTTCTAATGCTTCTTAGAACGCGATATCGCATCTCACTTTTATGTTTCATGATAAGATATAATATTCATTGCGAAGTGTCACGTATACCTCGTATTCACTTCAAAAGAATGTAAATGCGACACTTCCATGCTAGGAAATAGCGTTTGCAGATGTCAACGTATCGTAGCAATAGAGTTCTAATGCTTCTCAAAACGCGATATAGCACCTCATTCCTGTGTTTCATAATAAGATATAATATTCATAGCGAAGTGTCATGTATATCTCGTATTCACTTCAAACGAATGTAAATGCGACACTTCCATGCTAGGGAATAGCCTTTGCAGATGTCTACGTATCGTAGCAATAGAGTTCTAATGCTTCTTAGAACGCGATATCGCATCTCACTTTTATGTTTCATGATAAGATATAATATTCATTGCGAAGTGTCATGTATACCTCGTATTCACTTCAAAAGAATGTAAATGCGACACTTCCATGCTAGGAAATAGCGTTTGCAGATGTCTACGTATCGTAGCAATAGAGTTCTAATGCTTCTTAGAACGCGATATAGCATCACACTGCTATGTTTCATGATAAGATATAATATTCATTGCGAAGTGTCATGTATACCTCGTATTCACTTCAAAAGAATGTAAATGCGACACTTCCATGCTAGGAAATAGCATTTGCAGATGTCTACGTATCGTAGCAATAGAGTTCTAATGCTTCTCAAAACGCGATATAGCACCTCATTCCTATGTTTCATGATAAGATATAATATTCATTGCGAAGTGTCATGTGTATCTCGTATTCACTTCAAACGAATGTAAATGAGACACTTCCATGCTAGGAAATGGCGTTTGCAGATGTCTACGTATCGTAGTAATGGAGTTCTAATGCTTCTCAAAACGCGATATAGCACCTCATTCCTATGTTTCATGATAAGATATAATATTCATAGCGAAGTGTCATGTATATCTCGTATTAACTTCAAACGAATGTAAATGCGACACTTCCATGCTAGGGAATAGCCTTTGCAGATGTCTACGTATCGTAGCAATGGAGTTCTAATGCTTCTTAGAACGCGATATCGCATCTCACTTTTATGTTTCATGATAAGATATAATATTCATTGCGAAGTGTCATGTATACCTCGTATTCACTTCAAAAGAATGTAAATGCGACACTTCCATGCTAGGAAATAGCGTTTGCAGATGTCTACGTATCGTAGCAATAGAGTTCTAATGCTTCTTAGAACGCGATATAGCATCACACTGCTATGTTTCATGATAAGATATAATATTCATTGCGAAGTGTCATGTATACCTCGTATTCACTTCAAAAGAATGTAAATGCGACACTTCCATGCTAGGAAATAGCGTTTGCAGATGTCTACGTATCGTAGCAATAGAGTTCTAATGCTTCTCAAAACGCGATATAGCACCTCATTCCTATGTTTCATGATAAGATATAGTATTCATTGCGAAGTGTCATGTATATCTCGTATTCACTTCAAACGAATGTAAATGCGACACTTCCATGCTAGGAAATAGCGTTTGCAGATGTCTACGTATCGTAGCAATAGGGTTCTAATGCTTCTCAAAACGCGATATAGCACCTCATTCCTATGTTTCATGATAAGATATAATATTCATCGCGAAGTGTCATGTATATCTCGTATTCACTTCAAACGAATGTAAATGCGACACTTCCATGCTAGGAAATAGCGTTTGCAGATGTCTACGTATCGTAGCAATAGAGTTCTAATGCTTCTCAAAACGCGATGCCTCATTTCATTTCTATGTTCCGTGATAATATATAATATTCATTGTGGAGTGTCATGTATACCTCGTATTCACTTCAAATGAATGTAAATGCGACACTTCCATGCTAGGAAGTAGCGGTTGCAGATGTCTACGTATCGTAGCAATAGGGTTCTAATGCTTCTTAAGACGCGATATCGCATCTCACTTCTATGTTACATGATAAGATATAATATTCATTGCGAAGTGTCATGTATACCTCGATTTCTCTTCACAAGAATGTAAATGCGACACTTCCTTGCTAGGAAATAGCGTTTCCAGATGACTACATGTCGAAACAATAGAGTTCTAATGATTCTTAAAATGCCATATCGCTTCTCACTTCTATGTTTCATGATAAGATATAGTATTCATTGCGAAGTGTCATGTATACCTCGTACTCACTTCAAAAGAATGGAAATGCGACCCTTCCATGCTAGGGAATAGCCTTTGCAAATGTCTACGTATCGTAGCAATAGAGTTCTAATGCTTCTTAAAGCGCGATATCGCATCTCACTGCTATGTTTCATGAGAAGATATAATATTCATTATGGAGTGTTATGTATACCTCGTACTCACTTCAAAAGAAAGTAAATGCGACCCTTCTATGCTAGGGAATAGCCTTTGCAGATGTCTACGTATCGTAGCAATAGAGTTCTAATGCTTCTTAGAACGCGATATCGCATCTCACTTTTATGTTTCATGATAAGATATAATATTCATTGCGAAGTGTCACGTATACCTCGTATTCACTTCAAAAGAATGTAAATGCGACACTTCCATGCTAGGAAATAGCGTTTGCAGATGTCAACGTATCGTAGCAATAGAGTTCTAATGCTTCTCAAAACGCGATATAGCACCTCATTCCTGTGTTTCATAATAAGATATAATATTCATAGCGAAGTGTCATGTATATCTCGTATTCACTTCAAACGAATGTAAATGCGACACTTCCATGCTAGGGAATAGCCTTTGCAGATGTCTACGTATCGTAGCAATAGAGTTCTAATGCTTCTTAGAACGCGATATCGCATCTCACTTTTATGTTTCATGATAAGATATAATATTCATTGCGAAGTGTCATGTATACCTCGTATTCACTTCAAAAGAATGTAAATGCGACACTTCCATGCTAGGAAATAGCGTTTGCAGATGTCTACGTATCGTAGCAATAGAGTTCTAATGCTTCTTAGAACGCGATATAGCATCACACTGCTATGTTTCATGATAAGATATAATATTCATTGCGAAGTGTCATGTATACCTCGTATTCACTTCAAAAGAATGTAAATGCGACACTTCCATGCTAGGAAATAGCGTTTGCAGATGTCTACGTATCGTAGCAATAGAGTTCTAATGCTTCTCAAAACGCGATATAGCACCTCATTCCTATGTTTCATGATAAGATATAGTATTCATTGCGAAGCGTCATGTATATCTCGTATTCACTTCAAACGAATGTAAATGCGACACTTCCATGCTAGGAAATGGCGTTTGCAGATGTCTACGTATCGTAGTAATGGAGTTCTAATGCTTCTCAAAACGCGATATAGCACCTCATTCCTATGTTTCATGATAAGATATAATATTCATAGCGAAGTGTCATGTATATCTCGTATTAACTTCAAACGAATGTAAATGCGACACTTCCATGCTAGGGAATAGCCTTTGCAGATGTCTACGTATCGTAGCAATGGAGTTCTAATGCTTCTTAGAACGCGATATCGCATCTCACTTTTATGTTTCATGATAAGATATAATATTCATTGCGAAGTGTCATGTATACCTCGTATTCACTTCAAAAGAATGTAAATGCGACACTTCCATGCTAGGAAATAGCGTTTGCAGATGTCTACGTATCGTAGCAATAGAGTTCTAATGCTTCTTAGAACGCGATATAGCATCACACTGCTATGTTTCATGATAAGATATAATATTCATTGCGAAGTGTCATGTATACCTCGTATTCACTTCAAAAGAATGTAAATGCGACACTTCCATGCTAGGAAATAGCGTTTGCAGATGTCTACGTATCGTAGCAATAGAGTTCTAATGCTTCTCAAAACGCGATATAGCACCTCATTCCTATGTTTCATGATAAGATATAGTATTCATTGCGAAGTGTCATGTATATCTCGTATTCACTTCAAACGAATGTAAATGCGACACTTCCATGCTAGGAAATAGCGTTTGCAGATGTCTACGTATCGTAGCAATAGGGTTCTAATGCTTCTCAAAACGCGATATAGCACCTCATTCCTATGTTTCATGATAAGATATAATATTCATCGCGAAGTGTCATGTATATCTCGTATTCACTTCAAACGAATGTAAATGCGACACTTCCATGCTAGGAAATAGCGTTTGCAGATGTCTACGTATCGTAGCAATAGAGTTCTAATGCTTCTCAAAACGCGATGCCTCATTTCATTCCTATGTTCCGTGATAATATATAATATTCATTGTGGAGTGTCATGTATACCTCGTATTCACTTCAAATGAATGTAAATGCGACACTTCCATGCTAGGAAGTAGCGGTTGCAGATGTCTACGTATCGTAGCAATAGGGTTCTAATGCTTCTTAAGACGCGATATCGCATCTCACTTCTATGTTACATGATAAGATATAATATTCATTGCGAAGTGTCATGTATACCTCGATTTCTCTTCACAAGAATGTAAATGCGACACTTCCTTGCTAGGAAATAGCGTTTCCAGATGACTACATGTCGAAACAATAGAGTTCTAATGATTCTTAAAATGCCATATCGCTTCTCACTTCTATGTTTCATGATAAGATATAGTATTCATTGCGAAGTGTCATGTATACCTCGTATTCACTTCAAAAGAATGTAAATGCGACACTTCCATGCTAGGTAGTAGCGTTTGCAGATGTCTACGTATCGTAGCAATAGGGTTCTAATACTTCTTAAAATGCGATATCGCATCACACTTCTATGTTTCATGGTAAGATATAATATTCATTGCGAAGTGTCATGTATACCTCGATTTCACTTCACAAGAATGTAAATGCGACACTTCCTTGCTAGGAAATATTGTTTGCAGATGTCTACGTATCACAGCAATGGAGTACTAATGCTTCTTAAAACGAGATGTCGTATTTCATATCTATGTTTCGTAATAAGATATAATATTCATTGTGTAATGTTATGTATACCTCGTATTCACTTCAGTGGAATGTAAGTGCGAAATTTCCTTGCTAGGAAATAGAGTTTGCAGATGCCTACGTATCGTAGCAATAGAGTTCTAATGCTTCTCAAAACGCGATGCCTCATTTCATTTCTATGTTCCGTGATAAGATATAATATTCATTGCGGAGTGTCATGTATACCTCGTATTCACTTCAAATGAATGTAAATGCGACACTTCCATGCTAGGAAGTAGCGGTTGCAGATGTCTACGTATCGTAGCAATAGGGTTCTAATGCTTCTTAAGACGCGATATCGCATCTCACTTCTACTTTACATGATAAGATATAATATTCATTGCGAAGTGTCATGTATACCTCGATTTCTCTTCACAAGAATGTAAATGCGACACTTCCTTGCTAGGAAATAGCGTTTGCAGATGTCTACGTATCGTAGCAATAGAGTTCTAATGCTTCTCAAAACGCGATATAGCACCTCATTCCTATGTTTCATGATAAGATATAATATTCATTGCGAAGTGTCATTTATATCTCGTATTCACTTCAAACGAATGTAAATGCGACACTTCCATGCTAGAAAATAGCGTTCGCAGATGTCCACGTATCGTAGCAATAGAGTTCTAATGCTTCTCAAAACGCGATATAGCACCTCATTCCTATGTTTCATGATAAGATATAAAATTCATTGCGAAGTGTCATGTATATCTCGTATTCACTTCAAACGAATGTAAATGCGACACTTCCATGCTAGGAAATAACGTTTGCAGATGTCTACGTATCGTAGCAATAGAGTTCTAATGCTTCTTAAAACGCGATATCGCATCTCACTGCTATGTTTCATGAGAAGATATAATATTCATTATGGAGTGATATGTATACCTCGCACTCACTTCAAGGGAAAGTAAATGCGACCCTTCCATGCTAGGGAATAGCCTTTGCAGATGTCTACGTATCGTAGCAATAGAGTTCTAATGCTTCTTAGAACGCGATATCGCATCTCACTTTTATGTTTCATGGTAAGATATAATATTCATTGCGAAGTGTCATGTATACCTCGATTTCACTTCACAAGAATGTAAATGCGACACTTCCTTGCTAGGAAATATTGTTTGCAGATGTCTACGTATCACAGCAATGGAGTACTAATGCTTCTTAAAACGAGATGTCGTATTTCATATCTATGTTTCGTAATAAGATATAATATTCATTGTGTAATGTTATGTATACCTCGTATTCACTTCAGTGGAATGTAAGTGCGAAATTTCCTTGCTAGGAAATAGAGTTTGCAGATGCCTACGTATCGTAGCAATAGAGTTCTAATGCTTCTCAAAACGCGATGCCTCATTTCATTTCTATGTTCCGTGATAAGATATAATATTCATTGCGGAGTGTCATGTATACCTCGTATTCACTTCAAATGAATGTAAATGCGACACTTCCATGCTAGGAAGTAGCGGTTGCAGATGTCTACGTATCGTAGCAATAGGGTTCTAATGCTTCTTAAGACGCGATATCGCATCTCACTTCTACTTTACATGATAAGATATAATATTCATTGCGAAGTGTCATGTATACCTCGATTTCTCTTCACAAGAATGTAAATGCGACACTTCCTTGCTAGGAAATAGCGTTTGCAGATGTCTACGTATCGTAGCAATAGAGTTCTAATGCTTCTCAAAACGCGATATAGCACCTCATTCCTATGTTTCATGATAAGATATAATATTCATTGCGAAGTGTCATTTATATCTCGTATTCACTTCAAACGAATGTAAATGCGACACTTCCATGCTAGAAAATAGCGTTTGCAGATGTCCACGTATCGTAGCAATAGAGTTCTAATGCTTCTCAAAACGCGATATAGCACCTCATTCCTATGTTTCATGATAAGATATAAAATTCATTGCGAAGTGTCATGTATATCTCGTATTCACTTCAAACGAATGTAAATGCGACACTTCCATGCTAGGAAATAGCGTTTGCAGATGTCTACGTATCGTAGCAATAGAGTTCTGATGCTTCTTAAAACGCGATATCGCATCTCACTGCTATGTTTCATGAGAAGATATAATATTCATTATGGAGTGATATGTATACCTCGCACTCACTTCAAGGGAAAGTAAATGCGACCCTTCCATGCTAGGGAATAGCCTTTGCAGATGTCTACGTATCGTAGCAATAGAGTTCTAATGCTTCTTAGAACGCGATATCGCATCTCACTTTTATGTTTCATGGTAAGATATAATATTCATTGCGAAGTGTCATGTATACCTCGTATTCACTTCAAAAGAATGTAAATGCGACACTTCCATGCTAGGAAATAGCGTTTGCAGATGTCTGCGTATTGTAGCAATAGAGTTCTAATGCTTCTTAGAACGCGATATCGCATCTCACTTTTATGTTTCATGGTAAGATATAATATTCATTGCGAAGTGTCATGTATACCTCGTATTCACTTCAAAAGAATGTAAATGCGACACTTCCATGCTAGGAAATAGCGTTTGCAGATGTCTACGTATTGTAGCAATAGAATTCTAATGCTTCTCAAAACGCGATATAGCACCGCATTCCTATGTTTCATGATAAGATATAATATTCATTGCGAAGTGTCATGTATATCTCGTATTCACTTTAAAAGAATGTAAATGCGACACTTCCATGCTAGGAAATAGCGTTTGCAGATGTCTACGTATCACAGCAATGGAGTACTAATGCTTCTTAAAACGAGATGTCGTATTTCATATCTATGTTTCGTAATAAGATATAATATTCATTGTGTAATGTTATGTATACCTCGTATTCACTTCAGTGGAATGTAAGTGCGAAATTTCCTTGCTAGGAAATAGAGTTTGCAGATGCCTACGTATCGTAGCAATAGAGTTCTAATGCTTCTCAAAATGCGATGCCTCATTTCATTTCTATGTTCCGTGATAAGATATAATATTCATTGTGGAGTGTCATGTATACCTCGTATTCACTTCAAATGAATGTAAATGCGACACTTCCATGCTAGGAAGTAGCGGTTGCAGATGTCTACGTATCGTAGCAATAGGGTTCTAATGCTTCTCAAAACGCGATATAGCACCTCATTCCTATGTTTCATGATAAGATATAATATTCATTGCGAAGTGTCATGTATCTCTCGTATTCACTTCAAACGAATGTAAATGAGACACTTCCATGCTAGGAAATAGCGTTTGCAGATGTCTACGTATCGTGGCAATAGAGTTCTAATGCTTCTCAAAACGCGATATAGCACCTCATTCCTATATTTCATGATAAGATATAATATTCATTGCGAAGTGTCATGTATATCTCGTATTCACTTCAAACGAATGTAAATGCGACACTTCCATGCTAGCAAATAGCGTTTGCAGATGTCTACGTATCGTAGCAATAGAGTTCTAATGCTTCTTAGAACGCGATATCGCATCTCACTGCTATGTTTCATGATAAGATATAATATTCATTGCGAAGTGTCATGTATACCTCGTATTCACTTCAAAAGAATGTAAATGCGACACTTCCATGCTAGGAAATAGCATTTGCAGATGTCTACGTATCGTAGCAATAGAGTTCTAATGCTTCTCAAAACGCGATATAGCACCTCATTCCTATGTTTCATGATAAGATATAATATTCATTGCGAAGTGTCATGTGTATCTCGTATTCACTTCAAACGAATGTAAATGAGACACTTCCATGCTAGGAAATAGCGTTTGCAGATGTCTACGTATCGCAGCAATAGAATTCTAATGCTTTATAAAACGAGATGTCGCATTTCATTTCTATGTTTCTTGGTAAGATATAATATTCATTGTAGAGTATTATGTATACCTCGTATTCACTTCAAATGAATGTAAATGCGACACTTCCTTGCTAGGAAATATTGTTTGCAGATGTCTACGTATCCTAGCAATATAGTTCTAATACTTCTTAAAACGCGATATCGCATCTCACATCTATGTTTCATGATAAGATATAATATTCATTGCGAACTGCCATGTATACCTCGTATTCATTTCAAAAGAATGTAAATGTGACACTTTCATGCTAGGAAATAGCATTTGCAGATGTCTACGTATCGTTGCAATAGAGTTCTACTGCTTCTTAGATCGCGATATCGCATCTCACTTCTATGTTTCATGATAAGATTCAATGTTCATTGCTAAGTGTCATGTATACCTCGTATTCACTTCAAAAGAATGTAAATGCGACACTTCCATGCTAGGAAATAGCGTTTGCAGATGTCTGCGTATTGTAGCAATAGAGTTCTAATGCTTCTTAGAACGCGATATCGCATCTCACTTTTATGTTTCATGGTAAGATATAATATTCATTGCGAAGTGTCATGTGTACCTCGTATTCTCTTCAAAAGAATGTAATTGCGACACTTACATGCTAGGAAATAGCGTTTGCAGATGTCTAAGTATCGTAGCAATAGAGTTCTAATGCTTCCTAAAACGCGATATCGCATCCCTCTTCTATGTTTCATGATAAGGTATAATATTCATTCCGAATTGTCATGTATACCTCGTACTCACTTCAAAAGAATGTAGATGCGACACTTCCATGCTAGGAAATAGCGTTTGCAGATGTCTACGTATCGTTGCAATGGAGTTCTAATGCTTCTTAAAACGCGATATCGCATCTCACTGCTATGTTTCATGATAAGATATAATATTCATTATGGAGTGTTATGTATACCTCGTACTCACTTCAAAGGTATGTAAATGCGACCCTTCCATGCTAGGAAATAGCCTTTGCAGATGTCTACGTATCGTAGCAATAGTGTTCTAATGTTTCTTAGAACGCGATATCGCATCTCACTGCTATGTTTCATGATAAGATATAATATTCATTATGGAGTGTTATGTATACCTTGTACTCACTTCAAAAGAAAGTAGATGCGACCCTTCCATGCTAGGGAATAGCCTTTGCAGATGTCTACGTATCGTAGCAATAGAGTTCTAATGCTTCTTAGAACGCGAAATCGCATCTCACTTTTATGTTTCATGATAAGATATAATATTCATTGCGAAGTGTCATGTATACCTCGTATTCACTTCAAAAGAATGAAAATGCGACACTTCCAAGCTAGGAAATAGCGTTTGCAGATGTCTACGTATCGTAGCAATAGAGTTCTAGTGCTTCTAAAAACGCGATATAGCACCTCATTCCTATGTTTCATGATAAGATATAATATTCATTGCGAACTGTCATGTATATCTCGTATTCACTTCAAACGAATGTAAATGCGACACTTCCATGCTAGGAAATAGCGTTTGCAGATGTCTACGTATCGCAGCAATAGAGTTCCAATGCTTCCTAAAACGCGATATCGCATCACTCCTCTATGTTTCATGATAAGATATAATATTCATTGCGAACTGTCATGTATATCTCGTATTCACTTCAAATGAATGTAAATGCGACAATTCCATGCTAGGAAATGGCGTTTGCAGATGTCTACGTATCGTAGCAATAGAGTTCTAATGCTTCTTAAAACGCGATATCGCATCCCACTGCTATGTTTCATGAGAAGATATAATATTCATTATGGAGTGATATGTATACCTCGTACTCACTTCAAAAGAAAGTAAATGCGACCCTTCCATGCTAGGGAATAGCCTTTGCAGATGTCTACGTATCGTAGCAATAGAGTTCTAATGCTTCTTAGAACGCGATATCGCATCTCACTTTTATGTTTCATGATAACATATAATATTCATCGCGAAGTGTCATGTATATCTCGTATTCACTTCAAACGAATGTAAATGCGACACTTCCATGCTAGGAAATAGCGTTTGCAGATGTCTACGTATCGTAGCAATAGAGTTCTAATGCATCTTAAAACGCGATATCGCATCTCACTGCTATGTTTCATGAGAAGATACAATATTCATTGCGAAGTGTCATGTATATCTCGTATTCACATCAAAAGAATGTAAATGCGACACTTCCATGCTAGGAAATAGCGTTTCCAGATGACTACGTATCGTAGCAATAGAGTTCTAATGCTTCTTAAAACGCGATATCGCATCTCACTGCTATGTTTCAAGAGAAGATATAATTTTCATTACGATGTGTCATGTATATCTCGTATTCACATCAAAAGAATGTAAATGCGGCACTTACATGCTAGGAAATAGCGTTTGCAGATGTCTACGTATCGTAGCAATAGAGTTCTAATGCTTCTTAAAACGCGATATCGCATCTCACTGCTATGTTTTATGATAAGATATAATATTCATTGCGAAGTGTCATGTATATCTCGTATTCACGTCAAAAGAATGTAATTGCGACACTTCCATGCTAGGAAATAGCGTTTGCAGATGTCTTACGTATCGTAGCAATAGAGTTCTAATGCTTTTTAAAACGAGATGCCTCATTTCATTTCTATGTTCCGTGATAAGATATAATATTCATTGTGGAGTGTCATGTATACCTCGTATTCACTTCAAATGAATGTAAATGCGACACTTCCATGCTAGGAAGTAGCGGTTGCAGATGTCTACGTATCGTAGCAATAGGGTTCTAATGCTTCTTAAGACGCGATACCGCATCTCTCTTCTATGTTACATGATAAGATGTAATATTCATTGCGAAGTGTCATGTATACCTCGACTTCTCTTCACAGGAATGTAAATGCGACACTTCCTTGCTAGGAAATAGCGTTTGCAGATGTCTACGTATCGTAGCAATAGAGTTCTAATGTTTCTCAAAACGCGATATAGCACCTCATTCCTATGTTTCATGATAAGATATAATATTCATTGCGAAGTGTCATGTATATCTCGTATTCACTTCAAACGAATGTAAGTGCGACACTTCCATGCTAGGAAATAGCGTTTGCAGATGTCTACGTATCGTAGCAATAGAGTTCTAATGCTTCACAAAACGCGATATAGCACCTCATTCTTATGTTTCATGATAAGATATAATATTCATTGCGAAGTGTCATGTATATATCGTATTCACTTCAAACGAATGTAAATGCGACACTTCCATGCTAGGAAATAGCGACTGCAGATGTCTACGCGTCGAGGCAATAGAGTTCTAATGCTTCTTAAAACGCGATATCGCATCTCACACCTATGTTTCATGATAAGATATAATAATCATAGCGATGTGTCATGTATACCTCGTATTCACATCAAAAGAATGTAAATGCGACACTTACATGCTAGGAAATAGCGTTTGCAGATGTCTACGTATCGCAGCAATAGAATTCTAATGCTTTATAAAACGAGATGTCGCATTTCATTTCTATGTTTCTTGGTAAGATATAATATTCATTGTAGAGTATTATGTACACCTCGTATTCACTTCAAATGAATGTAAATGCGACACTTCCTTGCTAGGAAATATTGTTTGCAGATGTCTACGTATCCTAGCAATATAGTTCTAATACTTCTTAAAACGCGATATCGCATCTCACATCTATGTTTCATGATAAGATATAATATTCATTGCGAACTGCCATGTATACCTCGTATTCATTTCAAAAGTATGTAAATGTGACACTTTCATGCTAGGAAATAGCCTTTGCAGATGTCTACGTATCGTAGAAATAGTGTTCTAATGTTTCTTAGAACGCGATATCGCATCTCATTTCAATGTTTCATGATCAGATATAATATTCATTGCGAAGTGTCATGTATACCTCGTATTCACTTCAAAAGGATGTAAATGCGACACTTCCTTGCTAGGAAATAGCGTTTCCAGATGGCTACGTGTTGAAACAATAGAGTTCTACTGCTTCTTAGAACGCGATATCGCATCTCACGTCCATGTTTCATGATAAGATATAATATTCATTGCGAAGTGTCATGTATATCTCGTATTCACATCAAAAGAATGTAAATGCGACACTTCCATGCTAGGAAATAGCGTTTGCAGATGTCTACGTATCGCAGCAATAGAGTTCTAATGCTTCTCAAAACGCGATATAGCACCTCATTCCTATGTTTCATGATAAGATATAATATTCATTGCGAAGTGTCATGTATCTCTCGTATTCACTTCAAACGAATGTAAATGAGACACTTCCATGCTAGGAAATAGCTTTTGTAGATGTCTACGTATCGTGGCAATAGAGTTCTAATGCTTCTCAAAACGCGATATAGCACCTCATTCCTATATTTCATGATAAGATATAATATTCATTGCGAAGTGTCATGTATATCTCGTATTCACTTCAAACGAATGTAAATGCGACACTTCCATGCTAGCAAATAGCGTTTGCAGATGTCTACGTATCGTAGCAATAGAGTTCTAATGCTTCTTAGAACGCGATATCGCATCTGACTGCTATGTTTCATGATAAGATATAATATTCATTGCGAAGTGTCATGTATACCTCGTATTCACTTCAAAAGAATGTAAATGCGACACTTCCATGCTAGGAAATAGCATTTGCAGATGTCTACGTATCGTAGCAATAGAGTTCTAATGCTTCTCAAAACGCGATATAGCACCTCATTCCTATGTTTCATGATAAGATATAATATTCATTGCGAAGTGTCATGTATATCTCGCATTCACTTCAAACGAATGTAAATGAGACACTTCCATGCTAGGAAATAGCGTTTGCAGATGTCTACGTATCGCAGCAATAGAATTCTAATGCTTTATAAAACGAGATGTCGCATTTCATTTCTATGTTTCTTGGTAAGATATAATATTCATTGTAGAGTATTATGTATACCTCGTATTCACTTCAAATGAATGTAAATGCGACACTTCCTTGCTAGGAAATATTGTTTGCAGATGTCTACGTATCCTAGCAATATAGTTCTAATACTTCTTAAAACGCGATATCGCATCTCACATCTATGTTTCATGATAAGATATAATATTCATTGCGAACTGCCATGTATACCTCGTATTCATTTCAAAAGAATGTAAATGTGACACTTTCATGCTAGGAAATAGCATTTGCAGATGTCTACGTATCGTTGCAATAGAGTTCTACTGCTTCTTAGATCGCGATATCGCATCTCACTTCTATGTTTCATGATAAGATTCAATGTTCATTGCTAAGTGTCATGTATACCTCGTATTCACTTCAAAAGAATGTAAATGCGACACTTCCATGCTAGGAAATAGCGTCTGCAGATGTCTACGCGTCGAGGCAATAGAGTTCTAATGCTTCTTAAAACGCGATATCGCATCTCACACCTATGTTTCATGATAAGATATAATAATCATTGCGATGTGTCATGTATACCTCGTATTCACTTCAAAAGAATGTAAATGCGACACTTCCATGCTAGGAAATAGGGTTTGCAGATGTCTACGTATCGTAGCAAGAGAGTTCTAAAGCTTCTTAGAACGCGATATCGCATCTCACTTCCATGTTTCATGATAAGATATAATATTCATTGCGAAGTGTCATGTATACCTCGTATTCTCTTCAAAAGAATGTAATTGCGACACTTACATGCTAGGAAATAGCGTTTGCAGATGTCTAAGTATCGTAGCAATAGAGTTCTAATGCTTCCTAAAACGCGATATCGCATCCCTCTTCTATGTTTCATGATAAGGTATAATATTCATTCCGAATTGTCATGTATACCTCGTATTCACTTCAAAAGAATGTAGATGCGACACTTCCATGCTAGGAAATAGCGTTTGCAGATGTCTACGTATCGTTGCAATAGAGTTCTAATGCTTCTTAAAACGCGATATCGCATCTCACTGCTATGTTTCATGATAAGATATAATATTCATTATGGAGTGTTATGTATACCTCGTACTCACTTCAAAAGTATGTAAATGCGACCCTTCCATGCTAGGAAATAGCCTTTGCAGATGTCTACGTATCGTAGCAATAGTGTTCTAATGTTTCTTAGAACGCGATATCGCATCTCACTGCTATGTTTCATGATAAGATATAATATTCATTATGGAGTGTTATGTATACCTCGTACTCACTTCAAAAGAAAGTAGATGCGACCCTTCCATGCTAGGGAATAGCCTTTGCAGATGTCTACGTATCGTAGCAATAGAGTTCTAATGCTTCTTAGAACGCGATATCGCATCTCACTTTTATGTTTCATGATAAGATATAATATTCATCGCGAAGTGTCATGTATACCTCGTATTCACTTCAAAAGAATGAAAATGCGACACTTCCATGCTAGGAAATAGCGTTTGCAGATGTCTACGTATCGTAGCAATAGAGTTCTAGTGCTTCTAAAAACGCGATATAGCACCTCATTCCTATGTTTCATGATAAGATATAATATTCATTGCGAACTGTCATGTATATCTCGTATTCACTTCAAACGAATGTAAATGCGACACTTCCATGCTAGGAAATAGCGTTTGCAGATGTCTACGTATCGCAGCAATAGAGTTCCAATGCTTCCTAAAACGCGATATCGCATCACACTTCTATGTTTCATGATAGGATATAATATTCATTGCGAACTGTCATGTATATCTCGTATTCACTTCAAATGAATGTAAATGCGACACTTCCATGCTAGGAAATAGCGTTTGTAGATGTCTACGTATCGTAGCAATCGAGTTCCAATGCTTCTTAGAACGCGATATCGCATCTCACTTTTATGTTTCATGATAAGATATAATATTCATTGCGAAGTGTCATGTATACCTCGTATTCACTTCAAAAGAATGTAAATGCGACACTTCCTTGCTAGGAAATAGCGTTTCCAGATGACTACGTATCGTAGCAATAGAGTTCTAATGCTTCTTAAAACGCGATATCGCATCTCACTGCTATGTTTCAAGAGAAGATATAATGTTCATTCCGAAGTGTCATGTATATCTTGTATTCACATCAAAAGAATGTAAATGCGAAACTTACATGCTAGGAAATAGCGTTTGCAGATGTCTACGTATCGTAGCAATAGAGTTCTAATGCTTTTTAAAACGAGATGTCGCATCTCATATCTATGTTTCATGGTCAGATATAATATTCATTGCGAAGTGTCATGTATACCTCGTATTCACTTCAAAAGGATGTAAATGCGACACTTCCTTGCTAGGAAATAGCGTTTCCAGATGACTACGTGTCGAAACAATAGAGTTCCAATGCTTCCTAAAACGCGATATCGCATCTCCCTTCTATGTTTCATGATAAGGTATAATATTCATTGCGAAGTGTCATGTATACCTCGTATACACTTCAAATGAATGTAAATGCGACACTTCCATGCTAGGAAATAGCGTTTGCAGATGTCTACGTATCGTAGCAATAGAGTTCTAATGCTTCTTAAAACGCGATATCGCATCTCACTGCTATGTTTCATGAGAAGATATAATATTCATTGCGAAGTGTCATGTATATCTCGTATTCACATCGAAAGAATTTAATTGCGACACTTCCATGCTAGGAAATAGCGTTTGCAGATGTCTACGTATCGTAGCAATAGAGCTCTAATGCTTCTTAAAACGAGATGTCGCATCTCATATCTATGTTTCATGATCAGATATAATATTCATTGCGAAGTGTCATGTATACCTCGTATTCACTTCAAAAGGATGTAAATGCGACACTTCCTTGCTAGGAAATAGCGTTTCCAGATGACTACGTGTCGAAACAATAGAGTTCTAATGATTCTTAAAATGCCATATCGCTTCTCACTTCTATGTTTCATGATAAGATATAATATTCATTGCGAAGTGTCATGTATACCTCGTATTCACTTCAAAAGAATGTAAATGCGACACTTCCATGCTAGGAAGTAGCGTTTGCAGATGACTACGTATCGTAGCAATAGGGTTCTAATACTTCTTAAAATGCGATATCGCATCACACTTCTATGTTTCATGATAAGATATAATATTCATTGCGAAGTGTCATGTATACCTCGATTTCACTTCACAAGAATGTAAATGCGACACTTCCTTGCTAGCAAATATTGTTTGCAGATGTCTACGTATCACAGCAATGGAGTACTAATGCTTCTTAAAACGAGATGTCGTATTTCATATCTATGTTTCGTAATAAGATATAATATTCATTGCGTAATGTTATGTATACCTCGTATTCACATCAAAAGAATGTAAATGCGACACTTCCATGCTAGGAAATAGCGTTTGCAGATGTCTACGTATCGCAGCAATAGAGTTCCAATGCTTCCTAAAACGCGATATCGCATAACTCTTCTGTGTTTCATGATAAGGTATAATATTCATAGCGAAGTGTCATGTATACCTCGTATTCACTTCAAATGAATGTAAATGCGACACTTCCATGCTAGGAAATGGCGTTTGCAGATGTCTACGTATCGTAGCAATAGAGATCTAATGCTTCTAAAAACGCGATATCGCATGTCACTGCTATGTTTCATGATAAGATATAATATTCATTATGGAGTGTTATGTATACCTCGTACTCACTTCAAAAGAAAGTAGATGCGACCCTTCCATGCTAGGGAATAGCCTTTGCAGATGTCTACGTATCGTAGCAATAGAGTTCTAATGCTTCTTAGAACGCGAAATCGCATCTCACTTTTATGTTTCATGATAAGATATAATATTCATTGCGAAGTGTCATGTATACCTCGTATTCACTTCAAAAGAATGAAAATGCGACACTTCCATGCTAGGAAATAGCGTTTGCAGATGTCTACGTATCGTAGCAATAGAGTTCTAATGCTTCTTAAAACGCGATATCGCATCTCACTGCTATGTTTCATGAGAAGATATAATATTCATTGCGAAGTGTCATGTATATCTCGTATTCACATCAAAAGAATGTAAATGCGACACTTCCATGCTAGGAAATAGCGTTTGCAGATGACTACGTGTCGAAACAATAGAGTTCTAATGCTTCTTAAAACGCGATATCGCATCTCACTGCTATGTTTCATGAGAAGATATAATATTCATTGCGAAGTGTCATGTATATCTCGTATTCACATCAAGAGAATGTAAATGCGGCACTTACATGCTAGGAAATAGCGTTTGCAGATGTCTACGTATCGTAGCAATAGAGTTCTAATGCTTTTTAAAACGAGATGTCGCATCTCATATCTATGTTTCATGATCAGATATAATATTCATTGCGAAGTGTCATGTATACCTCGTATTCACTTCAAAAGGATGTAAATGCGACACTTCCTTGCTAGGAAATAGCGTTTCCAGATGACTACGTGTCGAAACAATAGAGTTCTAATGATTCTTAAAATGCCATATCGCATCTCACTTCTATGTTTCATGATAAGATATAATATTCATTGCGAAGTGTCATGTGTATCTCGTATTCACATCAAAAGAATGTAATTGCGACACTTCCATGCTAGGAAATAGCGTTTGCAGATGTCTACGTATCGTAGCAATAGAGTTCTAATGCTTCTTGAAACGAGATGTCGCATCTCATATCTATGTTTCATGATCAGATATAATATTCATTGCGAAGTGTCATGTATACCTCGTATTCACTTCAAAAGAACGTAAATAAGACACTTCCATGCTAGGAAATAGCGTTTGCAGATGTCTACGTATCACAGCAATAGAGCACTAATGCTTCTTAAAACGAGATGTCGTATTTCATTTCTATGTTTCGTAATAAGATATAATATTCATTGCGATGTGTCATGTATATCTCGTATTCACTTCAAACGAATGTAAATGCGACACTTCCATGCTAGGAAATAGCGTTTGCAGATGTCTAAGTATCGCAGCAATAGAGTTCCAATGCTTCCTAAAACGCGATATCGCATCTCCCTTCTATGTTTCATGATAAGGTATAATATTCATTGCGAAGTGTCATGTATACCTCGTATTCACTTCAAAAGAATGTAAATGCGACACTTCCATGCTAGGAAATAGCGTTTGCAGATGTCTACGTATCACAGCAATAGAGCACTAATGCTTCTTAAAACGAGATGTCGCATTTCATTTCTATGTTTCGTAATAAGATATAATATTCATTGCGAAGTGTCATGTATATCTCGTATTCACTTCAAACGAATGTAAATGCGACACTTCCATGCTAGGAAATAGCGTTTGCAGATGACTATGTATCGTAGCAATAGAGTTCTAATGCTTCTTAAAACGCGATATCGCATCTCACATGTATGTTTCATGATAAGATATAATATTCATTGCGAAGTGTCATATATACCTCGTATTCACTTCAAAAGAATGTAAATGCGACACTTCCATGCTAGGAAATAGCGTTTGCAGATGTCTACGTATCGTAGCAATAGAGTTCTAATGCTTCTCAAAACGCGATATAGCACCTCATTCCTATGTTTCATGATAAGATATAATATACATTATGGAGTGATATGTATATCTCGTATTCACATCAAAAGAATGTAAATGCGACACTTCCATGCTAGGAAATAGCGTTTGCAGATGTCTACGTATCGTAGCAATAGAGTTCTAATGCTTCTTAAAACGAGATATCGCATCTCATATCTATGTTTCATGATCTGATATAATATTCATTGTGTAATGTTATGTATACCTCGTATTCACTTCAGTGGAATGTAAGTGCGAAATTTCCTTGCTAGGAAATAGAGTTTGCAGATGTCTACGTATCGTAGCAATAGAGTTCTAATGCTTCTTAGAACGCGATATCGCATCTCACTTTTATGTTTCATGATAAGATATAATATTCATTGCGAAGTGTCATGTATACCTCGTATTCACTTCAAAAGAATGTAAATGCGACACTTCCATGCTAGGAAATAGCGTTTGCAGATGTCTACGTATCGCAGCAATAGAGTTCAAATGCTTCCTAAAACGCGATATCGCATCACTCTTCTATGTTTCATGATAAGGTATAATATTCATTACGAAGTGTCATGTATACCTCGTATTCACTTCAAATCAATGTAAATGCGACCCTTCCATGCTAGGGAATAGCCTTTGCAGATGTCTACGTATCGTAGCAATAGAGTTCTAATGCTTCTTAGAACGCGATATCGCATCTCACTTTTATGTTTAATGATAAGATATAATTTTCATTGCGAAGTGTCATGTATACCTCGTATTCACTTCAAACGAATGTAAATGCGACACTTCCATGCTAGGAAATAGCGTTTGCAGATGTCTACGTATCGTAGCAATAGAGTAATAATGCTTCTTAAAACGAGATGTCGCATCTCACTGCTATGTTTCATGATAAGATATAATATTCATTATGGAGTGATATGTATACCTCGTACTCACTTCAAAAGAATGTAAATGCGACCCTTCCATGCTAGGGAATAGCCTTTGCAGATGTCTACGTATCGTAGCAATAGAGTTCTAATGCTTCTTAGAACGCGATATCGCATCTCGCATGTATGTTTCATGATAAGATATAATATTCATTGCGAAGTGTCATATATACCTCGTATTCACTTCAAAAGAATGTAAATGCGACACTTCCATGCTAGGAAATAGCGTTTGCAGATGTCTACGTATCGTAGCTATAGAGTTCTAATGCTTCTCAAAACGCGATATAGCACCTCATTCCTATGTTTCACGATAAGATATAATATACATTATGGAGTGATATGTATATCTCGTATTCACATCAAAAGAATGTAAATGCGACACTTCCATGCTAGGAAATAGCGTTTGCAGATGTCTACGTATCGTAGCAATAGAGTTCTAATGCTTCTTAAAACGAGATGTCGCATCTCATATCTATGTTTCATGATCAGATATAATGTTCATTGCGAAGTGTCATGTATATCTCGTATTCACATCAAAAGAATGTAAATGCGGCACTTACATGCTAGGAAATAGCGTTTGCAGATGACTACGTGTCGAAACAATAGAGTTCTAATGATTCTTAAAATGCCATATCGCATCTCACTTCTATGTTTCATGATAAGATATAATTTTCATTGCGAAGTGTCATGTATACCTCGTATTCACTTCAAACGAATGTAAATGCGACACTTCCATGCTAGGAAATAGCGTTTGCAGATGTCTACGTATCGTAGCAATAGAGTAATAATGCTTCTTAAAGCGAGATGTCGCATCTCACTGCTATGTTTCATGATAAGATATAATATTCATTATGGAGTGATATGTATACCTCGTACTCACTTCAAAAGAATGTAAATGCGACCCTTCCATGCTAGGGAATAGCCTTTGCAGATGTCTACGTATCGTAGCAATAGAGTTCTAATGCTTCTTAGAACGCGATATCGCATCTCACATGTATGTTTCATGATAAGATATAATATTCATTGCGAAGTGTCATGTATACCTCGTATTCACTTCAAAAGAACGTAAATAAGACACTTCCATGCTAGGAAATAGCGTTTGCAGATGTCTACGTATCACAGCAATAGAGCACTAATGCTTCTTAAAACGAGATGTCGCATTTCATTTCTATGTTTCGTAATAAGATATAATATTCATTGCGAAGTGTCATGTATATCTCGTATTCACTTCAAACGAATGTAAATGCGACACTTCCATGCTAGGAAATAGCGTTTGCAGATGACTACGTATCGTAGCAATAGAGTTCTAATGCTTCTTAAAACGCGATATCGCATCTCACTGCTATGTTTCATGAGAAGATATAATATTCATTGCGAAGTGTCATGTATATCTCGTTTTCACATCAAAAGAATGTAATTGCGACACTTCCATGCTAGGAAATATCGTTTGCAGATGTCTACGTATCGTAGCAATAGAGTTCTAATGCTTCTTAAAACGAGATGCCTCATTTCATTTCTATGTTCCGTGATAAGATACAATATTCATTGTGGAGTGTCATGTATACCTCGTATTCACTTCAAATGAATGTAAATGCGACACTTCCATGCTAGGAAGTAGCGGTTGCAGATGTCTACGTATCATAGCAATAGGGTTCTAATGCTTCTTAAGACGCGATATCGCATCTCCCTTCTATGTTTCATGATAAGGTATAATATTCATTGCGAAGTGTCATGTATACCTCGTATTCATTTCAAATGAATGTAAATTGCGACACTTCCATGCTAGGAAATAGCGTTTGCAGATGTCTACTGTCACGTCCCGAGGTGCGGTTGCGCTCGCAACGGTGGCACAAAGTCGTAACCGTTCCCGAAAATAACGCGAATTGCGTCCGGACCGGGTTCGTTGGCGTTTCGGACTCGATAAAACGGTAATTAACACTAACTTACCTTGCGAAGGCTTGATTCCGCTGTCTGATTTCTCTTTCCAGGTACCTGGAGCGCCTTGGATCCGCAACCGGGATGGCGGCGGCGTACGGCTGGAACGGAGGTACGGGTCGTGCGGCGAAGGAAACCTCCTTCACAGGAACCAGGACTCGAACCCAGGAAATTGAATATTCTGGTGCATCACCCACGTATTCCCGAGCGAGACGACGAATAAACTCTCTCCTCCCCGCGCGTCGTGTACGCTTTGTCGGAGGTGCAAGGCTCGTCGAGAATACTTGAACTTCGGTCGAGTACGGCGCGGCTAAGCGTTGGTTCGCTCTAGCTTACCGGGATCGACCTGGGCGCAAGATATTCTGTACACGGTAGAAGTGAGGATGGAGCAACTAAGCGCTGGTTCGCTCTAGTCCTCGAGCCTCAAGACTATCGCAGATGAGATATAGAAATAGAATAATCGCGAGCGTACCCGTGGAGTAGAATTAAGGAATTGTATTTGAACTCGAATAAAGATACTTTGAATCTGGTAAAAATAAACTATATTCTATGATTTCACTATACTAAATACACTTGACTAAGTTCTAAGTTACTGACTAGCGATTACAATGAGAATTAGAAATAGTATAAAGTATCGAATGGACTCCGCTATGGGAGTATGGATAGAGACGAATGCATTAGAGCTAATTGCTCGTTGCGAATGAGCCTATTGCTCGGATCGGAAGTGCATCGTTCGGATGCTGGATTAGAACTCCTCGGTTCGGAGGTGAGTTAGCAACTCTCCAGTTCGGAGATGAGATTGGAACTGACTCTCGGATCTCGCGTCCGCGACCTCCTCGGGTCGCGCGGCGCGCGAGTCGCTGGGCCCTCGCGGTGGGGCGGACGGTCGGAGTAGGGCGGCCGCTCGGCCCCCGTGGTGGGGCGGCCGTTCGGAGTGGGGCGCGGCCCGCGTTAAGCGTGAGCCGCGAGCGTCGAGTGTGCGCGCGAGTGCACGGAACATAGCCGTGCATGAATGAAATATATACATATATTTACTTAAATCTAGGTGTGTGTTGGTGTGTATGTACATATATGAGTAGTGTGCTTATTCTAATCCCACATGTACGAGAAGTACGTATAGGGCTTCGTGATCGCTGGGGATTCGACCCAGTATGTGTCGGAGAGCTCCTCGCCCTCGTAATACGGGGTGAAGTCCTCCCCCTCGTGTGTGGAGATCGCGCGTGGGCGCGGCATGCTGCATCCTTCTTCCCTCTCGTACCTTTGTCTCCTTCTGTAAGGACGGCGAGTCGGCGGGTGGCCCGTGTGCAGGGGCTCCGGATACGGATGCTGGGGATGATGAGTTGGACGCCGGAGGGTGGCAGGCGGTACGCCTGACGTTACACCACCCCCCTTGGAAAGAGAATCTCGGCCATGCCGAGATCTCTTGTCTGTTGGGTAGATTTCGGGATGCTGGATCCTTCTCTTGGTCCTGTCGGCTGGATGCTGCGGAATCTGTGGTTTTTCGCCTGGTTGATCCTGGCGATAACGTTTGGAGTTTGGACCGTGGCTGCGGGCTTCCTTCGGATTGCAGGCACTTTCGTCGCTTTCACTTTCAGCGTTCGTTTGAATGTCACTGCTCTCACTGGCTTCATTTTCAGTTTTTTGCACTTTTCTTTCACTAGCATCCATACTCTGCATACTATGCATTCGCTTACAAATTTTGATTTTGTTCGTATGAACAATTTTATGGCGCCCTTTTACATTCAGCTTAACATTACAGTTGCCCAAAATTTCGAGGATACGGTACGGTCCAGAATACTGTGCCTGGAACTTATGTTTGTTCGGCTCTTTTAAAAGATAGACCCATTGGCCTACCTCGAAGTTTTGGACATTGAGATTTCGGTCATAATAATATTTAGAACGGCGTTTCGCATTGTCTAGATTGGCTTTAGCCAAATCCTGAGATTTCGTGATTTTCTCCTGAAGTTGTATAAGATAGTCGCTATATGTTTCGTTATCAGAGCTGTCTTGAAAAGGAGTGGCTGACGGCGTCCTAGCTATCCTGCCGAACACTAGTTCGTGTGGGGTGTATAATGTACCCTCGTGCACACTGGTGTTGTATGAAAACATTGCATACGGTAACCAATTCACCCAATCGTTACTCGACTCTATGTAATGCTTCAGATATTCGGCCAGGACGTGGTGAGATCGTTCAACGGACCCGTTTGTCTGTGGATGGAACGCAGTGGACTTGTATTGCTTAATACGGAATTTGATTGCTATGGCTTTAATCAAGCTATTTATAAAGTTCGAACCTTGGTCCGTGAGTATGCCTTTCGGGCATCCGAACTTACAAATGAATTCTTTTATTAAAGCTTCGGCAATGTCTACTGCGGTGGTGGTTTTGAGAGGAACTGCGACTGAGTATTTAGTGAGGAGATCTTGGATCGTGAGGATACTTGTATAACCGTCGGAAGTTTCGGGAAGAGGACCCATTACGTCCATTGAAATCTTATCGAATGCCCTGCCAGGGGTGTCGGTTAAAGTGAGAGGCTGTCTGGTCTTTACCCGGACCAGTTTCTCTGTCTGACAACTTTTACATTTGCCAATATATTCTTGTATTTGTGTTTTCATGTTTGGCCAAAAGTATTGTTGTCTGATGCGAGAATAAGTTTTATTAACCCCTTTGTGACCTCCCACAGGGGAGTCGTGGTTTTCCCTTATTATTTTCAGTCGCTCTTCGACCGAAGGGGTTTTAATGAGGCCCTGGCAGACCGTAATCTGGACAGTTGTTTCGTAGAACAGGTCCTGAAGGATTTTCTGGATTCGGGACCAGGATACGGAGTCTAGATAGGTTTGTGCGATACTAAATGTTTGTAATTGTAATTCGTTTACAACGTCGCACAAGGATCTAAATGTTTCTATTACGGTCTGGAAATTGATTGATCTGGTGGAATGTTCGACGATTGGAAGCTGGATTTGGAATTCGTTTCCGATTTGTATGACTTTGGCTTTGGTAAGAACGTGATTTTTGTTTGGAAGGAATTTTTCAGCGTTCGCTAGATCTTTGGCGCCCGTGTCATAGGGGTGCCCAGATTGCGTGACGAAGACAACTACATTGTCTCGTCGCGTTGATAATGCGTCACGGCTGAAATTAAACAGAGGTTCGCGTCGGAAAAATTCATTTGGAGCAGGAGTATAAAAGTCGGTGCTGTCGCTGGCGACTTGCGGAGGTGGTGCTGTGTTGGTACGGAAGGACGTGCCTGGAGTCGGTAATTCAGGTTCTGATGTTACCGGAGTAGGAGGAGGCGCTAGTGTGGTATACTTTTTACGGGTTTCCGGAGGCACATCGAAGATGTCGTCCTCCGAGTTTTCTGAATACGAGAGCGGAAAAATTTGAGCGGGATTCCGCGACAATGCGTCCGCATTAAGGTTCGTTTTTCCACTTTTATAGACCATCTCGTAGTCAAATTCCGCTAACTTAAGCCTCCACCGTACGAGTCTACTTGACGGGTCCTTGACCGAATTCATCCACACTAACGGTCGATGGTCGGTAACGAGTTTGAATTGATTACCGTATATGTATGGACGAAAGTAATGGACGGCGTAGACAATCGCCAGACACTCCTTCTCGATCGTGGAGTAGTTTTTCTCCGCAGCGTTTAACAGTCGCGACGTGTACGCGATTGGCAAGTCGCGGCCTATTGGTCCTTGACTCAAGATAGCACCAATAGCTTCGGCGGACGCGTCGGTCGTTATCACGAATGGTTGTTTAAAGTTTGGGTACTGCAAGATAGGCGCTTCGCATAGGCAATCTCGGAGTTTGACGAATGAATTCTCTTGCTCGTTACGCCATACAAAGGGCGCGTCTTTTTTTAACAAATTTGTAAGTGGCTTAGCAATATTGGAAAAATTTGCGATGAACCGCCTGTAGTATCCCGCGAGCCCGAGGAATTGTTTGATCTGTTTCGCGTTGCGCGGGCGCGGAAAATTTTTGACGGCGCTAATTTTCGCAGGGTCAGGTTTTACACCGTGCTCACTGATAATATGACCCAAATAGCTTACTTCTCTCCTCAAGAATTCGCACTTATCCGGCTGCAATACTAAATTAGCTTCTTTGAGCCGTTGAGTTAATTTCTCGAATTTAAGTCGATGTTCTTGAAGAGAGCTAGCGTAGATAACAATGTCGTCCAAATAGACGAAAATTTCGTTCCCCTGGAGACCGGACAGGACATTGTCCATAAGTCGTTGGAACGTCGCTGGCGCATTTTTTAATCCGAATGGCATTCTTTTAAATTCATAATGCCCGTGAGGCGTCGAAAAAGCGGTTTTGGGAGCATCGGCGGGCTCCATTGGGATCTGGTGAAATCCGCTCGCGAGATCGAATGTACTAAAATACTTCGCGCTCCCGAGCTGATCAAGTATCTCGGTAATGCAAGGGAGGGGATAGGCATCGGCGACAGATTTCTCATTGAGTGCGCGGTAGTCGATGACGACGCGCCATTGCTTGTTGCCCAAGGAGTCCGGTTTCTTTGGGACAACCCACAATGGCGAATTATATGGTGATTTTGACGGAGAGATGACACCATTTTGTAAAAATTTGTCGACTTGTCGTCGAATCTCCTCCTTATGAGCTGGTGGGAACCGGTATTGCTTCACATTGACGGGGCGGTCGTCGACGGTTGGAATCTTGTGCGTGGTTGCTGACGTATGCCCTAATTTATCGCCCTCAATGTGAAAAAGCTCCTGCGTGCTTTGAACGAGACGGACGACGTGCTCTCTTTCCTCTGCGTTGAGGTGGTCGAGACGGAGGAGACTAAGAATTCGGTCTAGGCGAGATTTCGAAGGATTGGCGGATTTCGATGTTTGTTTCAACGGCGCCTGTTGTATATTATTTTTAACCGCCTGAGCATAAGAGATCTGTTGAACATTCGCGATTTTGCAACGCGAAGGAGGAGTTTCGATTGTCGAGTATGGTGTCTGACTCGAGAAAGAAATAGAAGTTTTTCCCTTTTGGGATGAGCCGATCGGTACGGCGGATACGTTGGATTTAGAAAAAACCGGATAGAGCGATGGACTTTCCTCCTTATGGAGGGGAGTCATGATTTGCGGGGGCTCAAGTACGATTTCTGGTAACGCGATTTCGACGGCGCGGTCGGATGAATTAATTATTCGAGTTACCGCTTTGCCCCGAATTACTCTGACGAGAGCGTTTCCGAAAAATATACCCGGCGCAAGATCGATACGAGGAATTATACCTTCCGCGAGGTTCGAATTAACTACGCGGACCTTGATACCGATATTTGATCTCGGCGGAATGGAGATACGGTCTCCTGACTTCGGAGAAGCTGCTTTGTCTTGCGTTCGAAGCTTCGATTTCGTTGCTGCATCGCGTTTCAGCGGAGGCGATGATTTACGCGGCGGGCGCGGCGGCGGAGGGGGAATAGATTCCGTGCGCGGCGCTTGTTTACGTTTCGGCGATAGGAGAGGCTTTATTTTCGAGTCCGGTGACGGTTCCTCGAGTGCTTCGATATCGTCTTCGAAAGGAATTCTCTTACCATTCCATTTGATTATTTTATTTGGAAAAGAGATTTCTGCGTCCATACAGAACCCGGAGCCGAGGATCCCGCTTGGTTTAAGGGGAAAATCATCCTCGACCACATTAAAAGGAACGACGCGACCGAAAATGACAAGATTCACCGTCCCTAAGGTTGCGGTTTTGCCATCGGTTACCCCTGTTATTATTACGATCTCGGACTTATCGATTCGCGCGGATGCTTTTAGAGCCGAACGTTTTATAATATTTATTTCCGCCCCAGTGTCCACCATGAAGCGAGTTGGTGAAATTAGAAGATCGGATTTTAGAACTACGTTTGGCGTGCTAGTTTTTCCGGTTATGTTTATCGCGGCGTTTCGTCGATTTCCGCGTTGGAGTTGTTCGCGGCGAGAGGACGGACTTGGTGCGCGGCCTCGCCACCTGTCTCGCGGCGGGTGCGGAGGCCATTGTCGTTTCCCGAATTTTTGTTTACCGCGTTGTTGTACTGCCTTTTGCGGCACTCGCCTATTTCGTGCCCCGGGGTCTTGCAATAGCGACAAAATTTGGGCGCGTCCCTGGCTACGATTTGTCTCGGTTGTTCGTACGCGGGGCCTCGAGTAGGAGGCGGTACGTCCCTGGATCGCAAGTAAGCGTCACGGTATTCCTGCGGTCGGTACGGCGATGGCGGTCTGAACCGACACTCGGTCGCGTAATGTCCGATATTATTGCATTTTCGGCAAATAATTTCGGCTGGTTTTTCGCGCGATTCTGGTCGCGCGGCACGCGATCTACCTAGTCGGTTGCAATCACGTTCGTGCATTTGATAGAGCTCCCGCGCTCGAGCGAACGTTTCTCGCAATGTACCGAATGAATTTACAGTCATTTGCATTCGAATTTCCGGAATGAGACCGTCTTTAAAACATTGTAGGGTGAGCGCGTCTACGTCATCGAGCGATTCCGGTGTGTCTCGTCGAGCAAGCCTTTCGCAATCAATTATGGCGGTTCTAAGATCTTTTACTCGACCGATATAATCTAGAATGTGCTCGTTCGCGCGCATGAATATATTTGCAAGTTCACCCCGATAATGATGAGCTGATTTTACGGAGCAAAAAGTGCTGCGAAGAACGTCCGTTAATTCGAGTATTGTGTAACACGGCTCGTCTTCTAGCGCGGCGTAGGCACGACCCTTGAGTTTTCCCTTAAGCAGGCGTGTGAAAGTTCGCTCGCACCCATTAGGGATAAGCTCATAAGCGCGTTTACACGCTCGGGTAAACTGAAGAATAGGAACGTTCTGACCATCGAATGTCGGCACGGCTTCGAGGGCCTGCTTAAGCGATAGCTCGTCGTGTTGCGAACTATTTGTATTGAAATCGGAGCTCGAATTATGTCCGGAAAGCGGATTTCCCCGAGGAATATCTAGAGAAACAGTATCGTTGCGCGTTAAATCAGGCGTTCTGCGAATAGATTCTAATTCACGGCGTAAAATTTCTATTTGCTGGAGCAACGCGGCATTACTCGGATCGGTCGCTTTCGTATTTTTCGCGGAAGTATTTTGTTGCGCGCTACTAGGAAGAGGCTCGGCGATAGCGTCTTGGAAATCAAGCGTTCTGCTAGTGCGCTTTTCGCGTTCGGAATCGGCCATCGCGGCGGCTCGCTGTGTCTGCTGGCGCGTTTTTGTCGGAGTCCGGGTTGCCATATCTAGTTTCGCGGTTCCTTTCGGCAGAATTTCCGGAGGAAACGCGTGGCTATCCCACCGCTGTCACCAAAAATAACTTTCGTGTCACGTCCCGAGGTGCGGTTGCGCTCGCAACGGTGGCACAAAGTCGTAACCGTTCCCGAAAATAACGCGAATTGCGTCCGGACCGGGTTCGTTGGCGTTTCGGACTCGATAAAACGGTAATTAACACTAACTTACCTTGCGAAGGCTTGATTCCGCTGTCTGATTTCTCTTTCCAGGTACCTGGAGCGCCTTGGATCCGCAACCGGGATGGCGGCGGCGTACGGCTGGAACGGAGGTACGGGTCGTGCGGCGAAGGAAACCTCCTTCACAGGAACCAGGACTCGAACCCAGGAAATTGAATATTCTGGTGCATCACCCACGTATTCCCGAGCGAGACGACGAATAAACTCTCTCCTCCCCGCGCGTCGTGTACGCTTTGTCGGAGGTGCAAGGCTCGTCGAGAATACTTGAACTTCGGTCGAGTACGGCGCGGCTAAGCGTTGGTTCGCTCTAGCTTACCGGGATCGACCTGGGCGCAAGATATTCTGTACACGGTAGAAGTGAGGATGGAGCAACTAAGCGCTGGTTCGCTCTAGTCCTCGAGCCTCAAGACTATCGCAGATGAGATATAGAAATAGAATAATCGCGAGCGTACCCGTGGAGTAGAATTAAGGAATTGTATTTGAACTCGAATAAAGATACTTTGAATCTGGTAAAAATAAACTATATTCTATGATTTCACTATACTAAATACACTTGACTAAGTTCTAAGTTACTGACTAGCGATTACAATGAGAATTAGAAATAGTATAAAGTATCGAATGGACTCCGCTATGGGAGTATGGATAGAGACGAATGCATTAGAGCTAATTGCTCGTTGCGAATGAGCCTATTGCTCGGATCGGAAGTGCATCGTTCGGATGCTGGATTAGAACTCCTCGGTTCGGAGGTGAGTTAGCAACTCTCCAGTTCGGAGATGAGATTGGAACTGACTCTCGGATCTCGCGTCCGCGACCTCCTCGGGTCGCGCGGCGCGCGAGTCGCTGGGCCCTCGCGGTGGGGCGGACGGTCGGAGTAGGGCGGCCGCTCGGCCCTAGTGGTGGGGCGGCCGTTCGGAGTGGGGCGCGGCCCGCGTTAAGCGTGAGCCGCGAGCGTCGAGTGTGCGCGCGAGTGCACGGAACATAGCCGTGCATGAATGAAATATATACATATATTCACTTAAATCTAGGTGTGTGTTGGTGTGTATGTACATAGGTGAGTAGTGTCCTTATTCTAATCCCACATGTACGAGAAGTACGTATAGGGCTTCGTGATCGCTGGGGATTCGACCCAGTATGTGTCGGAGAGCTCCTCGCCCTCGTAATACGGGGTGAAGTCCTCCCCCTCGTGTGTGGAGATCGCGCGTGGGCGCGGCATGCTGCATCCTTCTTCCCTCTCGTACCTTTGTCTCCTTCTGTAAGGACGGCGAGTCGGCGGGTGGCCCGTGTGCAGGGGCTCCGGATACGGATGCTGGGGATGATGAGTTGGACGCCGGAGGGTGGCAGGCGGTACGCCTGACGTTACACTACGTATCACAGCAATAGAGTACTAATGCTTCTTAAAACGAGATGTCGTATTTCATATCTATGTTTCGTAATAAGATATAATATTCATTGTGTAATGTTATGTATACCTCGTATTCACTTCAGTGGAATGTAAGTGCGAAATTTCCTTGCTAGGAAATAGAGTTTGCAGATGTCTACGTATATAGGCAACAGAGTTCTAATGCTTCTCAAAACGCGATATAGCACCTCATTCCTATGTTTCATGATAAGATATAATATTCATTGCGAAGTGTCATGTATATCTCGTATTCACTTCAAACGAATGTAAATGCGACACTTCCATGCTAGGAAATAGCGTTTGCAGATGTCTACGTATCGCAGCAATGGAGTTCCAATGCTTCCTAAAACGCGATATCGCATCTCCCTTCTATGTTTCATGATAAGGTATAATATTCATTGCGAAGTGTAATGTATATCTCGTATTCACTTCAAACGAATGTAAATGCGACACTTCCATGCTAGGAAATAGCGTTTGCAAATGTCTAGGTATCGTAGCAATAAAGTTCTAATGCTTCTTAGAACGCGGTATCGCATCTCACTGCTATGTTTCATGAGAAGATATAATACTCATTATGGAGTGTTATGTATACCTCGTACTCACTTCAAAAGAATGTAAATGCGTCCCTTCCATCCTAGGAAATAGCGTTTGCAGATGCCTACGTATCGTAGCAATAGAGCTCTAATGCTTCTCAAAACGCGATATAGCACTTCATTCCTATGTTTCATGACAAGGTATAATATTCATTGCGAAGTGTCATGTATACATCGATTTCACTTCACAAGAATGTAAATGCGACACTTCCTTGCTAGGAAATATTGTTTGCAGATGTCTACGTATCACAGCAATAGAGTTCTAATGCTTCCTAGAACGCGATATCGCACCTCAATTCTATGTTTCATGATAAGATATAATATTCATTGCGAAGTGTCATGTATACCTCGTATTCACTTCAAAAGAACGTAAATAAGACACTTCCACGCTAGGAAATAGCGTTTGCAGATGTCTACGTATCGTAGCAATAGAGCTCTAATGCTCCTTAAAACGCGATATAGCACCTCATTCCTATGTTTCATGATAAGATATAATATTCATTGCGAAGTGCCATGTATATATCGTATTCACATCAAAAGAATGTAAATGCGACACTTCCATGCTAGGAAATAGCGTTTGCAAATGTCTACGTATCGTAGCAATAGAGTTCTAATGCTTCTTACAACGCGATATCGCACCTCACTGCTATGTTTCATGATAAGATATAATATTCATTATGGGCTGATATGTATACATCGTACTCACTTCAAAAGAATGTAAATGCGACCCTTCCATGCTAGGGAATAGCCTTTGCAGATGTCTAAGTATCGTAGCAATAGAGTTCTAATGCTTCTCAAAACGCGATATAGCAACTCCTTCCTATGTTTCATGATAAGATATAATATTCATTGCGAAGTGTCATGTATATCTCGTATTCACTTCAAACGAATGTAAATGCGACACTTCCATGCTAGGAAATAGCGTTTGCAGATGTCTACGTGTCGTAGCAATAGAGTTCTAATGCTTCTTATAACGCGGTATCGCATCTCCCGTCTATGTTTCATGATAAGGTATAATATTCATTGCGAAGTGTCATGTATACCTCGTATTCACTTCAAATGAATGTAAATGCGACACTTCCATGCTAGGAAATAGCGTTTGCAGATGTCTACGTATCGTAGCAATAGAGTTCTAATGCTTCTTAGAACGCGATATCGCACCTCACTGCTATGTTTCATGATAAGATATAATATTCATTATGGACTGATATGTATACAGCGTACTCACTTCAAAAGAATGTAAATGCGACCCTTCCATGCTAGGGAAAAGCCTTTGCAGATGTCTACGTATCGTAGCATTAGAGTTCTAATGCTTCTCAAAACGCGATATAGCACCTCCTTCCTATGTTTCATGATAAGATATAATATTAATTGCGAAGTGTCATGTATATCTCGTATTCACTTCAATATAATGTAAATGCGAAACTTCCATGCTAGGAAATGGCGTTTGCAGATGTCTACGTATCGTAGCGATAGAGTTCTATTGCTTCTTAGAACGCGATATCGCATATCACTTCTGTGTTTCATGATAAGATGTAATATTCATTGCGAAGTGTCATGTATACCTCGTATTCACTTCAAAAGAATGTAAATGCGAAACTTCCAGGCTAGGAAGTAGCGTTTGCAGATGTCTACGTATCGTAGCGATAGAGTTCTAATGCTTCTTAAAACGAGATGTCGCATTTCATTTCCATGTTTCGTCATAAGATATAATATTGATTGTGGAGTGTCATGCATACCTCGTACTCACATCACAAGAATGTAAATGCGACACATCCATGCAAGGAAATAGCGTTTGCAGATGTCAACGTATTTTAGCAATTGAGATCTAATGCTTCTCAATACGCGATATCGCATCTCATTCCTATGTTTCCTTATAAGATATAATACTCATTGCGAAGAGTCACGTATACCTCGTATTCACTTCAAATGAATGTAAATGTGACACTTCCATGCTAGGAAATAGCGTTTGCAGATGTCTACGTATCGTAGCAATAGAATTCTAATGTTGCTTGGAACGCGATATGGCATCTCTCTTCTATGTTTCATGATAAGATATAATATTCATTGCGTTGTGTCATGTATACCTCGTATTCACTTCACAAGAATGTAAATGCGACACTTCCTTGCTGGGAAATATTGTTTGCAGATGTCTACGTATCGCAGCAATAGAGTTCTAATGCTTCTTAAAACGCGATATCGCATCTCACTGCTATGTTTCATGAGAAGATATAATATTCATTGCGAAGTGTCATGTATATCTCGTATTCACGTCAAAAGAATGTAATTGCGACACTTCCATGCTAGGAAATAGCGTTTGCAGATGTCTTACGTATCGTAGCAATAGAGCTCTAATGCTTTTTAAAACGAGATGCCTCATTTCATTTCTATGTTCCGTGATAAGATATAATATTCATTGTGGAGTGTCATGTATACCTCGTATTCACTTCAAATGAATGTAAACGCGACACTTCCATGCTAGGAAGTAGCGGTTGCAGATGTCTACGTATCGTAGCAATAGGGTTCTAATGCTTCTTAAGACGCGATATCGCATCTCTCTTCTATGTTACATGATAAGATATAATATTCATTGCGAAGTGTCATGTATACCTCGATTTCTCTTCACAAGAATGTAAATGCGACACTTCCTTGCTAGGAAATAGCGTTTGCAGATGTCTACGTATCGTAGCAATAGAGTTCTAATGTTTCTCAAAACGCGATATAGCACCTCATTCCTATGTTTCATGATAAGATATAATATTCATTGCGAAGTGTCATGTATATCTCGTATTCACTTCAAACGAATGTAAGTGCGACACTTCCATGCTAGGAAATAGCGTTTGCAGATGTCTACGTATCGTAGCAATAGAGTTCTAATGCTTCTCAAAACGCGATATAGCACCTCATTCCTATGTTTCATGATAAGATATAATATTCATTGCGAAGTGTCATGTATATCTCGTATTCACTTCAAACGAATGTAAATGCGACACTTCCATGCTAGGAAATAGCGTTTGCAGATGTCTACGTATCGTAGCAATAGAGTTCTAATGCTTCTTAAAACGGGATGTCGCATCTCATATCTATGTTTCATGATCAGATATAATATTCATTGCGAAGTGTCATGTATACCTCGTATTCACTTCAAAATGATGTAAATGCGACACTTCTTTGCTAGGAAATAGCGTTTCCAGATGACTACGTGTCGAAACAATAGAGTTCTAATGCTTCTTAAGACGCGATATCGCATCTCACTTCTATGTTACATGATAAGATATAATATTCATTATGGAGTGATATGTATACCTCGTACTCACTTCAAGAGAAAGTAAATGCGACCCTTCCATGCTAGGGAATAGCCTTTGCAGATGTCTACGTATCGTAGCAATAGAGTTCTAATGCTTCTCAAAACGCGATATAGCACCTCATTCCTATGTTTCATGATAAGATATAATATTCATTGCGAAGTGTCATGTATATCTCGTATTCACTTCAAACGAATGTAAATGCGACACTTCCATGCTAGGAAATAGCGACTGCAGATGTCTACGCGTCGAGGCAATAGAGTTCTGATGCTTCTTAAAACGCGATATCGCATCTCACACCTATGTTTCATGATAAGATATAATAATCATAGCGATGTGTCATGTATACCTCGTATTCACATCAAAAGAATGTAAATGCGACACTTACATGCTAGGAAATAGCGTTTGCAGATGTCTACGTATCGCAGCAATAGAATTCTAATGCTTTATAAAACGAGATGTCGCATTTCATTTCTATGTTTCTTGGTAAGATATAATATTCATTGTAGAGTATTATGTATACCTCGTATTCACTTCAAATGAATGTAAATGCGACACTTCCTAGCTAGGAAATATTGTTTGCAGATGTCTACGTATCCTAGCAATATAGTTCTAATACTTCTTAAAACGCGATATCGCATCTCACATCTATGTTTCATGATAAGATATAATATTCATTGCGAACTGCCATGTATACCTCGTATTCATTTCAAAAGTATGTAGATGTGACACTTTCATGCTAGGAAATAGCCTTTGCAGATGTCTACGTATCGTAGAAATAGTGTTCTAATGTTTCTTAGAACGCGATATCGCATCTTATTTCAATGTTTCATGATCAGATATAATATTCATTGCGAAGTGTCATGTATACCTCGTACTCACTTCAAAAGGATGTAAATGCGACACTTCCTTGCTAGGAAATAGCGTTTCCAGATGACTACGTGTCGAAACAATAGAGTTCTACTGCTTCTTAGAACGCGATATCGCATCTCACGTCCATGTTTCATGATAAGATATAATATTCATTGCGAAGTGTCATGTATATCTCGTATTCACATCAAAAGAATGTAAATGCGACACTTCCATGCTAGGAAATAGCGTTTGCAGATGTCTACGTATCGTGGCAATAGAGTTCTAATGCTTCTCAAAACGCGATATAGCACCTCATTCCTATATTTCATGATAAGATATAATATTCATTGCGAAGTGTCATGTATATCTCGTATTCACTTCAAACGAATGTAAATGCGACACTTCCATGCTAGCAAATAGCGTTTGCAGATGTCTACGTATCGTAGCAATAGAGTTCTAATGCTTCTTAGAACGCGATATCGCATCTCACTGCTATGTTTCATGATAAGATATAATATTCATTGCGAAGTGTCATGTATACCTCGTATTCACTTCAAAAGAATGTAAATGCGACACTTCCATGCTAGGAAATAGCATTTGCAGATGTCTACGTATCGTAGCAATAGAGTTCTAATACTTCTTAAAACGCGATATCGCATCTCACATCTATGTTTCATGATAA